>NC_052068.1:3057852-3394102 GCF_015852505.1 Tachyglossus aculeatus
GGATGAAGACTGCGAGCCCCCCGTGGGGCAACCTGATCACCTTGTAACCTCCCCAGCGCTTAGAACAGTGCTTTGCACATAGTAAGTACTTAATAAATGCCATTATTATTATTATTATTATTATTATTATTATTATTAAATTCTGGGGTGGATACAAGGAAATCGGGTTGGACACAGTCCCTTGTCCCACGGGGGGCTCACAGACTCAATCCTCATTTTACAGATGAGGGCACTGAGGCACAGAGAAGTGAAGTGACTTACCCAAGATCACACAGCAGGCAATTGGCAGAGATGGGATTAGAACTCATGACCTTCTGACTCCCAAGCCCAAGCTCTAGAGCTTTAGAGAAGCATCGTGGCTCAGTGGAAAGGGCCCGGGCTTTGGAGTCAGAGGTAATGGGTTCAAATCCCGGCTCTGCCGCTTGTCAGCTGTGTGACTTTGGGCAAGTCACTTCACTTCTCTGGGCCTCAGTTCCCTCATCTGTAAAATGGGGATTAAGACTGTGAGCTCCATGTGGGACAACCTGATCACCTTGTATCCTCCCCAGCGCTTAGAACAGTGCCTTGCACATAGTAAGCGCTTAACAAATGTTATTATTATTATTATTATTATTAGTTCAGTGCTCTGCACACAGTAAATGCTCAATAAATAGGATTGAATGAAGCACTTAACAAATACTATTGAACACAAAAACAAAAACTTAGCAGTTTCTAGTAGGCTGGATAGGTGGAATGGGAGGGGTAAGCTCAGAGATTTTAGTGAGCACCAGGTCCTCCTTAATTTGAGCTGCCCATCATCATCATCATCAATCGTATTTATTGAGCGCTTACTGTGTGCAGAGCACTGTACTAAGCGCTTGGGAAGGACAAGTTGGCAACATATAGAGACAGTCCCTACCCAACAGTGGGCTCACAGTCTAAAAGGGGGAGACAGAGAACAAAACCAAACATACTAACCAAACAAAATAAATAGAATAGATATGTACAAGTAAAATAAATAAATAAATAGAGTAATAAATATGTACAAACATATATACATATATACATGTGCAGTGGGGAAGGGAAGGAGGTAAGATGGGGGGATGGAGAGGGGGACGAGGGGGAGAGGAAGAATCAGGGGTCTCTTTAAATCAATCAATCAATCAGTCAGTAGTACTTATCAAGAACTTGCTGGGTGTGGAGCACTGTACTGAGAGTTTGCAAGACTAAAATCGAGTTCAGTAAACATGGTCTTTCATTCAATCCTAATTATTGAGCTCTTACTGTGTGCAGAACACTGTACTAAGCACTTGGGAAGAACAAATCGGCAACCTATAGAGATGGTCCCTACCCAACAATGGGCTCAAAGTCTAGAAGGAGGAGACAGATAGCAAAACAGGTAGACAGGTGTCAATACCATCAAAATAAATGAATAGAATTATAGGTATGTACACATCATTAATAAAATAGAGTAATAAATATGTACAAATATATACAAACATACATGTGATCTTTGTTCATCTTAGAGAACAGTTCCTAGATAAGCACTGTGGCTCAGTGGAAAGAGCATGGGCTTTGTAATCAGAGGTCATGGGTTCAAATCCCGGCTCCGTCAATTGTCCGCTGTGTGACTTTGGGCAAGTCACTTCACTTCTCTGGACCTCAGTTACCTCTTTTGTAAAATGGGGATTAAGACTGTGAGCCCCCCATGGGACAACCTGCTCACCTTGTAACCTCCCCAGTGCTTAGAGCAGTGCTTTGAACATAGTAAGCGCTCAATAAATGCTGCTGCTATTATTATCACTATTATTATTATTATTATTGTTATTATTATTATTATTATCTCTGCCCTGAAGCAGCTTGCAATCATGTTAAGTTTAACCTGACTATAAACAGAAGGTTTTCCTCCCTGGCCACCATTTTCAACCATTCGCTTTCCAATGGCTCCTTCCCCACTGTTTTCAAACACGCCCATGTCTCCCCTATCTTAAAAACCCCCCTCCCCTCACCCCATGACTCCCTCCATTTATCACCCCATCTCCCCCTGAGTGAGTTGCCTCTGCTAAGCGTTTTCTCTGTCACTTGTCAGCAGAGTGACTTTAGGCAAGTCACTTAACTTCCCTGCGCCTCAGTTACCTCATCTGTAAAATGGGGACCGTGATCCCCACATGGGACAACCTGTTCACCCTTGTAACCTCCCCAGCACTTAGAACAGTGCTTGGTGCATAGTAAGCGCTTAACAAATACCATTATTATTACTATTATTATTACACTCACCAGTTCCTCTTCCTCTCCACCAGTTCTCCTCTTGACCCTGCCCTACTCTGGCTTCCATCCCCTTCCCGCCACAGAAACTGCCCTCTCTAAGGTCACCAATTGATCTTCTTCTTGCCAAATCTGGGGGTGTCTACTCCATCCTAATCCTCCTCGACCCCTCAGCTGCCTTCGACACTGTGGACCACCCCCTTCTCCTGGAAACACCGTGAGCTCACTGTTGGGTAGGGACCGTCTCTATATGTTGCCAACTTGTACTTCCCGAGCGCTTAGTACGGTGCTCTGCACACAGTAAGTGCTCAATAAATATGATTGATTGATTGATTGATTATCCAACCTTGGCCTCACTGACTCTGTCCTCTCCTGGTTCTCCGCTTATTCACGGCCGCTCCTTCTCAGTCTCCTTTGTGGGCTGCTCCTCTACCTCTCCCCCTCCTATAACTGTGGGAGTCCATCAAAGTTCAGTTCTGGGGCCCCCTCTATTTTCCATCAACACCCACTCCCTTGGAGAACTCATTCACTCCCATTCAGCTACCATTTCTAGGTGGATGAGACAATTATATATGTTGCCAATTTGTACTTCCCAAGCGCTTAGTACAGTGCTCTGCACATAGTAGGCACTCAATAAATACGATTGATGATGATGATCATTACTCTCCCCACCTTCAAATTCTCACTGAAGCTACAACTCCTTCAAGAAACTTTCCTCTGACTATGCCCTCATTTTCTCTTTTCCCACTCCCTTCTGTGTCACCCTGACTTGCTCTTTATTCACCACTCCACCCCCAGCCCCACAGAACCTATGTCCATATCCTCATTTTATTTATTTGTCTTGTCTGTTTCTCCCTCTAGACTGTAAGCTCGCTGTGGGCAGGGACTGTGTCTGTTACATTGTGTCTGCTATATACTGTGTTATATGTAATATATATATATTGTGTCTCTTATATTGTGTCTGTGTCTGTTAGCACTGTTATATCCAGCACTTAGACAGTGCTTTGCACATAGTAAACGCTTAATACCATTATTATATTGGTGTTTCTACCTTCCCAAGCACTTAGTACAGTGCCCTGCATAAAGTGCTCAATAAACATGATTCATTCATTCATTCATTCATTCAATCGTATTTATTGAGCACTTACTGTGTGCAGAGCACTGTACTAAGCGCTTGAGAAGTACAAGTTGGCAACTTATAGAGACGGTCCCTACCCAACAGTGGGCTCACAGTCGATTGATTGATTCCCAAATGTACATCTCCAGCCCCAATCTTTCTTCTTCTGTGCAGTCTCACATTTCCTCCTGCCTTCAGAAATCTATTTGGATGTCCAACTGACTCCTTTCATTCATTCAATGACTCCTTCAATGACTCTTCAAATTAAACATGTCCAAACCAGAACTCCTCATCTTCCCATCCAAATCCTCTCCTCCTCCTGCTTTTCTTATCACTGTAGACAGCACCACCATGCTTCCTGTCTCACGCACCCATAACCTCGATCTTCGACTCACCTCTTTCATTCAACCCGCATAGAGAAGCAGCGGGGCTCAGTGGGAAGAGCCTGGGCTTTGGAGTCAGAGGTCATGGGTTCAAATCCCGGCTCCGCCGCTTGTCAGCTGTGTGACTTTGGGCAAGTCACTTCACTTCTCTGGGCCTCAGTTACCTCATCTGTAAAATGGGGATTAAGACTGTGAGCCCCTTGTGAGACAGCCTGATTACTTTGTAACTCTTCCAGTGCTTAGAACAGTGCTTTTGCACATAGTAAGCGCTTAACAAATACCATTATTATTATTATTATTATCATTATTAAAATGGGGATTAAGACTGTAAGCCCCCCGTGGGACAAACTGATCACCTTGTAACCACCCCAGTGCTTAGAACAGTGCTTTGCACATAGTAAGCACTTAACAAATACCGACATTATTATTATTATTATTAAAATGGGGATTAAGACTGTGAGCCACTCATGGGACAGCCTGATTACCTTGTAACTTCCCCAGTGCTTAGAACAGTGCTTTGCACATAGTAAGCACGTAACAAATACCAACATTATTATTGTTATTATTAAAATGGGGATTAAGACTGTGAGCCCCCCATGGGACAACCTGATCACCTTGTAACCTCCCCAGCGCTTAGAACAGTGCTTTGCACATAGGAAGTGCTTAACAAATACCAACATTATCATTATTATTAAAATGGGGACTAAGACTGTGAGCCCCCCATGGGACAACCTGATCACCTTGTAACCTCCCCAGTGCTTAGAACAGTGCTTTGCACATAGGAAGTGCTTAACAAATACCAACATTATTATTATTAAAATGGGGATTAAGACTGTGAGCCCCCCCAATGGGACAACCTGATCACCTCGTAACCTCCCCAGTGCTTAGAACAGTGCTTTGCACATAATAAGCGTTTAACAAATACCAACATTATTATTATTATGATTAAAATGGGTATTAAGACTGTGAGCCCCCCATGGGACCACCCGATCACCTTGTAACCTCCCCAGCGCTTAGAACAGTGCTTTGCAAATAGTAAGCACTTAATAAAAGCCATTATTATTATCATATTCACTCGTCACCAAGTCCTGTCGGCTGTACCTTCACCACATCGCTAAAATCCACCCCTTCCTCTCTATCCATCATCATCAATCGTATTTATTGTGCACTTACTGTGTGCAGAGCACTGCTGAGCAGAGCATCCAAGCTGCTACCGTATCGATTCTGCCTCGATGACTGCATCAGCCTCCTCGCTGACCTCCCTGCCTCCTGTCTCTCCCTACTCCAGTCCAAACCTCACTCTGCTGCCTGGTTTATTTTTCGACAAAAAGTCATTCAGTCCAAGTCTCTCCACTCCACAAAACCCCCCACAAGGTTGCCCACCCACCTCTGCATCAAACAGAAACTCCTCACCATTGGCTTTAAAGCACTCATCCGGCTTGCTCCCTCTTATTCATTCATTCAGTCATATTTATTGAGCGCTTTCTGTGTGCAGAGCACTGTGCTAAGTGCTTTTATCCAACTTCATTGATTTTCTACTGTATTCCAGCCCACATGCTCTGCCCCTTGTGAAGAGAAACTTCACAGACTCTGCGTTGTATCTAAAAATTGTATGTCAGAGACAGATCTATTACGTGGCTTAGTGAAAATCAATCAATCAATCGTATTTATTGAGCGCTTACTGTGTGCAGAGCACTGTACTAAGCGCTTGGGAAGTACAAGTTGGCAACATATAGAGACAGTCCCTGCTCAACAGTGGGCTCACAGTCTAAAAGGGGGAGACAGAGAACAAAACCAAACGTACTAACAAAATAAAATAAATAGAATAGATATGTACAAGTAAAATAAATAAATAGAGTAATAAATATGTACAAACATATATACATATATACAGGTGCTGTGGGGAGGGGAAGGAGGTAAGATGGGGGGGATGGAGAGGGGGACGAGGGGGAGAGGAAGGAAGGGCCCGGGCTTGAGAATCAGTGGTTGTGGGTTCTAATTCCGGCTCTGCCACTTGTCAGCTGTGTGATTTTGGGCAAGTCACTTGATTTCTCTGTGTCTCAGCTACCTCATCTGTAAAATGGGGATTAAGACTGTGAGCCCCACGTGGGATAACCTGATTACCTTGTATCTCCTGCAGTGCTTAGACAGTGCTTGGCACATAGTAAGTGCTTAACAAATACCATCATTATTATTATTAATGATTAAAAGAATACAATACAAGAGGAATACCTTAGGATAGAAAGCAGTGAGCCGTTTTCTGTTCAACCATGGACA
Source organism: Tachyglossus aculeatus (assembly GCF_015852505.1). Taxonomy (NCBI): domain Eukaryota; kingdom Metazoa; phylum Chordata; class Mammalia; order Monotremata; family Tachyglossidae; genus Tachyglossus; species Tachyglossus aculeatus. The sequence continues at coordinate 3,063,874 of NC_052068.1, forward strand.
TACTTTGTTCTAGGTGATCTGATACTACCGATAAGCGGGGCCGGGGGTCTTGATTAAATCAAGGGCACAGTTTCATCTTGTCTCAAATCGAGCTTGGCTTGAGTAGATCAAGTCATCGGGCACACCCAGAGTGCTCAAACAGGGCTAGGACTGAAATAATAATAACAATAATAATCATAATAATAATAATGGTATTTGTTAAGTGCTTACTATGTGCCAAGCACTGTTCTGAGTACTGGGGTTGATACAAGGTCATCAGGTTGTCCCACATGGGGCTTACAGAGAAGCAGCATGGTTCAGTGGAAAGAACACGGGCTTTGGAGTCAGAGGTCATGGATTCAAATCCCGGCTCCACCAATTGTCAGCTGTGTGACTTTGGGCAAGTCACTTCACTTCTCTGTGCCTCAATTCCCTCATCTGTCAAATGCGGATTAAGACTGTGAGCCCCATGTGGGACAATCTGATCACCTTGTAACTTCCCCAGCGCTTAGAACAGTGCTTGGCACATAGTAAGCATTTAATAAATGCCATCATCATCATCATTACAGTCTTAATCAGTCTTAGTCTCTGTGCCTCAGTTACCTCATCTGGAAAATGGGGATTAAGACTGTGAGCCCTACTTTGGGCAACCTGATGACCTTGTATCTCCCCCAGTGCTTAGAACAGTGCTTGGCATATATTCATTCACTCATTGTCATATTTATTGAGTGCTTACTGTGTGCAGAGCACTGTACTAAGCACTTGGGAAGTACAAGTTATAGTAACTGCTTAACAAATACCAAAATTATTAAATTACTATTATTAACCCCCATTGGCATATAGTCATTCATTCAGTTAGTCATATTTATTGAGCGCTTACTGTGTGCAGAGCACTGTACTAAGCACTTGGGAAGTACAAGTTATAGTAAGTGCTTAACAAATACCAAAATTATTAAGGCCCTGCTGAGAGCTCACCTCCTCCAGGAGGCCTTCCCAGACTGAGCCCCTTCCTTCCTCTCCCCCTCGTCCCCCTCTCCATCCCCCCATCTTACCTCCTTCCCTTCCCCACAGCACCTGTATATATGTATATATGGTTGTACATATTTATTACTCTATTTATTTATTTATTTTATTTGTACATATCTATTCTATTTATTTTATTTTGTTGGTATGTTTGGTTTTGTTCTCTGTCTCCCCCTTCTAGACTGTGAGCCCACTGTTGGGTAGGGACTGTCTCTCTATGTTGCCAATTTGTACTTCCCAAGCGCTTAGTACAGTGCTCTGCACATAGTAAGCGCTCAATAAATACGATTGATGATGATGATTAAATTACTATTATTAATCCCCATTCTACAGATGAGCTCACTGAGGCCCAGAGAAGTGAAGTGACTTGCCCAAAGTCACACAGCTGACAAGTGGCAGAGCCGGGATTTGAATCCACGACCTCTGACTCCAAAGCCCAGGCTCTTTCCACTGAGCCACGCTGCTTCTCATGACTTGGAGGGGAAAGCTCAGAGGGCCTTCATCATTGTATTTCCACACCCTCTAACATCAACCTGCTCACCTGCTCACTGTATCTTGCTCTCGTCTATTTCTCCAACACTTGCCCATGTCCTCCCTCTGGCCTACTACTCTATTTATTTATTATTACTCTATTTATTTATTTATTTTACTTGTACATATTTATTCTACTTATATTATTTTGTTAATATGTTTTGTTGCCTGTCTCCCCCTTCTAGACTGTGAGCCCACTTTTGGGTAGGAACCGTCTCTATATGTTGCCACCTTGTACTTCCCAAGCGCTTAGTCCAGTGCTCTGCACACAGTAAGCACTCAATAAATATGATTGAATGAATGAATGAATGAATGAATGAAGCTCTCTCCCCTCCATATCCAACAATCCACCACTCTTCCCACCTTCAAAGCCCTCCTAGAATCCCATCCCCTCTCAGAGACCTTCCCTGACTAAGCCCTCAATTTCTCCCAATAATAATAATAATAACAATAATGGTATTTAATAAGCACTTACTATGTGCCAGGCACTGTACTAAGCGCTGGGATAAAAACAAGCTAATCAGGTTAGATAGAGTCCCTGTCCCACATGGGGCTCACCGTCTCAGTCCCCATTTTATAGATGAGGGAACTGAGGCACAGAGAAGTGAAGTGACTTCCCCAAGGTTGCACAGCAGACAAGTGGCGGAGTCGGAATTAGAACCCAGGTCCTCTGAGACCCCCAAGTCTGTGTTCTTGCCATTAGGTCATGCTGCTTCTCTAGAGAAGCAGTGTGGCTCAATGGCAAGAGCCCGGGCTTGGGACTCAGAGGTCATGGTTCTAATCCCAGATCCGCCAGTTGTCAGCTGGGTGACTTTGGGCAAGTCACTTCACTACTCTGTGCCTCAATTACCTCATCTGGAAAATGGGGATTAAGAGTGTGAGCCCCATGTGGGACAATCTGATTACCTTTTATCCTCCCCACTGCTTAGAACTGTGCTTTGCACATAGTAAGTGCTTAACAAATGCCATTATTATTATTAATCTCTATTCTCTACTCCCACTCCCTTCTGCTTCACCTATGCACTTGGAAATGAACCCTTTTAACACTTGATTTCCACACCACCCTCAACTCCACCGCACTTTAAATAATAATTATGTTGGTATTTGTTAAGTCATAACAAATGGCCATATTTGGCTTATATGTTACTTACATGTTACTTATATATGTTAGTAAGTGCTTATTGTGCTTAAGGGATTAAGACTGTGAGCCCGCTGTGGGACAACCTGATCACCTTGTAACCTCCCCAACGCTTAGAACAGTGCTTTGCACATAGTAAGTGCTTAAATGTCACCATTATTATTCTTATTATTATTACTGTGGGCTGAGCACTGTTCTAAGCACTCGGGCAGATAAGAGTAATCAGGTTGTCTCACGGTGGGCTCACAGTCTCAATCCCCATTTTAGAGATGAGGTAACTGAGGCACTGAGAAGTGAAGTGACTTGCCCTAAGTCACACAGCTGACAAGTGGCGGAGGCAGGATTAGAACCCATGACCCCGGGGCTAAACCTCCTAAACCTGGGCTCTTTCCACTAAACCATGCCTGTAAGCAAGTCACTTAACTTCTCTGTGCCTCAGTGACCTCATCTGTAGAATGGGGATGAAGACTGTGAGCCCCACGTGGGACAGCCTGATCACCTTGTATCCTCCCCAGCGCTTAGAACAGTGCTTTGCACATAGTAAGCGCTTAATAAATGCCATTATTATTATTATTATTATTTTCATGTCTGTCTCCCCTTCTAGACTGTAAGCTCCTTCAGTTAATCAATGGTAATTAGTAAGTGCTTATTGTGCTTAAGGGATTAAGACTGTGAGCCCACCGTGGGACAACCTGATCACCTCGTAACCTCCCCAACGCTTAGAACAGTGCTTTGCACATAGTAAGCGCATAAATGTCACCATTATTATTCTTATTATTATTACTGTGTGCAGAGAACTGTACTAAGCGCTTGGGAGAGTACAGTATGACAGATTTGGTAGACATATTTCCTGCCCCTAAGGAGCATACAGTGTAGAAGGTGAGACAGGCATTAATATAAACAAATCAATCAATCAATTAATCATATTTATTGAGTGCTTACTGTGTGCAGAGCACTGTACTAAGCGCTTAAACTGTGGGTTTGGACAATAGTGCCGTGGGGCTGAGGGAGGGGTGAATAGAGGGATCAAATCCAAGTGCAACGGTGATGCAGAAGGCAGTGGGAAAATTTATAACGATGCTACTGATGCCTGTTAACTTGTTTTGATGTCTGTCTCCCCCCCTTCTAGACTGTGAGCCCGTTTTGGGCAGGAATTGTCTCTTTTTGTTGCTGAATTGTACTTTCCAAGGACTTAGTACGGTGCTCTGCATACAGTAAGTGCTCAGTAAATACGATTGAATGAATGAATGAAGGATGGAAAGCGTCTACCAACTCTGCTGTATTGTAATAATAATAATAGTGGTATTTTTTGAGCACTTACTATGTGCACAGCACTGTTCTAAGCACTGGGGAGATACACGGTGATCGGGTTGTCCCACGGGGGGCTCACAGTCTTAATCCCCATTTTACAGATGAGGTAACTGAGGCATAGAGAAGTTAAGACTGTGAGCCCACTGTTGGGTAGGGACTGTCTCTATATGTTGCCAACTTGGACTTCCCAAGCGCTTAGTACAGTGCTCTGCACACAGTAAGCGCTCAATAAATATGATGGATGTTGATAAATGACCTGCCCAAAAGTCCTTTTCTCCCAGGAAGTGCTCTTTAAATACAATTGATCGATCAATTGATTGATTAACTTCTGCAACTGTCTAGTCTGCCCATCTTTTACCAGATTGTGTAAATGGGATAAAATAATAATGATGGTATTTGTTAAGCGCTTACTGTGTGCCAGGCACTGTTCTAAGCGCTGGGGAGGGTACAAGGTGATCAGGTTGTCCCACGTGAGGCTCACAGTCTTAATCCCCATTTTACAGATGAGGTAACTGAGGCATAGAAAAGTTAAGAATAATAATAATAATAATAATAATGGCATTTGTTAAGCGCTTACTATATGCAAAGCACTGTTCTAAGCGTTGGGAGGGATACAAGATGATCATGTTGTCCCACGTGGGGCTCACAGTCTTAATCCCCATTTTCTAGATGAGGTCACTGAGCCAAGTGACTTGCCCAAAAGTCCTCTTCTCCCAGAAAGTGCTCTTTAAATACAATTGATCGATCAATTGAGTGATTGACTTCTGCAACTGTCTAGTCTGCCCATCTTTTACCAGAGTGCATAAATGGGATGAAATAATAATGATGATGGCATTTGTTAAGTGCTTACTATGTGCCAAGCACTGTTCTAAGCGCTGGGGTAGATAGAGGGTAATCAGGTTGTCCCACGTGGGGCTCCCAGTTTTAAACCCCATTTTACAGATGAGGTAACTGAGGCACAGAGAAGTTAAGTGATTTGCCCAAAGTCACACAGCAGGTAAGTGGCAGAGCCGGGATTAGAACCCATGACCTCTGACTCCAAGCCCGGGCTCTTGCCACTAAACCACGCTGCTTCTCGATCTTTATTGAAGTGGAAGACACTCAGGAGAAAGACTGGTTAAGAAGCTCACTCCTGTTCTCTTTCAATCAGGACAAAATGCAACTTGGGCCTGAAGGAGGTGTGTGGTGTTCCTAAAGAGCCCCGGCCTGGGACTCAGAGGACCTGGGTTCTAATTCTACCACTTGTCCGCTGTGTGACCTTGGGTAAGTCACTTAACTTCTCTGGGCCTCAATCACCTCATCTTTAAAATGAGAACGAAGACTTCATTTATGTAATTTATTTATATTAATGTCTGTCTCCACCTCTAGACCGTACGCTTGTTGTGGGCAGGGAATTTGCCCATTATATTATTATATCTTACTCTACCAAGTGTTTAGTACAGTGCACACAGTAAGCGCTTAATAAATACGATCGACAAACTGATTGACTGAGAGCCCCAAATCCTGGCTCCGCCAACTGTCAGCTGTGTGACTTTGGGCTAGTCACTCAATTTCTCTGTGCCTCAGTTACCTCATCTGTAAAATGGGGATTAAGACTGTGAGTCCTCCGTGGGACAACCTGATCACCTTGTAACCTCCCCAGTGCTTAGAACAGTGCTTTGCACATAGTAAGTGCTTAACAAATACTGTCATTGTTATTATTATTATTATTGTTATTATTATTATTATTATTATTATTATAAGCCCCATATGGGACACAGACTGTGTGCAATTTGATTTGCTTGTATCTACCCCAGTGCAGCGTGGCTCAGTGGAAAGAGCCCGGGCTTTGGAGTCAGAGGTCATGGGTTCAAACCCCAGCTCCGCCAATTGTCAGCTGTGTGACTTTGGGCAAGTCACTTCACTTCTCTGGGCCTCAGTTCCCTCATCTGTAAAATGGGGATTAAGACTGTGAACCCTCTGTGGGACAACCTGATCAGCTTGTAACCTCTCCAGCGCTTAGAACAGTGTTTTGCACATAGAAAGTGCTTAACAAATACCGACATTATTATTATTATTATTACTATTATTATTATTATTATTATTATTAGCCCCTCATGGGACACAGACTGTGTGCAATTTGATTTGCTTGTATCTACCCCACTGCAGCGTGGCTCAGTGGAAAGAGCCCGAGCTTTGGAGTCAGAGGTCATGGGTTCAAACCCCGGCTCCGCCAATTGTCAGCTGTGTGACTTTGGGCAAGTCACTTCACTTCTCTGGGCCTCAGTTCCCTCATCTGGAAAATGGGGATGAAGACTGTGAGCCCTCCGTGGGACAACCTGATCACCTTGTAACCTCCCCAGCGCTTAGAACAGTGCTTTGCATGCTTAACAAATACCATCATTATTATTATTATTATTAGCACCATATGGGACACAGACTTGTGCAATTTGATTTGCTTGTATCTACCCCAGTACTTAGTACGGCGCCTGGCATATAGTAGAGGCTTAACAAATAACCTGAACAAAAAGACAAACCAAAAAACCCTGATGTTTTTAAAGGCGGTTGGTACTCTGTCGTCCGTTACGATACGGTAACGGCCATACTGACCTGAGCCGAAGGAAGGATTCTCAGCTAATCTGAACGCTCTCGTGAGGAACCAGACTCACGGAAGTCGGAAAAACAGCTCTTGTCTCTGGAAAAGGCCAAATCCAGTAGGCTTCGACTGCTACTCAAAAGACAACCCGGATCATGCCTTTTTTAGTGAAACAGGCCCAATTCAGCACTCAGCCTCCAACCAACTTCCTCCTTGCCCCATCTTTGATTGGAATGTCAACTGCTTCAACGGATGTTGAATGGATTTCCTTTTTTTTCAGTTGTTGAATTTCCTCACTCCCCATTGCCGCTTGCGCGAGCGATCTTTCCAAGTGGTCACTAAAGCTCTGCTCTGATGGCGGAGGGCGTTTCTGTTCGCTTTCATCCCTATGCTTGGTTTTGTCTCCCCATTTTAGACTGTGAGCCCACTGTTGGGTCGGGACTGTCTCTATATGTTGCCAATTTGTACTTCCCAAGCGCTTAGTACAGTGCTCTGCACACAGTAAGCGCTCAATAAATACGATTGATGATGATGATGATGATCCCTTCGCATTTTCCGGTTTCTTCTGACCGAGTGCTGCGACGTCACTCTGGTTCGTTGAAACCGGGAGTCTCCGATTAGTTGCTTGGTTTCACTCAGTGAAAACCGTTGGTGAATCCTTTATCCGAGTTGGCAGTTCCAGAGGCCGGATTTTTGTTTTTATCATCACCGGAGCCGTTGGTCCGAGTCGGACGAGTTGTCCCGCTTGGAGAAGGAGTTTTTGCTTCTATCATTGGAGGAGCTGTTGGCCAAAGTTGGCCTACTTAGCCTCCCTGGAGAGTGAGTTTTTTGCTGGTATCCTTGGAGCTGTTGGTCGGAATTTCCTAGAGCAGGAATTTTTGATTGTACCGTTGGAGGTGTTGGCCGAAATTGCCTGGAGGAGGAGTTATTGCCGGTATCCCGGGAAGCCGGATGCTTGGCTCAAGTTGCTCAGGAAAATAGGGATTTTCTGTTGTTCGTTGGGGCGGACGCGGTGAGGGACAGGGAAGCTCAGTCCGTCTTCCGGAAAAGAAGGTCGGGCATATTTTGGGAGAAACTAGAGCCTCGCTTGGGTTGGGGTGTGGCGAGCGGGCACGGTAATGGGTTTTGGGGGGCCGGGCCGGGCGTGCGAGGAGCCTTGGCCCCAGATGATATTCACATTGTACCCTTTCAAGCGCTTAGTATAGTGCTCTACACATAATAAGCTCTCAATAAATACCACTGACTGACTGACTGCCTGATTCATTCATTCATTCATTCAGTCGTTATTTATTGAGCGCTTACTGTATGCAGAGCACTGGACTAAGCGCTTGGGAAGTACAAGTTGGAACTGTCAGCTCCTTGTGGGCAGGGAACAATCTTCTAGACTGTGAGCCCGTTGTTGGGTAGGGACCGTCTCTATATCAATCAATCAATCAATCGTATTTATTGAGCGCTTACTGTATGCAGAGCATTGTACTAAGCGCTTGGGAAGTACAAGTTGGAACTGTCAGCTCCTTGTGGGCAGGGAACAATCTTCTAGACTGTGAGCCCGTTGTTGGGTAGGGACCGTCTCTATATCAATCAATCAATCAATTGTATTTATTGAGCGCTTACTGTGTGCAGAGCACTGTACTAAGCGCTTGGGAAGTACAAGTTGGAACTGTCAGCTCCTTGTGGGCAGGGAACAATCTTCTAGACTGTGAGCCCGTTGTTGGGTAGGGGCTGTCTCTATATCAATCAATCAATCGTATTTATTGAGCGCTTACTGTGTGCAGAGCACTGTACTAAGCACTGGGGAAGTACAAGTTGGCAACATAGAGAGACGGTCCCTACCCAACAGTGGGCTCACAGTCTACGAGGGGGAGACGGAGAACAAAACAAAACATATTAACAAAATAAAATAAATAGGATATGTACAAGTAAAAGGTTGTCCCACATGGGGCTCACGGTCTTCCTCCCCATTTTACAGCTGAGGGAACTGAGGCCCAGAGAGGTGAAGTGACTTGCCCAAAGTCACACAGCGGACAAGTGGCGGAGCCGGGATTAGAACCCATGACCTCTGACTCCCAAGCCTGGGCTCTTTCCATTGAGCCATGCTGCTTCGTTTAGTGCTTGGGAGCGTACAGTACTACAGAATTAGCAGACCCGTTTCCTGCCCATAACAAGACTGTTTCAAATCAAGGTCATTGTAATAATAATAATAATAATGATGGTATTTATTAAGTGCTTACTATGTGCAAAACACTGTTCTAAGCGCTGTGGAGGTTACAAGTGATCAGGTTGTCCCACGGGGGGCTCACAGTCTTAATCCCCATTTTACAGATGAGGGAACTGAGGCCCAGAGAAGTGAAGTGACTTGCCCAAAGTCACACAGCTGACAATTGGCAGAGCCGGGGCTTGAACCCGTGACCTCTGACTCCAAAGCCCGGGCTCTTTTCCACGGAGCCACGCTGCTTCTTGTAACCAGAAGCATCTATGCTGCTGCTTCTTCTTAGACTAAGGAGTAACTTGAGTGGTTTTGAACCGAACGAACACAAATTCTTAGTAAATAAATCATATTTACAATGTTTATCGATTAACCAAAGCCTGAGAAACTAGGGGACGCAGCTGTCTGTCCACAGCACAGCAGACACGTTTCTGGAGCATGGCCAAGTGGGAAAAGCTGGGCTTGGGAGTCACAGGTTGTGGGTTCTAATCCCAGCTCCACCACTTGTCCGCTGTGTGACTTTGGGCAAGTCACTTCACTTCTCTGGGCCTCAGTTCCCTCATCTATAAAATGGGGATGAGACTGTAAGCCCCACGTGGGACAACCTCAAGCAGCGTGGCTCAGTGGAAAGAGCACGGGCTTTGGAGTCAGAGGTCGTGGGTTCAAATCCTGGCTCCGCCAATTGTCAGCTGTGTGACTTTGGGCAAGTCACTTAACTTCTCTGGGCCTCAGTTACCTCATATGTAAAACGGGGATGAAGACTGTGAGCCCACTGTGGGACAACCCAATCACCTTGTAACCTCCCCGGTGCTTAGAACAGTGCTTTGCACATAGTAAGCACTTAATAAATGCCATCATTATTATTACTTTGTATCTACCCCAGTGTAAAGAACAGTGCTTGGCACATAGTAAGCACTTAATAAATGCCATCATTTTTATTACTTTGTATCTACCCCAGTGTAAAGAACAGTGCTTGGCACATAGTAAGCACTTAACAAATACCATTATTATTATTTTTATCTGTAAAATGGGGATGAAGACTGTGAGCCCCATGGGGGACAACCTGATGACCTTGTATCTACCCCAGTGCTTTGAACAGTGCTTGGCACATTGTAAGCGCTTAACAAATACCGTCATTATTATTATCATTATGTCCCGACAGCTCACCCTGAAGCCCACATCGCGATGAGCGGACATGGATGCCCACATCCCTAATAATAATAATAATAATGATGGCATTTATTAAGCACTTACTATGTGCAAAGCCCTGTTCTAAGCGCTGGGGAGGTTACAAGGTGATGAGGTTGTCCCACGGGGGGCTCACAGTCTTCATTCCTGTTTTACAGATGAGGGAACTGAGGCCCAGAGAAGTGAAGTGACTTCCCCAAAGTCACACAGCTGACAAGCGGTGGAGCTGGGATTTGAACCCATGACCTCTGACTCCAAAGACCGGGCTCTTTCCACTGAGCCACACTGCTTCTCTACAGTCCTCGCCCATTCCCACCGCACGTCTCGGGGGCCATGTCCGCTTCCCTGTCCCTACAATCCACCTTCCAGAGACTAGGGCCGAGTTGACCACATTTCTCCAGACCAGAACCTAAGGCCTGAGTCTTTTCATTCATTCATTTCATTCATTCGTATTTATTGAGCGCTTACTGTGTGCAGAGCACTGTACTAATCGCTTGGGAAGTACAAGTCGGCAACAGACGCTTAGGACAGTGCTTTGCACATAGTAAGCGCTTAATAAATGCCATCGTATAGAGACGGTCCCTACCCAACAGCAGGCTCACAGTCTGGAAGGGGGAGACAGACAACAAAACAGAACATATTAACAAAATAAAATAAATAGAATAAATATGTACAAGTAAAATAAATAAATAAATTCATTCATTCAATCATATTTATTGAGCGTTTACTGTGTGCAGAGCACCATCCTAAGCGTCCTAAGCCTGTGCTCTGGTCATTCATTCATTCAGTTGTATTTATTGAGTGCTTACTGTGTGCAGAGCACTGGACTAAGCTCTTGGGAAGTACAATCAATCAATCAATTGCATTTATTGAGCTCTTACTGTGTGCAGAGCACTGTCCTAAGCGCTTGGGAAGTACAAGCAGCGTGGCTCAGTGGAAAGAGCCCGGGCTTTGGAGTTAGAAGTCATGGGTTCAAATCCTGGTTCCGTCAGCTGGGTGACTTTGGGCAAGTCACTTCACTTCTCTGTGCCTCAGTTTCCTCTTCTGTGCTTACTATGTTCCAAGCACTGTTCTAAACGCTGGAGTAGATACAATTAATCAAGTCGGACACAGTCCCTTTCCCACTTTGGGCTCATGCTCTTAATCCCCATTTTTTTTACAGATGAGGTAACTGAGGCAGAGAGAAGTTAAGTGACTTGCCCAACGTCACAAAGCAGACAAGTGGTGGAGCTGGGATTATAACCCATGACCCTCTGACTCCCAGCTACTTTTCATTCATTCATTCATTTCATTCATTCGTATTTATTGAGCGCTTACTGTGTGCAGAGCACTGTACTAAGCGCTTGGGAAGTCCAAGTCGGCAACAGACGCTTAGTACAGTGCTTTGCACATAGTAAGCGCTTAATAAATGCCATCGTATAGAGCCGGTCCCTACCCAACAGCAGGCTCACAGTCTAGAAGGGGGAGACAGGCAACAAAACAGAACATATTAACAAAATAAAATAAATAGAATAAATATGTACAAGTAAAATAAATAAATTCATTCATTCAATCATATTTATTGAGCGTTTACTGTGTGCAGAGCACCTTCGTAAGCGTCCTAAGCCTGTGCTCTAGTCATTCATTCATTCAGTTGTATTTACTGAGCGCTTACTGTCTGCAGAGCACTGGACTAAGCGCTTGGGAAGTACAAGTCGGCAACAGATGCTTAGGACAGTGCTTTGCACATAGTAAGCGCTTAATAAATGCCATCGTATAGAGACGGTCCCTACCCAACAGCAGGCTCACAGTCTGGAAGGGCGAGACAGGCAACAAAACAGACATATTAACAAAATAAAATAAATAGAATAAATATCTGCAAGTAAAATAAATAAATAAATTCATTCATTCAATCATATTTGAGCGTTTACTGTGTGCAGAGCACCGTCCTAAGCGTCCTAAGCCTGTGCTCTGGTCATTCATTCATTCAATTGTATTTATTGAGTGCTTACTGTGTGCAGAGCACTGTACTAAGCGCTTGGGAAGTACAAGTCGGCAACAGACGCTTAGGACAGTGCTTTGCACATAGTAAGCGCTTAATAAATGCCATCGTATAGAGACGGTCCCGATCCAACAGCAGGCTCACAGTCTAGAAGGGGGAGACAGACAACAAAACAGAACATATTAACAAAATAAAATAAATAGAATAAATATGTACAAGTAAAATAAATAAATAAATTCATTCATTCAATCATATTTATTGAGAGTTTACTGTGTGCAGAGCACCGTCCTAAGTGTCCTAAGCCTGTGCTCTAGTCATTCATTCATTCAGTTGTATTTACTGAGCGCTTACTGTCTGCAGAGCACTGGACTAAGCGCTTGGGAAGCACAAGTCTGCAACAGACGCTTAGGACAGTGCTTTGCACATAGTAAGCGCTTAATAAATGCCATCGTACAGAGACGGTCCCTACCCAACAGCAGGCTCACAGTCTGGAAGGGCGAGACAGACAACAAAACAGAACATATTAACAAAATAAAATAAATAGAATAAATATCTGCAAGTAAAATAAATAAATAAATTCATTCAATCATATTTATTGAGCATTTACTGTGTGCAGAGCACCGTCCTAAGCCTGTGCTCTACTCATTCATTCATTCAGTTGTATTTATTGAGCGCTTACTGTGTGCAGAGCACTGTACTAAGCGCTTGGGAAGTCCAAGTTGGCCACTTTGTCATTTCATCCCATGTCCCAGGGGCCACGTCTGGATGACCACACTCCTAACAGAGCACGTCCCGATGGCCGCAGCGGGGCCGAAGAGAGTCGCTGGTCGGAGGAGCTCCTGGGCGGCCTGGGCCGCAGGGCCAGTGGTGTCTCACCCAACCCAAATGGCATCGCTGTCATCATCATCATCATCAATCGTATTTATTGAGCGCTTACTATGTGCAGAGCACTGTACTAAGCGCTTGGGAAGTACAAATTGGCAACATATAGAGACAGTCCCTACCCAACAGTGGGCTCCCAGTCTAAAAGACTGTCCCCATCTTGGCATTGGGGTGGCCGGCTCTTTCTGGTGGGCATGGGGAGGACTCCCCTCAGAAAGCTCCACCAGGGTCAGAGGCCCAGGAAGGCCGGGGGTCTGGGGCCTCTGGGAGAACACTTCTGATTTCTGTCAGCGGCAGCTCTGTGTCTAATCAAAAGCCTTAATTAAAAAAAATCCACTGGTACTTAATTTGATTTGATAATTTGCATAAGACTGGAGGGCGAAGGGAACTCCCGCCGAATGCCTCCCCCGGATCCCCTCCAGTCCCCAGCCCCCCGGGCTTCCAGCCCAGCCGTTGATTTCTCCTCCAAAACAGCGAGTATTTATTTCATTCTGTCGTTCATTCATACATTCAGTCATATTTATTGAGCACTTCCATTCATTCATTCATTCAATCGTATTTATTGAGCGCTTGGAAAGTCCAAGTTGGCAACACATAGAGACGGTCCCTACCCAACAGCGGGCTCACAGTCTAGAAGGGGGAGACAGACAACAAAACAAAACAGATTAACAAAATAAAATAAATAGATAAAATACATAAATAGAGTAATAAATCTGTACAAACATATATACAGGTGCTGTGGGGAAGGGTAGAAGGTAAGGCGGGGGGGAATGGGGAGGGGGAGAGGAAGGAGGGGGAACTGAGGCACAGAGAAATGACTTGCCCAAACTCGCGTGTCTCCTCGCCATTATGATCCCCCCCCCCGACTCACGTTGCCCCACGTGAGGCTCACAGTCCCAATGCCCATTTTACAGATGAGGGAACTGAGGCCCAGAGAAGTGACCAAAACAGCGAGTCTTTCATTCTGTCATTCCTTCATTCATACATTCAGTCATATTTATTGAGCGCTTCCAAAACAGCGAGTCTTTCATTCTGTCGTTCCTTCATTCCTTCATTCAGTCATATTTATTGAGCGCTTCCAAAACAGCGAGTCTTACATTCTGTCGTTCCTTCATTCCTTCAGTCAGTCATATTTATTGAGCGCTTACTGTGTGCAGAGCGCTGTCCTGAGCACTTGGGAAGTACACTCATTCGATCGTATTTATTGAGCGCTTACTGTGTGCAGAGCACTGGACTTAGCACTGTGGAGAGGACAATACGACAATAAACAGACACATTCCCTGCCCACAACTAGTTTACAGTCTAGAGGGGGAGACAGATATTAATAGAAAGCAATAAATGAGAGATATGGACATAGGTGGTATGGGACTGAGAGGGGGGAAGAATAAAGGGAGCAAGTCAGGGTGACGTAGAAGAGAGACTGTGAGCCCACTGTTGGGTAGGGACCGTCTCTATATGTTGCCAACTTGTACTTCCCAAGCGCTTAGTACAGTGCTCTGCACACAGTAAGCGCTCAATAAATACAATTGAATGAATGAATGAGTGGGAGAAGAGGAAAGGTGGGTTTAGGGAAGGCAGGACTTAGCTGGGTCTCCGAATGATCGCCAGACAGTTTCAAAGGAACATTCACGTCCCAAGGGCCTCTATTTTTTAGTGGTATTTGTTAAGCGCTTACTATGTGCCAGGCACTGTTCTAAGCTCTGGGGTAGGTCCCAGCTAATTGGGTAGGTCACGGTCTCTATCCCATGTGAGATGTACCATCTTAATCTCCATTTTAATAATAATAACGACGATGATGGCATTCGTTAAGCGCTTACTATGTACAAACCACTGTTCTAAGCACTGGGGAGGTTACAAGGTGATCAGGTTGTCCCACGGGGGGCTCACAGTCTTAATCCTCTTTTTACAGTTGAGGTAACTGAGGCACAGAGAAGTGAAGTGACTTGCCCAAAGTCACACAGCTGACAAGTGGTGGAGCCGGGACTTGAACCCATGACCTCTGACTCCCAAGCTCATGCTCTTTCCACTGAGCCACGCTGCTTAATGATCATAACCATGATGGTGTTTGTTTGATAAGCGTTTACTATGTGCCGAGCACTGTTCTAAGCACTCGGGTAAATACAACTTAATCAGGTTGGACACAGTCCCTGTCCCACATGGGGCTCACAGTCTTAATCCCCATTTTGCAGGCGAGGGCACTCAGGCCCAGAGAAGTGCATAGACTTGGCCACGGTCACACAGCGGTCGTCTCCCCCTCGTCCCCCTCTCCATCCCCCCCATCTTACCTCCTTCCCTTCCCCACAGCACCTGTATATATGTATATATGTTTGTACATATTTATTACTCTATTTATTTATTTTACTTGTGCATATCTATTCTATTTATTTTATTTTGTTAGTATGTTGGGTTTTGTTCTCTGTCTCCCCCTTTTAGACTGTGAGCCCACTGTTGGGTAGGGACTGTCTCTATATGTTGCCAATGTGTACTTCCCAAGTGCTTAGTACAGTGCTCTGCACATAGTAAGCGCTCAATAAATGCGATTGATGATGAAGTGGCAGAGCCGGGATTAGAACTCAGGTTCTTCAGGCCCGGGCTCTAGCCATTAGGCCACGCTGCTTCTCGACCTCAGACAGGCATCGCCGGCCGAGTGTTACCCCTCTTCCTGGAGGCCTTCCCAGATCCTCCTGCCCCCAGTTTCCCGAGCACCCTCCGACTTGTGTAAATATGGAGAATCAATGATCCGGCCCATTCTTCCTTAGGGCTGCTCTAGTTATAATAATAATAATAATGGCATTTATTAAGCACTTACTATGTGCTTAATAGTACACACCATATACACACCACCTGTATATATGTATATATATATATGTATATATGTTTGTACATATTTTTTTTACTCTATTTTATTTGTACATATCTATTCTATTTATTTTATTTTGTTGGTATGTTTGGTTTTGTTCTCTGTCTCCCCCTTTTAGACTGTGAGCCCACTGTTGGGTAGGGACTGTTTCTATATGTTGCCAATTTGTACTTCCCAAGCGCTTAGTGCAGTGCTCTGCACATAGTAAGCGCTCAATAAATACGATTGATGATGATGATGATGCAAAGCACTGTTCTAAGCGCTGGGGAGGTTACAAGGTGATCAGGTTGTCCCATGGGGGGCTCACAGTCTTAATCCTCTTTTTACACTTGAGGTAACTGAGGCCCAGAGAGGTGAAGTGACTTGCCCAAAGTCACACAGCTGACAAGTGGTGGAGCCAGGACTTGAACCCGTTACCTCTGACTCCAAAGCCCGGGCTCTATCCACTGAGCCACGCTGGTTCTCTGCAAAGAGAGTTGCAAAGTTGCATAGTTGCAAAGGGTTTTATACCGGGCTCCTCTCCTTGAGTGGAAGGTTCTCCTGGGCAATGATCATGTGTCCTTTGATTCCATTGTCCTCTTTTCGTTCAATCGTATTTATTGAGCGTTTACTGTGTGCAGAGCACTGTACTAAGCACTTGGGAGAGTACAATACAGCAATAAACAGATATATTCCCTGCCCTCAATGAGCTTACAGTCTAGAGCAGTGCTCCAGCGCTTAGAACAGTGCTTTGCACATAGTAAGCGCTCAATAAATGCCATTATTATTATTATCTTCTAGACTGTGAGCCCACTGTTGAGTAGGGACTGTCTCTATATGTCGCCAACTTGTACTTCCTTCCTTCCTCTCCCCCTCGTCCCCCTCTCCATCCCCCCATCTTACCTCCTTCCCTTCCCCACAGCACCTGTATGTATGTATATATGTTTGTACATATTTTTTTTTACTCTATTTGTTTATTTTATTTGTACGTATCTATTCTATTTATTTTATTTTGTTAGTATGTTTGGTTTTGTTCTCTGCCTTCCCCTTTTAGACTGTGAGCCCACTGCTGGGTAGGGACTGTCTCTATATGTTGCCAATGTGTACTTCCCAAGCACTTAGTACAGTGCTCTGCACACTAAGCGCTCAATAAATACGATTGATGATGATGATAATGATGATGATGATGGATATATGTTTGTACATATTTATTACTCCATTTATTTATTTATTTTACTTGTACATACCTAATCTATTTATTTTATTTTGTTAGTATGTTTGGTTTTGTTCTCTGTCTCCCCCTTTTAGACTGTGAGCCCACTGTTGGGTAGGGACCGTCTCTATATGTTGCCAACTTGGACTTCCCAAGTGCTTAGTACAGTGCTCTGCACACAGTAAGCGCTCAATAAATATGATTGATTGATTGATTGATTATAGAGGAGGGTTAGCCAGTGAGCCCCAGGTGGGACAGGGACCATGTCCTACCTGATGATCTTGTCTCTATTCCAGCACTTCGCACAGCGCTTGGCACAGTGTAAGCACTTATAAGCAGCAGGGTTTAGTGGGAAGAGCTCAGGCCTGGGAATCGCAGGAACTCTGTCACTTGCTGCTGTGTGACCTTGGGCAGATCACTTCCATTCTCTGGACCTCAGTTTCCTCTTCATTGAGAAGCAGCGTGGCTCTGTGGAAAGAGCCCGGGCTTGGGAGTCAGAGGTCATGGGTGCTAATCCTGACTCTGCCACTGGTCAGCTGTGTGACTTGGGGCAAGTCACTTCACTTCTCTGGGCCTCAGTTACCGCCTCTGGAAAATGGGGATTAAGACTGTGAGCCCCACGTGGGACAACCTGATGCCCCTGTATCCACCCTAGCGCTTAGAACAGTGCTTTGCACATAGTAAGCGCTTAACAAATACCATCATTATTATCCAAACTGCTACTACGTTGATCCAAGCAGGTATTTTAACGCTCCTTGACTACTTCATCATTCATTCGATCGTATTTATTGAGTGCTTATTGTGTGCAGAGCACTGTACTAAGCACTTGAAAAAAATAATGATGGCATTTATTAAGCACTTACTATGTGCAGAGCACTGTACTAAGCGCTTGAAAAAAATGATGATGGCATTTATTAAGTTCTTATTATGTGCAGAGCACTGTACTAAGCGCTTGAAAAAAATAATGATGGCATTTATTTAGCGCTTACTCTGTGCAAAGCACTGTTCTAAGCACTGGGGAGGTTACAAGGTGATCAGGTTGTTCCACGGGGGGGCTCACAATCTTAATCCTTTTAATCCCCATTTTACAGATGAGGTAACTGAGGCCCAGAGAAGTGAAGTGACTTGCCCAAAGTCACACAGCTGACAATTGGCAGAGCTGGGATTTGAACCCATGACCTCTGACTCCAAAGCCCATCCTCCTTTCCACTGAGCCACACTGCTTCTCCATCAATTGCCTCTCTGAATCTCTTGCCTCCTTCCTCTCCCCATTCCAGTCCATACTTCACTCTGCAGCCCAGGTCATTGTTCTACAAAAATGTTCAGGCCACGTTTCCCCCCATTCATTCATTCATTCATTCATTCATTCATTCATTCATTCAATCGTATTTATTGAGTGCTTACTGTGTGCAGAGCACTATACTAAGTGCTTGGGAAGTACAAGTTGGCAACATATAGAGACAGTCCCTACCCAACAGCGGGCTCACAGTCTAGAAGGGGGAGACAGAGAACAAAACCAAACATATAAACCAAATAAAATAAATAGAATAAATATGTACAAGTAAAATAAATAAATAGAGTAATAAATATGTACAAACATATACACATATATGCAGGTGCTGTGGGGAGGGGAAGGAGGTAAGGCCGGGGGGTGGGGAGGGGGAGGAGGGAGAGAGGAAGGAGGGGGCTCAGTGTGGGAAGGCCTCCTGGAGGAGGTGAGCTCTCAGTAGGGCTTTGAAGGGAGGAAGAGAGCTAGCTTGGCGGTTGGGCAGAGGGAGGAAATTCCAGGCCAGGGGGAGGACGTGGGCCGGGGGTCGACGGCGGGACAGGCGAGAATGAGGCACGGGGAGGAGATTAGCGGCACAGGAGCGGAGGGTGCGGGCTGGGCTGGAGAAGGACAGAAGGGAGGTGAGGTAGGAGAGGGCGAGGGGATGGACAGCCTTGAAGTCCAGGGTGAGGAGTTTTTGCCTGATGCATAGGTTGATTGGTAGCCATTGGAGATTTTTGAAGAGGGGAGTAATATGCCCAGAGTGTTTCTGCACAAAGACGATCTGGGCACCGGCATGAAGTATGGATTGAAGTGGGGAGAGACAGGAGAATGGGAGATCGGAGAGGAGGCTGATGCAGTAATCCATTAGGGATAGGATGAGAGATTGAACCAGCAGGGTAGCGGTTTGAATGGAGAGGAAAGGGCGGATCTTGGCATTGTTGCGGAGGTGAGACCGGCAGGATTTGGTGACGGATCGGATGTGAGGGGTGAACGAGAGAGTGGAGTCGAGGATGACACCAAGGTTGCGGGCTTGTGAGATGGGAAGGATGGTAGTGCTGTCAATAGTGATGGGAAAGTCAGGGAGAGAGCAGGGTTTGGGAGGGAAGATAAGGAGTTCAGTCCCCCTCCTCATGATCCACCAATGGGTGCTCATCCACTTCCACATCCAACAGAAGCTCCTTACCATCGACTTTAAATCACTTCATCATCTTGCCCCCTCCTACCTCACCTCCCTCATTTCCCTCTACAACCCAGCCCACACGCTTTGCTCATCTAATTCCAACCTACTCACTGTATCTCAATCTCATTGCCAACCTCTTGCCCGCATCCTGCCTCCGACCTGAAACTCCTTCCCCTCTTCGTATCGGACAGACATTCACTCTCTCCACCTTCAAAGCCTTAATAAAAGCTCACCTCTTCCAAGAGGCCTTCCCCGACTAAGTCCTCAATTCTCCAACTCTGTATCCCTTCTGCGTTGCCTCCGGGTTTGGATCCGCACACTGTGAGTGCTTTATATTCACCCCAGTCAGAACCTTGCCCTGTCTGCTAAATCGCACTGCTTCTCTCTCTACACTGATACACGTCACTTCTATCTCTGATTTATTCACCGCAAGCCACAACCTTGGAACTGGGCTTTTTTTAAACCCCCCAAACAACTCATTCTCCCTATTCAAATGCTGCTCTCCCCCAGTTCCTTTGCCCAGTGGAAAGGGTGAGGTTTGATATCCTAGTTCCCCCTTGGAAAGGGCGGGATAGCCTGATCTTTGCACCCATCAAAGGAGGAATGTAGAGAAATTGGATTCTTGGAGTAAAAATAAATATCTTGCTTGTTCCCTTCCCCTCCTGCATAAAAAACTAGTGCAAGTTGTAACGTTCAGCTGCTGAGTAAAGGCCAACACGAAACCGCTTCATAAAAAAGGCAAGCTTCTGGTTTCAGTTTCTTTATTAACAAAAATGAAACGGGAACATTGCCTTCTTCCAGATAATTTCCTGGCAACTCTGTATCATCATCTTTAGCCGATGACTTGGGAATAATACTAACAGTACTAATTCTTGTTTCGGTTATTATGGCCTTTATTAGCGCTTGGATAGGCACTTGGCTATGAGATCAGACACAGTCCCTGTCCCACCCGGGCCTCACAACCTAAGATGTTGGGAGAGTAAGGATTGTCGGCCCATTTTACAGATGAGAAGATGGAGGCTCAGAGCGCTTAGGTAAGTGCCTTAGGCATGCAGCTCAGGACAGAGCTGGAAATCAGACCTGTGTCTCCTCACCCCCACTCCATCTCCTAGGCCAGGTGGACCATCAATCAATCAATCAATCAATCAATTATCCGACAATGACTCTACCCCACCTTCAAAGCTTTATTGAAGGCTCTTCTCCTCCAAGTGGTCCTCCCTGACTAATGCCCCCGCTTTCGTCTTCTCCCACTCCCTTCTGCGTCACTCTGACTTGCTCCCTTTATTCATTCCCCCTCCCACCCCACACCACTTATGTCCATCACATCTCCTCCAAGAGGTCTTCCCATACTAAGTCCCAAATTTCCTCATTTCTCACTTCCTTCTGCATCTCCCTGACTTGCTCCCTTCGCTCTTCCCAGCCCCGCAGCACTTATGTACAAAGCTCTACTTTTATTTATTTGTATTGATGTCTGTCTCCCCCTGCTCTAGACTGTAAGCCTGTTGTAGGCAGGGAATGTGACTACTTTTACTGTATTGTATTCTCCCAAGCGCTTAGTACAGTACTCTGCACACAGTAAGTGCTCAGTAAACAAGAGTGAGTGAGTGAATGAATATTGTTCTCTTGAACAATATTGGGGAAGCAGCGTGGCTCAGTGGAAAGAGCCCGGGCTTTGGAGTCAGACGTCATGGGTTCAAATTCCGACTCTGCCACTTGTCAGCCGTGTGACTTTGGGCAAGTCACTTCACTTCTCTGGGCCTCAGTTCCTTCATCTGTAAAATGGGGATGAAGACTGTGAGCCCTCCATGGGACAACCTGATCACCTTGTAACCTTCCCAGTGCTTAGAACAATGCTTTGCACATACTAAGTGCTTAATAAATGCCATTATTATTATTGAACTCTCCAAGCACTTAGTATAGTGTTCTGTAATCATAATAATACTGATGATGATGGTATCTGTTAAACACCTACTATGTGCTGAGCAAAATTCTAAGCATAGGCGTAGATACAAGGTAATCAGGTTGTCCCACCTGGGGCTCACGGTCTTAATCCCCACTTTACAGATGAGGTAACTGAGGCACAGAGAAGTAAAGTGGCTTGCCCAAGGTCACACAGCAGACAAGTGACAGAGCCGGGATTAGAACCCATATCCTCCAACTCCCGAGCCTGTGGTCTTTACACTGAGCCATGCTGCTTCTCAGTAAGTTTATCCAGTAAGCACTCAGTAAATACAATTGACTGACTGACAATCAGTCGTATTTATTGAACGCTTGTAACCATGGATGAGAGCTGCTCATTAGCCATAAATGCCTCTGCCTCCACCCTTATACAGTGAGAATTCTCCAGTCTTCTCGGGAGACGGAGAATTTGGGGAATAATATCTGGTGGGCTATCTCTGGAGGCTACTTCTAATAATAATAATAATAATAATGGCATTTATTAAGCGCTTACTATGTGAAAAGCACTGTTCTAAGTGCTGGGGAGGTTACAAGGTGATCAGGTTGTCCCACGGGGGGCTCACAGTCTTAATCCCCATTTTACAGATGAGGTCACTGAGGCCCAGAGAAGTCAAGTGACTTGCCCAAAGTCACACAGCTGACAATTGGCAGAGCTGGGATTTGAATCCACGACCTCTGACTCCACTTTTCCACTGAGCCACGCTGCTTCTAGACCGTGAGCTCGTCGAGTTCGTTGTGGGCAGGGAATATGTCCATTTATTGTTCTATTTTACTCAACGAGGTGCTTAGTAAAGTGCTCTGCATATAGTAAACGTTCAGTAAAAATGATGGAATGAATGAACGAAAGGATAACTTTGCTGCTGGGACATGAGTCAGTGTCTTATCTCTGTCTCTCATCCTGCTTCTGCTTGGAAGGCTCCTTAGGGCTGCCAATATTGGCCCTTCTTTGACACCCAATCCATCAACTCATGCTATTTATTGAGTGTTTACTATGTTCATTGTAATAGGTGCTTGGGAGAGTCCATTACAGCAGATTTGGAAGATGCGATCCCTGCCCATTTAGGTGCTTACAGTCTAGAGAAGAAGCGTGGCTCAGTGGAAAGAGCCCGGGCTTGGGAGGTCATGGGTTCAAATCCCAGCTCCTCCACTTGTCAGCTGTGTGACTTTGGGCAAGTCACTTCACTTCTCTGTGCCTCAGTTCCCTCATCTGGAAAATGGGGATTAAGACTGTGAGCCCCACTTGGGACAACCTGATCATCTTGTATATTCTATTTATTTTATTTTGTTAGTATGGTTTTGTTCTCTATCTCCCTCTTTTAGACTGTGAGCCCACTGTTGGGTAGGGACTGTCTCTATATGTTGCCAACTTGTACTTCCCAAGCGCTTAGTACAGTGCTCTGCACACAGTAAGCGCTCAATAAATACGATTGATTGATTGTATCGCCACCAGTGTTTAGAACAGTGCTTTGCACATAGTAAGCACTTAACAAATGCCATCATTATTATTATTATTATTAGAGGGGAAGGCAGATATTAAAATAGTCAGTGAATCAGGACTATCTATTGAGTACTTATTGGGTGCAGAGCACTGTAGTAAATGCTTGGTAGAGTCCGACAGCAAGGTTGATAGATGGAATCCCTGCCCACGAGGTTCTTACTGTTAAGAGGGGAAGATAGACATTAATATAATTAGTCACTGACTCAGTGCTATTTATCCAGAGTTTAGGACAGTGCTTGGCACATAGTAAGCGCTTAAAAAATACCATCATTATTATCAAGTGCTTACTGTGTGCAGAGTAATAATAATAATGATGGCATTTATTAACTGCTTACTATGTGCCAAGCACTGTTCTAAGTGCTGGGGAGGTTACATGATGATCAATTGTCCCACGGAGGGCTCACAGTCTTAATCCCCATTTTACAGATGAGGTAACTGAGGCACAGAGAAGTTAAGTGACTTGCCCAAAGTCACAGAGCTGACAAGTGGCAGAGCCAGGATTTGAACCCATGACCTCTGACTCCAATGCCTGGGCTCTTTCCACTGAGCCACACTGCTTCTTTAAGTGTACTGTACTAAGTGCTTGGGAGAGTTCAATATAACAGTAAACAGACTCATTCCCTGCTCTCAAAGAGCTTATAGTCTAGAGGGGGAGACATACATTACATGATGACATACATTACGTGAGACATTGCATGAGAAATACATACATGAGAAGCAGCGTGGCTCAGTGGAAAAAGCACGGGCTTTGGAGTAAGAGATCATGGGTTCAAATCCTAGCTTCGCCAATTGTCAGCTGTGTGACTTTGGGCAAGTCACTTAACTTCTCTGTGCCTCAGTTCCCTCATCTGTCAAATGGGGATTAAAAGTGTGAGTCCCATGTGGGCCAACATGATTACCCTGTATCTCCCCCAGTGTTTAGAACAGTGCTTGGCACATAGTAAGTGCTTAACAAATACCATCATTATTACTGTTATTATACATTAAAGAAGCAGCATGGCTCAGTGGAAAGAGCACAGGCTTTGGAGTCAGAGGTCATGGGTTCAAATCCCGGCTCCGCCAATGTCAGCTGTGTGACTTTGGGCAAGTCACTTCACTTCTCTGTGCTTCAGTTACCTCATCTGCAAAATGGGGATTAAGATTGTGAGCCCCACGTGGATCACCTTGTATCCCCCCAGCGCTTAGAACAGTGCTTGGCACATAGTAAGCGCTTAACAAATACCATTATTATTATTATTATTATACATTAGTATAAATAAATTTTGAGGTTTTTTATGGTTGTGTACACAAATGCTGAGGGGCTGTAAGGGGAGGATGAATAAGGGAGCAAGTCAAGGTGGCACAGAAGAGAGTGGGAGATGAGGAAAATGAGGGTTTGGTCAGGGAAGGCCTCTTGGAGGAGATGGGCCTTCAGTAAGGCTTTGAAGTTGGAGAGTCATTGTCTGATCATTCATTCATTCATTCATTCGATCGTATTTATTGAGCACTTACTGCGCGCAGAGCACTTTACTAAGCACTTGAGAAGTCCAAGTTGGCAACATATAGAGACGATCCCTACCCAACAGTGGGCTCACAGTCTAGAAGGGGGAGACAAGAGAACAAAACAAAACATATTAACAAAATAAAATAATTAGAATAAATATGTACAAATAAAATAAATAAATAAATAGAGTAATAAATACATACAAACATATACACATATATACAGGTGCTGTGGGGAGGGGAAGGAGGTTGGATATGAAGAAGAAGTGTGTTTTAGACATGGGCGAGAGGTCGGTGGCGAGATTGACGAGCTAGAGGTTCAGTGTGTAGGTTGGAATTAGATGACTGAAGTGTGCGGGCTGGGTTGAAACAGGACGGAAGTGAGGTGTCTGCCACATGTCTGCTGTGTGACCTTGGGCAAGTCACTTAACTTCTCTGAGCCTCAGTTACCTCATCTGTAAAATGGGGATTTAGACTGTGAGCCCCACGTGTTCCCCCCCCCCCCCAGCGCTTAGGACAGTGCTCTGCACATAGTAAGCGCTTCACAAATGCCATTATTATTATTATTATTATTGTTAGGTGAGGGAGGAGGGGGCAAGGTCGTTGACTGCTTTAAAACCATCCTCTCTACGGATGATTCCCAAATCTCCATCTCCAGCCCTGATCCCTCTCCCTCTCTCCAGTTCACATTTCCTCCTGCTTTCAAGACATCTTGACTTGGTTGTCCCGCCATCACCTAAAAATTAACCCTCCTTAAACAGAAGTCCTTATCTTGCCACCCAAACCCTGAATTTTCCATCACTGTAGACGGCCCCACCATCCTTCCTGCCTCACAAGCCTGTAATCTTGGTGTTATCCTTGAATCCTCTCTCTCATTCAATCCAGATATTTAATCCATCACTAAATCCTGTCAGCTCAACCTTGAGCTGTTGGAGTTTCTGTTGGATGCGGAGGCAGTCGGGCAACCACCAGAGATTCTTGAGGAGTGAGGAAACATGGCCTGAACGCTTTTGTAGAAAAATGGTCCAGGCAGCAGAGTGAGCTATGGACTGGAGTGGGGAGAGACAGGAGGCAGGGAGTCTGATACAGTAATCCAGGTGGGATAGAGTAGATGCTTGGATTAACGCGGCAGTAATTTGGATAGAAAGGAAAGGGCAAATTTTAGTGTTGGTGTGAAGGTTGAGCTGACAGGATTTAGTGATGGATTAAATATCTGGATTGAATGAGAGAGAGGATTCAAGGATAACACCAAGATTACAGGCATGTGAGGCAGGAAGAATGGTGCGGCCATCTACAATGATGAGAAAGTCAGGGTTTGGGTGGCAAGATAAGGACTTCTGTTTAAGGAGGGTTAAGTTTTAGGTGATGGCGGGACATTCAAGTTGAGATGTCTTGAAGGCAGGAGGAAATGCGAACTGGAGAGAGGGAGAGGGATCAGGGCTGGAGATGGAGATTTGGGAATCATCCACAAAGAGGTGGTTGTTGAAGCCCTGGGAGCGCTTAGTACAGTGCTCTGCACACAGTAAGCACTCAATAAATACGATTGAATGAATGAAATGAGTTCTCCAAGGGAGTGGGGGGGAGATGGAGAATAGAAGGGGACCCAGAACTGAACCTTTTACCACAGATAAGGCGTGGGAGGCAGGGGAGGAGCTGAGAATGAGCATCCAGAGAGCTAGGAAGAGAGCCAGGAGAGGACAGGGTCAGTGAAGCCGAGGTTGGATAAGGTTTCCATTTTCTAAGGGATAATGTCTAAAGGAGCTGAGAGGTCGAGGAGGATGAAGAAGGAGCAGAGGCTGTTTGGATTCGGCAAGAAGGAGAGCGTTTGTAACCTTTTCTGTGGAGTGACTGGAGCGGAAGCCAGTCTGGAGTGGGGCAGGAAAGAACTGGAGGAGAGGAACTGTTGTACTCTCCCAACTGCTCAGTACAGCTACAGAAGCAGTGTGGCTCAGTGGAAAGAGCCCGGGCTTGGGAATCAGAGTTAATGGGTTCTAATCCCAGCTCCACAGCTTGTCAGCTGTGTGACTCTCCCCCTCTCCCCCTCCTCTCCCTCTCCATCCCCCCCGCCTTACCTTCTTCCCTTCCCTACAGCACCTGTATATATGTTCATATGTGCGTACGTATTTATTACTCTATTTATTTATTTATTTTACTTGTACATATCTATTCTATTTATTTTATTTTGTTAATATGTTTGGTTTTGTTCTCTGTCTCCCCCTTCTAGACTGTGAGCCCACTGTTGGGTAGGGACCGTCTCTATATGTTGCCAACTTGTACTTCCCAAACGCTTAGTACAGTGCTCTGCACACAGTAAGCACTCAATAAATACGATTGATTGATTGATTGACTTTGGGCAACGTCACTTAACTTCTCTGTGCCTCGGTTACCTCATCTGTAAAATGGGGATGAAGACTATGAGCCCCACGTGGGACAACCTGATTACCTTTTATCTACCCCAGCACTGAGAATAGTACCTGGCACATAGTTAGCCCTTAACAAATTCCATAAATATTTAGATCATGTATTTATGTTAATTATAATATAGACTGTAAGCTGGTTATGGGCAGGGAACATGTCTGCTAATTCTGTTGTATTCCCCCAAGCGCTTAGTACAGCTCTCTGCACATAGTAAGTGCCAGTGAATACTGTCGATTGATTGATTCATTCATTCATTCAATCGTATTTATTGAGTGCTTACTGTGTGCAGAGCACTGGGAAGTACAAGTTGATTGATTAATAATACAGATTAATATATAATTAATATATTACTTATACATTATTTGTATCTATTCATTTACATTAATGTCTATCTCACTCCCCCTCTGAACTGTAGTACAGAGATACAATCGTATTTACTGAGCGCTCACTGTGTGCAAGAGCTCTGATCACAGTAAGCATTCAATAGATTCCACTGATTGATGGATTGATTGATATTTATTGAGTGCTTACTGGGTGCAGAGCACTATACTGAGTGCTTGGGAGAGTATACTAGACTTGGTAGAGCTATGTGCTCCAGGAACTTACAGCCTCTCAAAGGAGACAGTGATTAAAATAAATTCCATATAGGGAGAAGTGATAGAGTTTAAAGCTATTTCCATTTCAGGAAGTCTATTTACCTACCTAGAAAATCTAGGAAGTCTTCTTGGAGGCAGAGAGATTCATGGAAGGCTTGCTAGAGGATAAGGGGTTTTGGTTTTTTTAGCACTATACTAAGCGCTGGGTTAATGGAAGGAGTAAGAGCTTAGGACAGTCACCCCAGCCCTACAAAACACATGTAAACAGATGAGATCTCCTCCCTCCTCTCAAGTGCTACTCTGGCCACCTGTGCTTCTGGCCTCATTCCCTCTCATCTTATGAAATCTCTTGCTCCCTCCCACCTCTACTCCTTAACTTCCATCTTCAACCACTCACTTGCCACTGGTTCCCTCCCCTCTACCTTCAAACATTCCCAAGTCTCCCCCATCCAAAAAGAACCCTCACTTGACCCCACCTCCCCTTCTAGTTATTGCCCTATCTCCCTCCTACCATTCCTTTCCAAACTCCTTGAATGAGTCGTATACATGCGCTGCCTCGAATTCCTCAACACCAACTCTGTCCTCGACCCCATCCAGTCTGGCTTCCATCCCCTACATTCCACAGAAACTGCCCTCTCAAAGCTCACCAATGACCTCCTGCTTGCCAAATCCAACGGCTCCTACTCTATCCTAATCCTCCTCGACCTCTCAGCTGCCTTCGACACTGTGGCCCACCCCCTTCTCCTCAACACGCTATCCGACCTTGGCTTCACTGACTCCGTCCTCTCCTGGTTCTCCTCTTATCTCTCCGGCCGTTCATTCTCAGTCTGTTTTGTGAGCTCCTCCTCCCCGTCCCATCCCCTACGTGAAGCCCAGCCCGCACCCTCCACTCCTCTGCCGCTAATCTCCTCACCGGGCCTCATTCCTGCCTTTCCTGCTGTCGACCCCCAGCCCACATCCTCCCCCTGGCCCGGAATGCCCTCCCTCTGCCCATCCGCCAAGCTAGCTCCCTTCCTCCCTTCAAGGCCCTACTGAGAGCTCACCTCCTCCAGGAGGCCTTCCAACACTGAGCCCCCTCCTTCCTTCCCCCTCCTCCCCCTCCCCACCCCCCGCCTTACCTCCTTCCCCTTTCCACAGCACCTGTATATATGTATATATGTTTGCACGTATTTAATACTCTATTTATTTTATTTGTACATATTTATTCTATTTATTTTATTTTGTTAATATGTTTGATTTTGTTCTCTGTCTCCCCCTTCTAGACTGTGAGCCCACTGTTGGGTAGGGACTGTCTCTATATGTTGCCAACTTGGACTTCCCAAGCACTTAGTACAGTGCTCTGCACACAGTAAGCGCTCAATAAATGCGATTGAATGAATGAATGAATAGGGATTCCTCAAGGGTCAGTTCTTGGTCCCCTTCTGTTCTCTATCTACACTCACTCCCTTGGTGACCTCATTCACTCCCACGGCTTCAACTATCATCTCTATGCTGATGACACCCAAATCTACATCTCTGCCCCTGCTCTCTCTCCCTCCCTTCAGGCTCGTGTCTCCTCCTGCCTTCAAGACATCTCCATCTGGATGTCTGCCCGCCATCTAAAACTCAATATGTCCAAGATGGAACTCCTTGTCTTCCCTCCCAAACCCTGCCCTCTTCTTGACTTTCCCATCACTGTTGACGGCACTACCATCCTTCCCATCCCCAAAGCCTGCAACCTTGGTGTCATCCTTGACTCTGGTCTCTCATTCACCCCTCACATCCAATCTGTCACCCAAACCTGCCAGTCTCACCTCTGCAACATTACCAATATCCTCCCTTTCCTCTCTATCCAAACTGCTACCCTGCTGGCTCAATCTCTCATCCTATCCCGACTGGATTACAGCATCAGCCTCCTCTCTGATCTCCTATCCTCCTGTCTCTCCCCACTTCAATCTATACTTCTAGCTGCTGCCCAGATCATCTCTGTGAAGAAATGCTCTGGGCCGCTGCCCGGATTGTCTTTGTCCAGAAACGCTCTGGGCATGTTACTCCCCTCCTCAAAAATCTCCAGTGGCTACCAATCAACCTACACATCAGGCAGAAACTCCTCACCCTGGGCTTCAAGGCTGTCCATCACCTCACCCCCTCCTACCTCACCTCCCTTCTCTCCTTCTCCAGCCCAGCCCGCACCCTCTAATCCTCTGCCACTAATCTCCTCACTGTGCCTTGTTCTCGCCTGTCCTGCCATCAACCCTCGGCCCATGTCATCCCCCGGGCCTGGAATGCCCTCCCTCTGCCCATCCGCCAAGCTAGCTCTCTTCCTCCCTTCAAAGCCCTACTGAGAGCTCACCTCCTCCAGGAGGCCTTCCCACACTGAGCCCCCTCCTTCCTCTCCCCCACTTCTCCCTCTCCATCCCCCGTGCCTTACCTCCTTCCCCTCCCCACAGCACCTGTATATATGTATATATGTTTGTACGTATTTATTACTGTATTTATTCATTTTATTTGTACATATTTATTCTAGTTATTTTATTTTGTTAATATGTTTTGTTTTGCTCTCTGTCACCCCCTTCTAGACTGTGAGCCCACCGTTGGGTAGGGACCCACATTATATGTTGCCAACTTGTACTTCCCAAGCCCTTAGTACAGTGCTCTGCACACAGTAAGCGCTCAATAAATACGAATGAATGAATGAATGAATGAATGAATGAATGAATGTTACTCCCCTCCTCAAAGATCTCCAGTGGCTACCAATCAACCTACGCATCAGGCAAAAACTCCCACTCTTGGCTTCAAGGCTGTCCGTCCCCTTGCCCCCTCCTACCTCCCCTCCCTTCTGTCCTTCTCCAGCCCAGCCCGCACCCACCACTCCTCTGCCACCGCTCACCTCCTCACTGGGCCTCATTCTCACCTGTCCCATCATCGACCCCCGGCCCACGTCCTCCCCCTGGCCCGCAATGCCCTCCCTCCATACATCCGCCAAGCTCGCTCTCTTCCTCCCTTCAAGGCCCTACTGAGAGCTCACCTCCTCCAGGAGGCCTTCCCCCACTCAGCCCCCTTCTTCCTCTCCTTCTCCTCTCCTCCCCATCGCCCCCCTCCCTCCCTCTGCACTACCCCCTTCCCCACCCCACAGCTCTTGTGGGCCTCCCCTCCTCCTCCTCTCCCTCCCCATCTCCCCCACCTTACCTCCTTCCCCTCCCCACAGCACCTGTATATATGTATATATGTTTGGACAGATTTATTACTCTATTCATTTATTTTATTTGTACATATTTATTCTATTTATTTTATTTCGTTAATATGTTTTGTTCTCTGTCTCCCGCTT
Organism: Tachyglossus aculeatus; assembly: GCF_015852505.1. NCBI lineage: Eukaryota > Metazoa > Chordata > Mammalia > Monotremata > Tachyglossidae > Tachyglossus > Tachyglossus aculeatus. The sequence goes on from NC_052068.1 coordinate 3,094,450, forward strand.
CTAGACTGTGAGCCCAATGTCGGGTAGGGACCGTCTCTATATGTTGCCAACTTGTACTTCCCAAGCGCTTAGTACAGTGCTCTGCACACAGTAAGCACTCAATAAATACGATTGAATGAATGGATTTGTATATATTTATTACTCTATTGATTTTATAAGAGAAGCAGCATGGCTCAGTGGAAAGAGCACGGGCTAGCCCACTGTTGGGTAGGGACCGTCTCTATATGTTGCCAGCTTGTACTTCCCAAGCGCTTAGTACAGTGCTCTGCACACAGTAAGCACTCAATAAATACGATTGAATGAATGGATTTGTACATATTTATTACTCTATTGATTTTATAAGAGAAGCAGCATGGCTCAGTGGAAAGAGCACGGGCTAGCCCACTGTTGGGTAGGGACCATCTCTATATGTTGCCAGCTTGTACTTCCCAAGCGCTTAGTACAGTGCTCTGCACACAGTAAGTGCTCAATAAATACGATTGATTGATTGATTTGGAGTCAGAGGTCATGGGTTCAAATCGCAGCTCCACCAATTGTCAGCTCTGTGACTTTGGGCAAGTCACTTCTCTGCGCCTCTGTTACCTCATCTGTAAAATGGGGATTAAGACTGTGAGCCCCCCGTGAGACAACCTGCTCACCTTGTAACCGCCCCAGCACTTAGAACAGTACTTTTGCACCTAGTAAGCGCTTAATAAATGCCATCATTATTATTATTTTATTAATGATGTGTATATAGCTATTCTATTTCTTCTGATGGTATTGACGCCTTTCGCCTTGTTTTGTTTTGTTGTCTGTTTCCCCCCTTCTAGACTGCGAGCCAGTTGTTGGGTAGGGACCGTCTCTACATGTTGCCAACTTGTACTTCCCAAGCGCTTAGTCCAGTGCCCTGCACACAGTAAGCGCTCAGTAAATACGACTGAATGGATGAATGAAGTGGCACTGGGGCGTGAGGAAAGGAAACCGACTCCTCCCGCTTTGCCGGTGAGTCTGGGGGAGTGGGAGAAGTTGAGGTCCCCTTGGGAGAGAGCAGCAGGGAAGATTGTGTGTGTCAATCAATCAATCAATCGTATTTATTGAGCACTTACTGTGTGCAGAGCACTGTACTAAGCGCTTGGGAATACAAGATGGCAACATATAGAGGCAGTCCCTACCCAACAGTGGACTCACAGTCTGGGGAAAGCCAGGTTTCAGGGACGGTGAGGAGGAGGAGGAGGAGGAGGAGGAGGAGTCATTGGGTCGGGAACAGGCCAAGGAAGATGGGAAGTGACCCTGTGAGGGAGAGGGGACCCCACAGGCCAATGAGTCTGGGGTGAGGGGTATTGGGAGGCAGTTGGAGAGGAGAGTGCGAGCCCATTGTTGAGTAGGGACCATCTCTTTATGTTGCCAACTTGTACTTCCCAAGCGCTTAGTACAGTGCTCTGCACACAGTAAGTGCTCAATACATATGATTGAATGAATGAGAGTGAGCGTTGGGTAGGAACCATCTCTTTATGTTGCCAACTTGTACTTCCCAAGCGCTTAGTACAGTGCTCTGCATACAGTAAGCACTCAATAAATGCAATTGAATGAATGAGAGTGAGCGTTGGGTAGGGACCGCCTCTTTATGTTGCCAACTTGTACTTCCCAAGCTCTTAGTACAGTGCTCTGCACACAGTAAATGCTCAATAAATACGATTGAATGAATGAGAGTGATTTTTGGGTAGGGACTGTCTCTTTATGTTGCCAACTTGTACTTCCCAAGTGCTTAGTACAGTGCTCTGCACACAGTAAATGCTCAATAAATACGATTGAATGAATGAAAGTGATTTTTGGGTAGGGACCGTCTCTTTATGTTGCCAACTTGTACTTCCCAGGTGCTTAGTACAGTGCTCTGCACACAGTAAGTGCTCAATAAATACAATTGAATGAATGAGAGTGAGTGTTGGGTAGGGACTGTCTCTTTATGTTGCCAACTTGTACTTCCCAAGCGCTTAGTACAATGCTCTGCACACAGTAAGCACTCAATAAATACGATTGAATGAATGAATGAATGAATGAATGAATGAATGGGGGCCGGGGAGGAAGTAGCATGGCTCAGTAGAAAGAGCCCGGGCTTTGGAGTCAGAGGTCATGGGTTCAAATCCCGACTCTGATGCTTGTCAGCTATGTGACTTCGGACAAATCACTTAATAATAATAATAGCATTTATTGCATGCTTACTGTGTGCAAAGCACTGTTCTAAGCGCTAGGGAGGTTACAAGATGATCAGGTTGTCGCACAGGGGGCTCACAGTCTTCATCCCCATTTTACAGATGAGGGAACTGAGGCCCAGGGAAGTGAAGTGACTTGCCCAAAGTCACACAGCTGGCAGTGACCTCATCTGTAAAATGGGGATGAAGACTGTGAGCCCCACGTGGGACAACCTGATCACCTTGGAACCTCCCCACTGCTTAGAACAGTGCCTTGCACAGAGTAAGTGCTTAATACATGCCATCGTCATCATTATTATTATTACGAGGAGTGGCGCTGGGAAAGAAAATTAGGGATGAGGCCGGGTGGGTCCAGGGAGGGAATAATATGGTGCCGGGGATGGGTTGAATGAGGCAGATAAGCAGGGGTGCTCAGTAGGAAGGATATTAAAAGAGAAGACATTAAAAGAGATTAAAAGATTAAAAGAAGATATTAAAAGAGAGACAGAGAAGCAGCGTGGCTCAGTAGAAAGAGCCCGGGCTTTGGAGTCAGAGGTCATGGGTTCAAATCCTGGCCCCGCCAGCTGTCAGCTGTGTGACTTTGGGCAAGTCACTTCACTTCTCTGAGCCTCAGTTCCCTCATCTGTAAAATGGGGATGAGACTGTGAGCCTCCCGTGGGACAACCCGATCACCTTGTAACCCCCCAGCACTTAGAACAGTGCTTTGCACATAGTAAGCGCTTAATAAATGCTATCGTTATAAAAGGATTTGTTCCGAATAGCACCTCTCCTCCAGGAGGCCTTCCCTGACTAAGCCCTCCTTTCCTCTTCTCCCACTCCCTTCTCTGTCACCCTGACACATGGATTGAGAAGCAGCACGGCTCAGCGGAAAAGAGCCTGGGCTTTGCAGTCAGAGGTCATGGGTTCAAATCCCAGATCCGCCAATTGTCAGCTGTGTGACTTTGGGCAAGTCACTTCACTTCTCTGTGCCCCAGTTACCTCACCTGTAAAATGGGGATGAAGACTGTGAGCCCTCTGTGGGACAACCTGATCACCTTGTAACCTCCCCTGCGTTTAGAACAGTGCTTTGCACATAGTAAGCGCTTAATAAATGCCACTATCATTATTATTATTGGCACCCTTCCCTCAGCCCCACAGCAGCTATGTCCATTTCTGCAATTTATTTCAATTAATGCCAGACTCTAAGCTCACTGTGGGCAGAGAGCATGCCTACCGACTCTGTTATACTATAATGATGGCATTTATTAAGCGCTTACTTTGTGCAAAGCACTGTTCTAAGCACTGGGGAGGTTACAAGGTGATCAGGTTGTCCCACGGGGGGGACTCGCAGTCTTCCCATTTTACAGATGAGGGAACTGAGGCCCAGAGAGGCTCCTCCTCACCCTGGGCTTCCAGGCTGTCCATCCCCTCGCCCCCTCCTACCTCACCTCCCTTCTGTCCTTCTCCAGCCCAGCCTGCACCCTCCGCTCCTCCGTCGCTAATCTCCTCACTGTTAGGCCTCGTTCTCGCCTGTCCCGCCGTCGACCCCCGGCCCCCGTCATCCCCCGGGCCTGGAATGGCCTCCCTCTGCCCATCCGCCAAGCTAGCTCTCCCTCCCTTCAAGGCCCTACTGAGAGCTCCCCTCCTCCAGGAGGCCTTCCCACACTGAGCCCCTTCCTTCCTCTCCCCCTCGCCCCCCTCTCCATCCCCCCATCTTACCTCCTTCCGTTCCCCACAGCACCTGTATATATGTATTTATGTTTGTACAGATTTATTACTCTATTTATTTATTTTACTTGTACATATCAATTCTATTTATTTTATCTTGTTAGTACGTTTAATTTTGTTCTCTGTCTCCCCCTTTTAGACTGTGAGCCCACTGTTGGGTAGGGACCGTCTCTATATGTTGCCAACTTGTCCTTCCCAAGTGCTTAGTAAAGTGCTCTGCACACAGTAAGCGCTTAATAAATACGATTGATTGATTGAGACGTGAAGTGACTTGTCCAAAGTCACCCACCTGACAAGTGGCGGAGCCGGGATTTGAACCCATGACCTCCGACTCCAAAGCCCGGGCTCTTTCCACTGAGCCACGCTGCCTCTCCCTGTGACCCTACTGAATTATGACCCCCAGAATACACCCCAGGGCAGTTTTGCTCAGCGACCGCTTACCCCAAATCCGACCGCTTACCCCAAATCCCCTTCGCCTTCCCACAACCTCTGGGATGGGAGCCTGTTCTCTTCTTCTCCAACTCATTGTCTGGCATTTTCTTTCCGCTCTCTTGTTTCTCTGGCGGGGGATTTGCTCTCAGAGGGCGTGAGGTATTTTCTATTCTTTCCAGAGTCAGGGGGTGGGCGGGAAAGAGGAGCAGGTAGTGGAATTCCCTCTAGATCACCTTGGAAAAATGTTTTCTTCTTCCAACGCGCTGGAGTCCAAGCCCTGCTCTCTCTCGCTAAAAGCTTTGTGTTTCCCTCGTGCTGGATCACCCTTCGTACATCGGTATCGACATTCAGTGTCGAAAGGTAAGTGGTGTTGGGAGGCGATAAAAAAAAAAAGCATCAAATAGATAACATATTTTATTTATACCTGGTAAATTTTTAAAGACTCCCCTGTGTTTGGATGGTAAAATGGGTATTACCGGACAATTTAGTTTGAAAGGTTCCTCCTAATGTAAGATTTATTAAGATTTAGGAGGTTACCGCAACAGGGTGATGAGTGTGCTTGAAAGGGAACATTGTAGCCAGGTTTTTAACTGTTTCAAAAGAGCCTCTTTAAAGCGGGGGCGTTTCTACGTCCTCCCACCGTCGGGAGAAATGCGGGGCTCCTCCTGAATAAATTAGAAGACGGCTAATTTTGCCGGATAGAAACACTTCCAGTCAGAAAGTTCCACATAAGCAGTTGTTGTCCATTTTGGTAAGAACAGTGGAAAGTTCCCTTCCCGCTGGCTATCTTGAAGGTTGGCGTTGTTGAATAGTGGGTAGAGCACCGGCCTGGAAATCAGGCCTCTTTTCCTCCGAGTGACCTTGGGCAAGTCACCCTGACTTGCTCCCTATGCGCTTCCTCCCTCCCAGCCCCACAGCACTTATCAATCAATCAATCAGTAGTATTTATTGAGCGCTTACTGTGTGCAGAGCACTGTACTAAGCGCTTGGGAAGTACAAGTTGGCAACATATAGAGACGGTCCCTACCCAACAGTGGGCTCACACTTATGTCCGTGTCTGTCGTCATTTTATTTATTTGTACTGATGCCTGTCTCCCCGACTCTGGCCTGTAATCTCTTTGTGGCAAGGGGATGCGTCCGTTTATTGTTTTTCCGTCCTCTCCCCAGCGTTTAGAACAGTGCTCCGAACCCAGTAAGAGCTAACTAAGCGCTTGTACATATTTATTATTTATTTTGTCAATGATGTGCTTCTAGCTTTACTTCTATTTATTCTGATGACTTGACACCTGACCACATGTTTTGTTTGTTTTGTTTTGTTGTCTGTCTCCCCCTTCTAATAATAATAATAATGGTATTTGTTAAGCGCTTACTATTTGCAAAGCACTGTTCTAAGCGCTGGGGAGGTTACAAGGTGATCAGGTTGTCCCACGCAGGACTCACAGTTTTAATCCCCATTTTACAGATGAAGTAACTGAGGCACAGAGAAGTTAAGTGACTTGCCCAAAGTCACACAGCTGAAAGGAGCCGGGAGGAGCTGACTGTGAGCCCGCTGTTGGGTAGGGACCGTCTCTATATGTTGCTAACTTGTACTTCCCAAGCGCTTAGTACAGTGCTCAAGAGGCCTGCGGTGGCCTATAGGAAAAGTAACAGCCGTGGAAAGCTGGAGACCTGATCAGTGGAAAGAGCTCGGGCTTTGGAGTCAGAGGTCATGGGTTCAAATCCTGGCTCCACCAATTGTCAGCCGTGTGACTTTGGGCAAGTCACTTAACTTCTCTGTGCCTCAGTCACCTCATCTGTAAAATTGGGATTTAGACTGTGAGCCCTCCGTGGGACAACCTGATCACCTTGTAACCTCCCCAGCGCTTAGAACAGTGCTTTGCGCATAGTAAGCGCTTAATAAATGCCATCATTATTATTATTCTAATCCTCTCTCTGGAATGAGAGTTTAAAAAAAACTGTAAATACACAGGAGGGTTTAGAATAAATCACTTAGAAGGGCTGAGATAAAATTTTCAGCGCTTAGAACAGTGCTTGGCACATAGTAAGCGCTTAATAAGTGCCATCATTATTATTATTAATAAATACGATTGAATGAATGAATAAATAAATACGATAGAATGAATGAATGAACAAATAAAAAATGCCATCACTTGTATTAGTTCTCCTAATCCTTCCCTGAAAGAATTTCCCCGGTATCCTGTTCACGATTAGCCCACATCAATCAATCAATCAATCAATCAATCAATCATATTTATTGAGCGCTTACTGTGTGCAGAGCACTGTACTAAGCGCTTGGGAAGTACGAGTTGGCAACACATCTCCTTCAAACCATCAAAACAAACAAACAGCTGGCTTATCTTCCAGCCGCACAGATCCCAGGTGTGGGCAAGTTTAGGAGTGAATGTTCTTTGTTGACTAGAAGGCGACGGAGCAGTGAAACTGTTACTAATAATAATAATAATAATGACGATGGCATTTATTAAGCGCTTACTATGTGCGAAGCACTGTTCTAAGCGCTGGGGAGATTACAAGGTGATCAGGTTGTCCCACGGGGGGCTCACAGTCTTAATCCCCATTTTACAGATGAGGTAACTGAGGCACAGAGAAGTGAAGTGACTTGCCCAGAGTCACACAGCTGACAATTGGCGGAGCTGGGATTTGAACCCATGACCTCTGACTCCAAAGCCCGGGCTCTTTTCCACTGAGCCACACTGCTTCTCTTAACTACTACTACTGTAGTAGTTAACTACTGTTACTACTGTTACTGTTACTACTGTTCTCGGTCAAAAACATCTCTGTCAATCCATAATGATAATAATAATGATGGCATTTATTAAGCGCTTACTATGTGCAAAGCACTGCTCTAAGCGCTGGGGAGGTTACGAGGTGATCAGGTTGTCCCACAGGGGGCTCACAGTCAATCCCCATTTTACAGATGAGGTAACTGAGGCACAGAGAAGTGAAGTGACTTGCCAAAGTCACACAGCTGACAATTGTCAGAGAGGGGATTCGAATCCATGACCACTGACTCCAAAGCCTGGGCTCTTTCCACTGAGCCACGCTGCTTCTCTGCATCTATCAAGCAATTCATCATGAGCCCGCTGTTGGGCAGGGACCGTCTCTATATGTTGCCGATTTGTACTTCTCAGGTGCTTAGTACAGTGCTCTGCTGGAGAAGCAGCGTGGCTCAGTGGAAAGAGCTCGGGCTTTGGAGTCACGGTCATGGGTTCAAATCCCTGTTCCGCCAATTGTCAGCTGTGTGACTTCGGGCAAGTCACTTCACTTCTCTGGGCCTCAGTTCCCTCATCTGTAAAATGGGGATGAAGCCTGTGAGCCCCCCGTGGGACAACCTGATCACCTTGTAACACCCCCCAACGCTTAGAACAGTGCTTTGTACATAGTAAGCGCTTAATAAATTCCATCATCATCATCATCAATCAATCAGTCAATCATATTTATTGAGCACTTACTGTGTGCAGAGCACTGTACTAAGCTCTTGGGAAGTACATGTTGAAAACATATAGAGACAGTCCCTACCCAACAGTGGGCTCACAGTCTAGAAGGGGGAGACAGAGAACAAAACCAAACATATTAACAAAATAAAATAAATAGAATAGATAGGTACAAGTAAAATAAATAAATAGAGTAATAAATACGTACAAACATATATACATATATACAGGGGCTGTGGGGAAGAGAAGGAGGTAAGGCCGGGGGAAGGAGAGGGGGACGGGGGGGAGAAGAAGGAGGGGGCTCAGTCTGGGAAGGCCTCCTGGAGGAGGTGAGCTCTCAGCAGCTCTCAGTATGGCCAGAGGCAGGACATGGGCGGCAGCGAGATAGATGAGATGGAGGCCCCGTGAGGAGGTTTGCCCTAGAGGAGTGAAGCGTGTGCGCTGTGTTGGAGTAGGAGAGCGTTTCGGAGAGTAAAATACAACAGAGTTGGTAGACCTGTTCCCTGCCCATAAGAAGCTCATAATCTATTCTATTCTATTTGTTTTATTTTGTTCATATGTTTTGTTTTGTTCACTGTCTCCCCCTTCTAGACTGTGAGCCCGCTGTTGGGTAGGGACCGTCTCTCTACGTTGCCAACTTGGACTTCCCAAGCGCTTAGTACAGTGCTCTGCACACAGTAAGTGCTCAATAAATATGATTGAATGAATGAATGAATGAACAGAGTTGGTAGACCTGTTCCCTGCCCATAAGAAGCTCATAATCTATTCTATTCTACTCGTTTTATTTTGTTCATATGTTTTGTTTTGTTCTCTGTCTCCCCCTTCTAGACGGTGAGCTCACTGTTGGGTAGGGACCGTCTCTATATGTTGCCAACTTGGACTTCCCAAGCGCTTAGTACAGTGCTCTGCACACAGTAAGCGCTCAATAAATACGATTGAATGAATGAATGAACAGAGTTGGTAGACCTGTTCCCTGCCCATAAGAAGCTCATAATCTATTCTATTCTATTCATTTTAATTTGTTAATATGTTTTGTTTTGTTGTTTGTCTCCCCCTTCTAGACTGTGAGCCCGCTGTTCGATAGGGACTCTCTCTATATGTTGCCAACTTGTACTTTCCAAGCGCTTAGTACAGTGCTTTGCACACAGTAAGCACTCAATAAATATGATTGAATGAATGAATGAACAGACTTGGTAGCCCTGTTCCCTACCCATAAGAAGCTCATAATCTATTCTGTTCTATTCATTTTATTTTGTTAATATGTTTTGTTTTGTTCTCTGTCTCCCCCTTCTAGACTGTGAGCCCACTGTTGGGTAGGGACCATCTCTATACGTTGCCAACTTGGACTTCCCAAGCGCTTAGTCCAGTGCTCTGCACACAGTAAGCGCTAAATAAATACGATTAAATGAATGAATGAATGAATGAATCTAAAGGGGAAGGCAGACATTAAAATAAATGATGAATGTGGATGTAAGGAATGTGTCTGTTTATTGCTATATTGTTCTCTCCTAAGTGCTTAGTACAGTGCTCTGCACACAGTAAGTGCCCAATAAATACTCCCGAATGAACATAACAGCTGTGGTACTGAGGGTGGGGTGAATACCCAGGGGCTTAGGGGAAGTGCTTAGTACAGTGCTCTGCCCACAGTAAGTGCTCAATAAATACAATTGAATGAATGAATAAACCCAAGTGCATAGTAGATACAGAAGGGAAGTCAGGTAAGGAGAAGCAGCGTGGCTCAGTGGAAAGAGCACAGGCTTTGGAGTCAGAGGTCATGGGTTCAAATAATAATAATAATAATAATAATAATAATAATAATGGCATTTATTAATAATAATAACATTTATTAAGTGCTTACTATATGCAAAGCACTGTTCTAAGCACTGGGGAGGTTACAAGGTATCCCGGGTCTGCCAATTGTCAGCTGTGTGACTTTGGGCAAGCCACTTATCTTCTCTGGACCTCAGTTACCTCATCTGTAAAATGGGGATGAAGACTGTGAGCCTCCCATGCGACAACCTGATCACCTAGTAATAATAATAATAATGATATTTTTTAAGTGCTTACTATGTGCAAAGCACTGTTCTAAGCACTGGGGAGGTTACAAGGTGATCAGAATGTCCCACGTGGGGCTCACAGTCTTCATCCCCATTTGACAGATGAGGTAACTGAGGCTCGGAGAAGTTGAGTGACTTGCCCAAAGTCACACAGCTGACAAGTGGTGGAGCCGGGGTTCGAACCCATGACCTCTGACTCCAAAGCCCGGACTCTTTCCACTGAACCACGCTGCTTCTCCTGTAACCTCCCTAGCGCTTACAACAGTGCTTTGCACATAGTAAGCACTTAGTAAATGCCGTTATTATTATCATTATTATTATTATTTAGGGGAAATAAAAGAGTTGGGGAAGGCCTCCTGGAGGAGATGGGATTTTAAGAAGGCTTTGAAGGCGGGGAGAGTGATCATCCGTCGGTTACGAAGCGGCGCTCCTGACCAGAGGTGGGATGAGGGTGAGAGGTCAGCAGTGAGAGAGACGAGATCGAGGGACAGTGAGAAGGTTGCCATGAGAAGGGCAAAGTGAGCAGGCCTGGCTGGTAATAATATAATTATATATATTATATTATTATATATAATATATATGTATATATATTATATATAATATAATATATAATACATATTATATTATATAATTAATAATGATAATAATGATGGCATTTGTTAAGCACTTACTATGTGCAAAGCACTGTTCTAAGCGCTGGGGGGGGATACAATGTGATCATCATCACTGTACTAAGCACTTGGGAAGTACAGGTTGGCAACGTATAGAGACGGTCCCTACCCAGCAGTAGGCTCACAGTCTAGAAGGGAACCTCCCCAGTACTTAGAACAGTGCTTTGCACATAGTAAGCGCTTAACAAATGCCATCATTATTTATTATTATTATAAATAGCTATACTTGCTCTCTAAGATGTGCTGGTAAGATTTGCCTCACCATCACTTTCTAACGCAGTCTAAGGCCTCACATTTTGACATAAGCTTCCCTTCCCCACAGCACCTGTATATATGTATATATGTTTGTACGTATTTATTACTCTATTTATTTTACTTGTACATACCTATTCTATTTATTTTATTTTGTTAATATGTTTTGTTCTCTGTCTCCCCCTTCTAGACTGTGAGCCCACTGTTGGGTAGGGACCGTCTCTACATGCTGCCAACTTGTACTTCCCAAGCGCTTAGTACAGTGCTCTGCACACAGTAAGCACTCAATAAATACGATTGATGATTGATTGATCAAGTTGTCCCACGTGGGGCTCACAGCCTTAATCCCCATTTTTACAGATGAGGGAACTGAGGCTCAGAGAAGTTAAGTGACTTGCCCAAAGTCACACAGCAGACTTGTGGTGGAGCCGGGATTCGAACCCGCGACCTCTGACTCCAAAGCCCGGGCTCTTTCCACTGAGCCATGCTTCTTCTAGTGAGGTAAGATAGGAGAGGGTGAGCTAATTGAGTGCAATGAATCAGAGACCGCCGCGGTGCTTACCTCATAGTCACATTTCACGCCCTTGGCACTGATACTTCAATCAGTCAATCAAAAGCAGTTGCGGTACACCTACTCGGTGTACAGCATTCATTCATTCAATCGTATTTATTGAGCGCCTACTGTGTGCAGAGCACTGTACTAAGAGCCCTGCGCTGAGCACTTGGGAAAGCACGATACATTAGAGTTGGCAGACATGCTTCCTGCCCTCAGGAAGCTTCCAGTCTAGACTTTTAGACTGTGAGCCCACTGTTGGGTAGGGACTGTCTCTATATGTTGCCAATTTGCACTTCCTAAGCGCTTAGTACAGTGCTCTGCCCACAGTAAGCGCTCAATAAATACGATTGATGGTGATGAGAAGGCAGGCACTGAAATGGTTTTCAGACAGGGGGAAGAAGGCAATGGGGTCTGGACAGGAGCCGCAATGGGGTAAGTCGACATCATCATCAACATCAATCGTATTTATTGAGCGCTTACTGTGTGCAGAGCACTGTACTAGGCGCTTGACATGTACACAAGTTGTATGTGGAGGGGAGTTGCGTGCACGTGAGTGTGGAGGTGACAGAGATGTGCTGTGGAAGTAGTGTGATGTGTTAGGAGCTTTATACCCCAGTGCTGGAGACAGAAAAAGAGTCAGGACAAAGAATTGGCTGTGCTTTTTTTTCTGGTATTGGTTAGGCGCTTACTATGTAGTAATAATAATAATAATAATAATAATAATAATGGGATTTATTAAGCACTTACTATGTGCAAAGCACTGTTCTAAGTCCTGGGGGGGTTACCAGGTGATCAGGTTGTCCCACGGGGGGTCCACAGTTTTCATCCCCATTTAACAGATGAGGGAATTGAGGTCCAGAGAAGTGAAGTATCTTGCCCGTTGGCAGCTGACAGTCGGCAGAGCAGGGATTTCATTCATTCATTCATTCAGTTGTATTTATTGAGCGCTTATGGTGTGCAGAGCACTGTACTAAGCGCTTGGGAAGTACAGGTTGACAACATATAGAGACCGTCCCTACCCAACAGTGGGCTCACAGTCTAGAAGGGGGAGACAGATAACAAAATGAAACATATTAACAAAATAAAATAAATAGAATAAATATGTACAAATAAAATAAATAAATAAATTGAGTAATAAATATGTACAAACGTATATACCTGCTGTGGGACAACCTGATCACTTTGTAACCTCCCCAGCGCTTAGAACAGTGCTTTGCACATAGTAAGCACTTAAAAAATGCCATCATTATTATTATTATTATATACATATATACAGGTGTTGTGGGGAGGGGAAGTAGGTAAGGTGGGGGGGATGGGGGGGGGGGAGGGGGAGAATAATAATAATAATGATGTTGGTATTTGTTAAGTGCTTACTATGTGCCGAGTACTGTTCCAAGCGCTGGGGTAGACATAGGGTAATCAGGGTGTCCCACGTGGGGCTCACATCCCAATCTCCATTTTACAGATGAGGTAACTGAGACACAGAGAAGTTAAGTGACTTACCTAAGGTCACACAGCTGACAGTTGGTTGAGCCGGGATTTGAACCCATGATCCCTGACTCCAAAGCCTGTGCTCTTTCCACTGAGCCATGCTGTTTCTCTCTCTGTGCCTCAGTTCCCTCATCTGTAAAATGGGGGTTAAGACTGTGAGCCCCACGGAGGACAACCTGACCACCCTGTAACCTCCCCAGCGCCTAGAACAGTGCTTAGCACATAGCAAGCGCTTAATAAAAAAATGCCATCATCATCATCCCAAGTGCTCAATATAGAGCATTGTATGTAAGTGTTCGATAAATGCCAGATTGATTTCCACCCCGGCCTCACGGCACTTAGGTACATATCTGAAATTTATTTTAAATGTCTGTCTCCCCCTCTAGACTGTAAACTCCTTGTGGTCAGGGAACATGTCTACCGACTCTGCTATATTGTATTTTCCCAAGCATTTAGTACAGTGCTCTGCACAGAGTAAGCACTCGATAAACGTTTGATACGATTGACTGAAAGACCTTCAAAAACTGTGAGCCCCCTCTTCTAGACTGTGAGCCCACTGTTGGGTTGGGACCGTCTCTATATGTTGCCAACTTGTACTTCCCAAGCGCTTAGTACAGTGCTCTGCACACAGTAAGTGCTCAATAAATACGATTGATTGATTGATTGATTGATTCAAAAGCTTAATTCACATCGCTTCCAAGAGGCCTTCCTTGAACTAAGCCCTCATTTCTCCTTCTCCCACTCCTTTCTGTGTTACCCTTACACTTGGATTTGCTCCCTTTGGGTAGGGACCGTCTCTATATGTTGCCAACTTGTACTTCCCAAGCGCTTAGTACAGTGCTCTGCACACAGTAAGCGCTCAATAAATACGATTGATGATGATGATGATGACCCTCAGCCCCACAGCATTTATGCACATAGCCATAATGTATTTATTAAGCTCACTGTGGGCAGGGAATGTGACTACCAACTGTTACATTGTTCTCTACCAAGCACTTAAGATTGATTTTGGACTCACCTCTTCCAGGAAGACCTTCCCTGTGTAGGGAAAATATTGGGACTTTATCTCCACTTAATCTCAATAGTTTAACAACTATTTTGCTGCTTAGTTTTTTATATGGTATTTGTTAGGCACTTACTGTATGCCAGGACACTGTACTAAGCACTGGGCCATAATGTATTTATTAAGCTCACTGTGGGCAGGGAATGTGACTACCAACTGTTACAGTGTTCTCTACCAAGCACTTAAGATTGATAAAGATCCATTTTAGGACTCCCCTCTTCCAGGAAGACCTTCCCTGTGTAGGGAAAATATTGGGACTTTATCTCTACTTAAATGGCCCTTATTTATCTCAATAGTTTAACAACTATTTTGCTGCTTAGGTTTTTTTTTACGGTATTTGTTAGGCACTTACTGTATGCCAGGATACTGTACTAAGCACTGGGGCAGATACCACCTAATCGGGTTGGACACAGTCCCCGTCCCACAGGGGGCTCCCAGTCTTAATCCCCATTTTCCAGAAGAGGTAACTGAAGTACAGAGACGTGAGATGACTTGCCCAAGGTCACAAAGCAGACAGATGGCAGATTAGGATTAGAACCCCAGATCCTTCAGACTCTATGCCCACACTCTAACAACCAGGCCCCATTGCTTTTCCGCTTTTATTCTGTGAAGTGGGAACACAAGCCCTGTGAAATCCCTTTTTATCACCCCTGCTGGGAAACAGGAAGCCCAGGTGTGCACAGAGATAATAATAATAATAATAATAATAATGGCATTTGTTAAGTGCTTACTATGTGCAAAGCACTGTTCTAAGCGCTGGGGGGGATACAATGTGATCAAGTTGTCCCATGTGGGGCTCACAGCCTTAATTCCCATTTTTACAGATGAGGTAACTGAGGCTCAGAGACGTTAAGTGACTTGCCCAAGGTCACACAGCAGACTTGTGGTGGAGCCGGGATTCGAACCCCTGACCTCTGACTCCAAAGCCCAGGCTCTTTCCACTGAGCCACGCTGCTTCTCTACTGAACAAACGAATGAATGAGTGGGCGGGGGTTTGGAAAGCGAAATCTTGGACTGTGAGCCCGCTGTTGGGTAGGGACCGTCTCTATATGTTTCCAACTTGTACTTCCCAAGCGCTTGGTACAGTGCTCTGCACACAGTAAGCGCTCAATAAATACGATTGATGATGATGATGACTGTCTCATTATGTTGCCAACTTGTACTTCCCAAGCGCTTAGTACAGTGCTCTGCATACAGTAAGCGCTCCATAAATACGATTGAATGAATGAATGAATGACTGGCTTTCCCCAAATCCGCTAGTAATAGCTGTGATATTTGTTCAGTACTTTGAACCCATGACCTCCGACTCCAAAGCCCGTGCTCTTTCCACTGAGCCACGTTGCTTCTCTATGTGTCAAGCACTGTTCTGAGCGCTGGGGTGGATACAGATTCATCCGGTGGGACACAGTCCATGTCCCAAGTGGGGCTCACAGTCAAGCAGGAGAGGGAACGGAAATCCCGGCTCCGCCACTTGTCACTTGTGTGACCTTGGGCAAGGCACTTAACTTCTCTGTGCCTCAGTTCCCTCATCTGTAAAATGGGGATGAAAACTGTGAGCCCCATGTGGGACAACCTGATCACCTTGTATCTCCCCCAGCGCTTAGAACAAGTGCTTCGCACATAGTAAGTGCTTAACAAATACCATCATCATTATTATTATTGATGCTCCCTTTTGCAGTCCAGGGAACAGAGTCCCAAAGAAGCAAAGTGACTTGCCCCAGATTACCCAGCAGAGAAGCAGCGTGGCTTAATGGAAAGAGCCCAGGCTTGGGAGTCAGAGGATGCGGGTTCAAATCCCAGCTCTGCCACTTACCTGCTGTGTGACTTTGGGCATGCCACTTTACTTCTCTGGTCCTCCGTTACCTCATCTGTAAATGGGGATTAAGACTGTGAGCCCCACGGGGGGCAACCTGTTGACCTTGTATCTCCCCCAGCGCTTAGAACAGTGCTCAGCACATGGTAAGCGCTTAACAAAGACCATCATTATTATTATTGGATAAGTGAGATTAGAACCCAGGACCTCTCGCTTCCAAGCCCAGGATCTCTTCACTAGGCCACAGGGCATTGAGGGGCCCCCTTTTAGACTGTGAGCCCACTGTTGGGTAGGGACTGTCTCTATATGTTGCCAACTTGTACTTCCCAAGCGCTTAGTACAGTGCTCTGCACACAGTAAGCGCTCAATAAATACAATTGATGATGATGATGATGATGATCGTAGATACGGGCGATGGGGTAGGGGGTGAAATAGAAGACGGTCACTGTGGTCTCAGAGAACCGAGGCGGGAAGAAGGACCCCCGGTCAAGTGACCCTCGCCCCCCATCCCACCAGTCCCCCATACCAAGATGGCAGTCGTCGAACGGCAATTTGCGTGTTTTGCTAAGGATGCGGTCAATGTCAGTGGATTAACTTTGTATTCATCCAGCTTATGTTTTTGAAAGATGAGTTAAAACAAAAAGATGGGATCTGAATGTGTGTGGTTTTTTTTTTAAATTTATTTTCACCTTTTTTTCTCCTTCGGAGACCCCAAGGGTTTCATCAATTTGTTTACCACAAATTAAACCGAGGCTGATTGTTTACCAGGGCAGGCAGTCTCAGCACATTACCCCAGCACTCTCCTCTCTCTTTTTTTTTCATAATCGCGACCTGGGATTCATTTGCGAGAGGCCTTAATCTGCATGAGAATTAGACAATTAACTTTTGATTAACCACCTCGTTCTCCACGGAACCCCTGGGCCCAGGACCCTCCGCATTGAAATGGCTTCCCCCCCCCCAAGTCCGAGGTCACGCTCTCGGGGGTTTCGACAAACAACCCCGCTTGCCGACAATCCGGACGGGGACGATGGGGAAGACGGGCAGGGCGGAGATGTCATCTTTAAATATAACGGCGCGGATAAAGGCCCCCCGGATCGCGCCTTATCAAGACACACGCAAAAAAATCCAAAGCGCGCTCTTGTCTGTAGCAAAATGGCAGCCACTACACTTGGGCCTTACATTGTCTGAACCTCTCCCGGCTGGAGGACTCGCATTCAGCCAGCCACAGTCTTAACACGCGCTACATCACGTAGGGGCCTTATCGCCCGGCCTGACGATAATTATAGGGAAGAATATGCTCAGAATGACTTTCTTCCCCCCCACCCGGTTCTTTTTTCCGTGCGCCCCTGACACAAGGAAGGGAAGATAACGGCATTATGAGAAAGGGGCGCGTCTCCGAAGACTTCCCCGAGAGGCTGTGTTCGATTAAATTCGCTATGCCGCTCCGAACAACGGGGAAGAGAGACGGGGAAAAGCTTTTCTGTAGGACAATAACAGGCGGGAATGTTGTCCTCGGCCTAAGATAAGATCCATTGTCGGAGCAAACAAAAGCGAGCTATTAAACGCCACCGGAAGAATATATATGAGAAAAGTTTCGGGTCTGGTCTCTTCTCCCTTCTGGGGTGGAAACCGGGGGGGACGCCCAGGTTGGGGGCTTAAATGGGGGTCCAGGGTGGACTGCGGAGGCAGATGTTTCCCAGCATTGTAGTTCCTCATGGGCAGGGATCGTGTCCACCAATTCCACTATATCGGACTCTCCCAAGCGCTTAGTACAGGGCTCTGCACATAGTAAGTGCTCGATAAATACCACTGATTGATTGAGTGATTGGTAAGGGGGGACGGCGTTAGTGGCAGGGGTTTTTTGGGTGAGGGACATCACGGGAGGCGTTACCAGGTAGGGTGTGAAGGTGGGTGCGTAAATGAGATTCTTGTTACATTCATTCATTCATACATATTTATTATTATTAATATTTGTTAAGCGCTTACTATGATGCCTGTTTACTTGTTTGGATGCCTGTCTCCCCCCCTTCTAGACCGTGAGCCCACTGTGGGCAGGGATTGTCTCTACTTGTTGCCGAATTGTACTTTCCAAGCGCTTAGTACGGTGATCTGCAGACAGTAAGCGCTCAATAAATACGATTGAATGAATGTTCCAAGTGCTGGGGTAGCTACAAGGTAATCAAGTTGTCCCACGTGGGGCTCACAGTCTTCATTCCCATAATACAGATGAGGTCACTGAGGCAGTGAAAATTTAAGTACTCCTCACCCTGGGCTTCAAGGCTGTCCATCACCTTGCCCCCTCCTACCTCACTTCCCTTCTCTCCTTCTCCAGCCCAGCCCGCACCCTCCGCTCCTCCGCCGCTAATCTCCTCACCGTACCTCGTTCTCGCCTGTCCCGCCATCGAACCCCGGCCCACGTCATCCCCCGGGCCTGGAATGCCCCCAATCCCTCTGCCCATCCGCCAAGCTAGCTCTCTTCCTCCCTTCAAGGCCCTACTGAGAGCTCACCTCCTCCAGGAGGCCTTCCCACACTCAGCCCCTTCCCTCCTCTCCCCCTCGTCCCCTTCTCCATCCCCCCATCTTACCTCCTTCCCTTCCCCACAGCACCTGTATATATGTATATATGTTTGTACATATTTATTACTCTATTTATTTTACTTGTACATATCTATTCTATTTATTTTATTTTGTTAGTATGTTTGGTTTCATTCTCTGTCTCCTCCTTTTAGACTGTGAGCCCACTGTTGGGCAGGGACTGTCTCTATATGTTGCCAATTTGTACTTCCCAAGTGCTTAGTACGGTGCTCTGCACACAGTAAGCGCTCAATAAATACGATTGATGATGATTCATTCAATCGTATTTATTGAGCACTTACTGCGTGCAGAGCACTGTACTAAGTGCTTGGAAAGTACACTTCAGCCTCGATCTCTTCTATCTCTCTGCAGACCCCTAGCCCATGTCCTGCCTTCGGCCTGGAATGCCCTACCTCCTCAAATCCCCCAGACAATGACTCTCCCCTGCTTCAAAGCCTTATTAAAGGCCCACCTCCTCCAAGAGGCCTTCCCTAAGTCCCCCCTTTCCTCTTTTTCCACTTCCTCCTGATTCTCCCCGACGACTTACTCCCATTATTCATCCCCCTTCCCAGCCCCACACCACTTATGTCCATGGTTGTCATTTGTTTATCTGTATTGACGTCCGTCTCCCCCGCCTCTAGACTGTAAACTAGCTGTGGGCAGGGAATATGTCTGTTTATTGTTGAATTGTACTCTCCCAAGCACTTAGTACAGTCATTACTTAGTACCAAGCGCTTAGTACAGTGCTCTGCACACAGTAAGCGCTCAATAAATACGATTGATTGAAATATGATTGATTGATTAGCTGCTCAATCCCTCTAGACTGTGAGATTGTTGCGGGCAGGGAATGTCATTGTTTATTGTTGTATGGTACTGTCCCAAGTGCTTAGTACAGTGCTCTGCACACAGTAAGTGCTTTATAAATATGATTGAATGAATAAATAATACGATTAAATGAACGAATGGAACAATCTCTCCCAGTTCCCTGGAGGAAGAGGTGGGTCTGGATCAATCAATCAATTGTATTTATTGAGCGCTTACTGTGTGCCAACTTGTACTTCCCAAGCGCTTAGTACAGTGCTCTGCACACAGTAAGCGCTCAATAAATACGATTGATGATGATGATGATGATGCAGAACACTGTACTTGTCTGGATGACAATCATGTCCCTAATTAATATCTGTTGGGGGGTGGGGGACTCACCATCTAAGAGCCTGGGAGGGAGAGCGAGCGGGGCTCTCTTCTCCCCATTTTATAGACGGGGTAACTGAGGCTCAGTGAGGTTAAAAGACTGGCCCTAAATCCCACAGCATTCCAGGTGTGGAGCGGGGGCTGGAGACTGGGTCTTCTGACATCGGGTTCATTCATTCAATTCATTCAATCGTATTTATTGAGCGCTTACTGTGTGCAGAGCACTGGACTAAGCGCTTGGGAAGTACAAGTTGGCAACATAGAGAGACGGTCCCTGCCCAGTAGTGCGCTCACGGTCTAGAAAGGGGAGACAGACAACAAAACAAAACACATTAACAAAGTAAAATAAATAGAATAAATATGTACAAATAAAATACATTCATTCAATCGTATTTATTGAGCGCTTACTGTGTGCAGAGCACTGCACTAAGCGCTTGGGAAGTCCAAGTTGGCAACATCTAGAGACAGTCCCTACCCAACAGTGGGCTCACGGTCTAGAAAGGGGAGACACACAACAAAACAAAACCTATTAACAAAATAAAATAAATAGAATAAATATGTACAAATAAAATACATTCATTTAATCGTATTTATTGAGCGCTTACTTACTAAGCGCTTGGGAAGTACAAGTTGGCAACATAGAGAGAAGGTCCCTGCCCAACAGTGGGCGTGGCTCAATGGGAAAGAGCACGGGCTTTGGAGTCAGAGGTCATGGGTTCAAATCCTGGTTCTGCCAGTTGTCAGCTGTGTGACTTTGGGCAAGTCACTTAACTTCTCTGTGCCTCAGTTACCTCATCTGTAAAATGGGGATGAAGACTGTGAGCCCCACGTGGGACAACCTGATTACCTTGTAACCTCCCCAGCGCCTAGAACAGTGCTTTGCACATAGTAAGCGCTTAATAAATGCCATCATCATCATCATCATTCTGTTATTCTTAGGATTGCACTTGTTAAGTGCTTCTTCTGAGTCGAAAACTGCTCTAAGCGCTGGGGTAGATACGAGGTCGTCAGGTGGGACACAGGTCCCGCCCCATGGGGGGCTCACAGTCTAAGTGGGAAGGAGACCAGGGACTGAATCCCCATTTTACAGATGAGGAAACTGAGGCCCAGAGAAGCGAAGCGACTGACCCAAAGTCACACAGCGGACAGGCGCCAGGTCTCGTGCTCTTTCCACTCTCCCACACTGCCTCCCTGGGGGTTCCATGGTAGAGCTGAGTTTTAGAGACATGATGTTTCAGGTTGAATTTTTAAAATATGGTTACTACTACTACTACTACTAATAATAATAATAATTAATAATAGTGGTATTTGTTAAGCGCTTACTATGTGCAAATCAATCAATCAATCAATCGTATTTATTGAGCGCTTACTATGTGCAAAGCACTGTTCTAAGCGCTGGGGGGATACAAGGAGATCAGGTTGTCCCACATGGGGCTCACCGTCTTAAATCCCCGTTTTACAGATGAGGTCACTGAGGCTCAGAGAAATTGTGACTTGCCCAAGGTCACACAGCAGACGACATTCTGACTACTTTTTTCCGGTCACCCGCGATTGTATTTAAAAATGCAAATCCAATTTGTGAGGGAATTTAAAATTAAAAATCCATCAGTTAGGG
Organism: Tachyglossus aculeatus; assembly: GCF_015852505.1. NCBI lineage: Eukaryota > Metazoa > Chordata > Mammalia > Monotremata > Tachyglossidae > Tachyglossus > Tachyglossus aculeatus. The sequence goes on from NC_052068.1 coordinate 3,115,513, forward strand.
GAGGCAATCAGCAGTCAAACAATGGGATTTATTGAGCTCTTACTGTGTGCAGAGCACTGTACCGAACACTTGGGAGAGGACAATACGACAGAGTTGGTAGACACTTTCCCTGCCCACAAGGAGTATGGAATCTAAAGCTCAGCATTCAGGGAGGGCAGGGTGTCTACTGTGTGCTGAGTATTATACTAGACGCCTCCTTGTTTACAGCACTGTACTGGGTGGCTCCTGGGTGCAGGGCACTTTGCCGTGCGCCTGATCTGTGCAGAGCGATGTAATAATAACAATAATGTCATTTATTAAGCGTTTACTATTATCAATCATATTTATTGAGCGCTTACTGTGTGCAGAGCACTGTACTAAGCACTTAAACGCTGTGTTTACTATGTGCAAAGCACTGTTCTAAGTGCTGATAATTATGGTATTTAAGTGCTTAATATGTGCCATGCACTGTTCTGAGCGCTGGGGTAGACACCAGTCAATCACGTTGTCCAACGCGGGGGTCACACTTTTAATCCCCATTTTACAGATGAGGGAACTGAGGCATAGAGAAGTTAGGTAACTTGCCCAAGGTCACACAGCAGACAGCATTCTGACTACTTTTTCTGGTCAACCGCGACCTGTATTTAAAAATCCAAATCCGATTTGTGAGGGAATTTAAAATTAAAAATCCGTCAGTTAGGGGAGGCAATCAGTCAGTCAAACAATGGTATTTACTGAGCTCTTACTGCGTGCAAGCGCTTAGTACAGTGCTGTGCACACAGTCAGCGCTCGATAAATACGATTGACTGATTGATTGTAGAGCACTGTACCGAACAGTTGGGAGAGGACAATACAACAGAGTTGGTAGACACTTTCCCTGCCCACAAGGAGCATGGAATCTAAAGCTCAGCATTTAGGGAGGGCAGGGTGTCTACTGTGTGCTGAGTATTATACTAGACGCCTCCTTGTTTACAGCACTGTACTGGGTGGCTCCTGGGTGCAGAGCACTTTGCCGTGCGCCTGATCTGCGCAGAGCGATGTAATAATAATAATAATGGCATTTATTAAGCGCTTACTGTGTGCAAAGCACCGTTCTAAGCGCTTGGGAGGAGACAGGGTAATCACATTGTCTCACGTGGTGATCACACTTTTAATCCCCGTTTTACAGATGAGGGAAATGAGGCATAGAGAAGTTAGGTGACTTGCCCAAGGTCACACAGCAGACATGTGGCAGTGGTGGGATTAGAACCCACATCCTCTGACTCCCAAGCCCGTGATCTTTCCACTAAGCCACGCCGCTTCTCAGATTTGATTGGTTTATAAGAGCAGTGAAACATTTTGCAGAATTTGCGCTAACATTAAAATGATTGAGATGAATTTCACGGACGTTGAGATGAATGCTAAGCACGTGGCAGTGTGAATAATGATTGTGGTATTTGTTGAGCGCTCACTGTGTGCCAGGCACTGTACTAAGCCCTGGGGGGGACACTGGTAAATCGGTTTGGACACAGTCCCTGCCCTACATGGGGCTCAGTCTCAATCCCCATTTTACAGATGAGGGAACTGAGGCCCAGAGAAGTAAGAGAAGGTTCCTCCCCCTCCTCCTTCCCTCACCCCCAACGATCTGGCCTCCTACTTCATTAACAAAATTAAATCCATCAGGTCTGACCTCCCCAAAGTCATTCCCCCCACTTCTCCAACCTCCCGGCTCTCAACACTCTCTGCTACTCTCCCATCCTTCCCAGCGGTATCCTCAGAGGAGCTCTCCTCCCTCCTCTCAAGTGCTACTCCGGCCACCCGTGTTTCTGACCCCTTTCCCTCTCATCTCTTGAAATCTCTCGCTCCATCCCTTCTGCCCTCCTTAACTTCCATCTTCAACCGCTCACTCTCCACTGGTTCCTTCCCCTCTGCCTTCAAACATGCCCATGTCTCTTCCATCCTAAAAAAACCCTCTCTTGACCCCACCTCACCTTCTAGTTATCGCCCCATATCCCTCCTACAATTCCTTTCCAAACTCCTTGAACGAGTTGTCCACATGCGCTGCCTCGAATTCCTCAACACCAACTCTCTCCTCGACCCCCTCCAGTCTGGCTTCTGTCCCCTACATTCCACGGAAACTGCCCTCTCAAAGGTCACCAATGACCTCCTGCTTGCCAAATCCAACGGCTCCTACTCTGTCCTAATCCTCCTCGACCTCTTAGCTGCCTTCAACACTGTGGACCACCCCCTTCTCCTCAACACATTAGCCGACCTTGGCTTCACAGACTCCGTCCTCTCCTGGTTCTCCTCTTATCTCTCTGGTCGTTCATTCTCAGTCTCTTTTTCAGGCTCCTCCTCCCCCTCCCATCCCCTTACTGTGGGAGTTCCCCAAGGTTTAGTGCTTGGTCCCCTTCTGCTCTCGATCTACACTCACTCCCTTGGTGACCTCATTCACTCCCACGGCTTCAACTATCATCTCTACGCTGATGACACCCAGATCTACATCTCCGCCCCTGCTCTCTCCCCCTCCCTCCAGGCTCGCATCTCCTCCTATCTTCAGGACATCTCCATCTGGATGTCCGCCCGCCACCTAAAACTCAACATGTCCAAGACTGAACTCCTTGTCTTCCCTCCCAAACCCTGCCCTCTCCCTGACTTTCCCATCTCTGTTGACGGCACTACCATCCTTCCCGTCTCACAAGCCCACAACCTCGGTGTCATCCTCGACTCCGCTCTCTCGTTCACCCCTCACATCCAAGCCGTCACCAAAACCTGCTGGTCTCAGCTCCGCAACATTGCCAAGATCCACCCTTTTTTCTCCATCCATACCACTACCCTGCTCATTCAAGCTCTCATCCTATCCGGTCTGGACTACTGCATCAGCCTCCTCTCTGATCTCCCATCCTCCTGTCTCTCTCCACTTCAATCCATACTTCACGCTGCTGCCCAGATTATCTTTGTCCAGAAAGGCTCTGGGCATATTACTCCCCTCCTCAAAAATCTCCAGTGGCTACCAATCAATCTGCGCATCAGGCAGAAACTCCTCACCCTGGGCTTCCAGGCTGTCCATCACCTCGCCCCCTCCTACCTCACCTCCCTTCTCTCCTTCTACTGCCCAGCCCGCACCCTCCGCTCTTCCACCGCTGATCTCCTCACCGTACCTCACTCTCGCCTGTCCCGGCATCGACCCCCAGCCCACGTCATCCCCCGGGCCTGGAATGGCCTCCCTCTGCCCATCCGCCAAGCTAGCTCTCTTCCTCCCTTCAAGGCCCTGCTGAGAGCTCACCTCCTCCAGGAGGCCTTCCCAGACTGAGCCCCTTCCTTCCTTTCCCCCCGTCCCCCTCTCCATCCCCCCATCTTACCTCCTTCCCTTCCCCACAGCACCTGTATATATATACATATGTTTGTACATATTTATTACTCTATTTATTTATTTGTTTTACTTGTACATATCTATTCTATTTTATTTTGTTAGTATGTTTGGTTTTGTTCTCTGTCTCCCCCTTTTAGACTGTGAGCCCACTGTTGGGTAGGGACTATCTCTATATGTTGCCAACTTGTACTTCCCAAGCGCTTAGTACAATGTTCTGCACACAGTAAGCGCTCAATAAATACGATTGATTGATTGATTAAACTGATTTGCCCAAGGTCACACAGCAGACAAGTGGCAGAGCCAGGATTAGAACCTGTGACCCTCTGACTCCCAGCCTGGGTGCTCTATCCACTACGCCATACTGAATGATTGGTTGATTATGACATTTTAATAATGCTTACTATGAGGCAAGCATGGTGCCATCCACTGTGAAGACAGTAGTGATAATAATGATGATATTTATTATGCGCTTACTATGCGCCAAACACTGTTCTAAGCACTGGGGAGGTTACAAGGTGATCAGGTTGTCCCACGGGGAGCTCACCGTCTTAATCCCCATTTTACAAATGAGGTAACGGAGGCCCAGAGAAGTGAAGTGACTTGCCCATAGTCACACAGCTGACAAGCGGTGCAGCCGGGATTTGAACCCATGACCTCTGACTCCAAAGCCCGGGATCTTTCCACTGAGTCACGCTGTTTCTCCTGATTAGCTGATCGTGATTATCTTGGATTTACCCCGGCGCTTAGAACAGTGCTTGACACACTGTAAGCGCTTAAGAAATACTCCCCACTTTTAGACTGTGAGCCCATTTTGGGCAGGGATTGTCTCTATTTGTTGCTGAATTGTACTTTCCAAGAGCTTAGTACAGTGCTCTGCACACAGTAAGCGCTCAATAAATACTACTGAATGAATGAATGAATGAAATAGCATCATAAGTAGTTTTTATTATTATTATTAAGGGATTATAATTGAGATTAGAACTCAAGTCTCCCGACTCCTGGGTCCCGGGTCTTTCCATTGAACCACACTACCTCTAAACAATTCAGTCACTGTCCCGGACCCAGATCCAGCCTAGTGTCAAAGGAGAGGGTCCTCCGTCTCTTCCACTGTCCTGATTTCTAGTTTATATCGCAGGAATTAAAAAAAGACACCGGGCGATTTAGGGACAGGCGAGATTAGGGTGGTATAGTGTCCTAGCTAATTGATTAGCAATTTCAGCCGGTAATATTGTTGATTTTAATTGTGTTCCATCTCTGGTTTAGTAATCAAGTTTATTATTCTGGATTATGACTTTTTCCATAATAAACTAATTACAAACTTGTGAAATTAAAGGGCATATTTTCCCCTTCTGAAAAAAAGAAAAGTCCCGGTGGCTACTGATGGGGTCAGAGAAGCGGCGTGGCTCAGTGGAAAGAGCTCGGGCTTTGGAGTCAGAGGTCATGGGTTCAAATCCCGGCTTCGGCGATTGTCAGCTGTGTGACTTTGGGCAAGTCACTTGACTTCTCTGGGCCTCAGTTGTTGCCTTTGTAAAATGGGGATTAAGACGGTGAGCCCCCCTGTGGGAGAACCTGATCATCTTGTATCTTCTCCAGCGCTTAGAACAGTGCTTTGCACATAGTAAGCGCTTAATAAATGCCACCGTTATTATTATTAACCCACGGGGTTCCGGGATAGTGGACGTCAGTGGGTCCAGCTCAGGTGGCTCAAATGAGAAAGGATGCACAGCGGATGGACAGCGGCTTTCAGGGAGACAGAACTATCTTAGGAACTATTTTCTGGAAAAGACAGGGTGAAAATCCATATGCAGTAAGAACAATTATTAGAGAAGCAGCATGGCTCAGTGGAAAGAGCCCGGGCTTTGGAGTCAGAGGTCATGGGTTCAAATCCCGGATCCGCCAATTCATTCATTCAATCGTATTTATTGAGCGCTTGGCTCAGTGGAAAGAGCCCGGGTTTTGGAGTCAGAGGTCATGGGTTCGAATCCCGGCTCTGCCCATTGTCAGCTGTGTGACTTTGGGCAAGTCACTTCACTTCTCTGGGCCTCAGTTACCTCATCTGTCAAATGGGGATTAAGACTGTGAGCCCCCCGTGGGACAACCTGATCACCTTGTAACCACTCCAGCGCTTAGAACAGTGCTTTGCACATAGTAAGCGCTTAATAAGTGCCATTATTATTATTATTATTATTATTATTATTATTATTATTATTATTACTGTGCGCAGAACACTGTACTAAGCGCTTGGGAAGTACAAGTTGGGAACAGAGAGAGATGGTCCCTACCCAACAACGGGCTCACAGTCTAGAACGGGGAGACAGACAACAAAAAAAAACACGTGGACAGGTGTCAAGTCGTCAGAACAAATAGAATTAAAGCTAAATGCACATCATTAACAAAATAAATAGAATAGTAAATATGTACAAGTAAAATAAATAGGGTAATAAATCTGTACAAACATAGAGAAGCAGCATGGCTCAGTGGAAAGAGCCCGGGCTTTGGAGTCAGAGGTCATGGGTTCAAATCCTGCCTCTGCCAATTGTCAGCTGTGTGACTTTGGGCAAGTCACTTAACTTCTCTGGGCCTCAGTTACCACCTCTGTAAAATGTGGATTAAGACTGTGAGCACCTCATGGGACAACCTGATCACCTTTTAGACTGTGAGCCTCTGTTGGGTAGGGACTGTCTCTATATGTTGCCAACTTGTACTTCCCAAGCGCTTAGTACAGTGCTCTGCACACAGTAAGCGCTCAATAAATACGATTGATTGATTGATTGTAGCCACCCCAGTGCTTAGAACAGTGCTTTGCACATAGTAAGTGCTTAATAAATGCCATTATTATTATTATTAATTATGACATTAGAGAAGCTTAGTGGAAAGAGCCCAGGCTTGGGAGTCAGAGGTCATGGATTCTAATCCCAGCTCTGCCACTTGTCAGCTGTGTGACTTTGGGCAAGTCACTTCACTGCTCCGTGCCTCAGTTCCCTCATCTGTAAAATGGGGATGAAGACTGTGAGCCCCAAGTTGGACAAACTGATTACCTTGTGTCGATCACAGCGCTTAGAACGGTCCTCGGCACGTAGCAAGCGCTTAACAAATACCATCATCATCATCATTTGTTCAACTCATTCATTCATTCAGTCGTATTTATTGAGTGCTTACTGTGTGTGGAGCACTGTACTAAGCGCTTGGGAAAGTTCAATGCAACAATAAGCAGGGATGTTCTCTGCCCACAGTGAGCTCCAGTCTAGAGGTGGGGAGACGGACCTCAGTATAAATAAATAAAATGACTGACATAGACGTAAGTGTTGTAGGGTAAGGGGAGGGGGAAGCCAGTCAGGGGGATGCGGAAGGGAGTGGGAGATGAGGAAAAGTGAGGCTTAATCAGGGAAGGCCTCTTGGAGGAGATGGGCCTTCAATATGGCGTTGAAGGAGCAGAGAGTGATTGTCTTTGGGATTTGAGGAGGGAGAGCGATCCACGACTGAGGCAGGACATCGGCCGGGAGTCGGCGGTGAGACAGGTGAGATCGAGGCGATTTAATTATACTTATTGAACGCTTACTGTGTGCAGAGCACTGTACTAAGTGCTTGGAAGAGTACAGTATGTAACAATAAACAGTCACGTTAATACTATCAGCATCATCATCATCAATCGTATTTATTGAGCGCTTACTGTGTGCAGAGCACTGTACTAAGTGCTTGGAAGAGTACAATACGTAACAATAAACAGTCACATTAATACTATCATCATCATCATCATCAATCGTATTTATTGAGCGCTTACTGTGTGCAGAGCACTGTACTAAGCGCTTGGGAAGTCCAACTTGGCAACACCTAGAGACAGTCCCTACCCAGCAGTGGGCTCACAGTCTAAAAGGGGGAGACAGACTAGTAATATTAATTATGGTATTTGTTAAGGGCTTACTGTGTGCCAGGCACTGTACTAAGCGCTAGTGTGGGTAGCGTGGGTAAGAAGCAGCGTGGCTCAGTGGAAAACAGCCCGGGCTTTGGAGTCGGAGGTCATGGGTTCAAATCCCGGCTACGCCAATTGTCAGCTATGTGACCTTGGGCGAGTCACTTCCCTTCTCTGGGCCTCAGTTACCTCATCTGTAAAAATGGGGATTATAATAATAATAGCATTTATTAAGCGCTTACTATGTGCAAAGCACCGTTCTAAGCACTGAGCAGGATACAAGGTGATCAGGTTGTCCCACGGGGAGCTCACAGTCTTACTCCCCATTTTACAGACAAGGGAACTGAGGCCCAGAGAAGTTAAGTGACTTGCCCAAAGTCACACAGCTGACAATTGGGGTAGCTGGGATTTGAAGCCATGACCTCTGACTCCAAAGCCCGGGCTCTTTTCCACTGAGCCACGCTGCTTCTCCAGTCCGTTCAAGACTGTGAGCCCCCCGTGGGACAACCTGATCATCTTGTAACCTTCCCAGCGCTTAGAACAGTGCTTTGCACGTAGTAAGTGCTTAATAAATGCCATTATTATTATTATTACTATTATTATTACAAGAAAATTGGATTAGACACAGCCCCTGACCCACATGAAGCTCACAGTCTTAATCCCCACTTTTCAGATGAGGTAAGAGAGGTCCAGAGAAGTGAAGTGACTTACCCAAGGTCACACAGCAGACAAGTGGCGGAGCCGGGATTAGAATCCACGACTTTCTGACTCCCAAGTCCATGTTTTATCCACTATGCCATGCTGCTTCCCTGCCCACAATGAGTTTAAAGTCTAGAGGGGGACACAGACATTAATAGAAATAAATACAATTAGAGCTATGGATGCATAAGTTTCGTAGGGCTGGGAGGGGGATGAATGAAGTACAAAAAGTTGTACTTCCCAAGCGCTTAGTACAGTGCTCTGCACACAGTAAGTGCTCAATAAATACGATTGAATGAATGAATAAAGGGAGCAAGTCAGGGAGTGGCAGAAGGGAGTGGGAGAAGAGGAAAGGGGGGCTTGGTCAGGGAAGGCTTCTGGGAGGAGGTGGGCCTCCAATAAGGCTTTAAAAGGAGGGGAGAGTCATTGGCAGTAATTGTTCAGAAAGTACTATGTGCCCAGGCACTTTATTAAGTGTAGGGGGAGGTAATAATAATAATAATAATAATAATGATGGCATTTGTTAAGCGCTTACTATGTACAAAGCACTGTTCTAAGTGCTGGGGGGGATACAAGGTGATGAGGTTGTCCCACGTGGGGCTCACAGTCTTAATCCCCATTTTTACAGATGAGGTAACTGAGGCTCAGAGAAGTTAAGTGATTTGCCCAAGGTCACACAGCAGACTCGTGGTGGAGCTGGGATTCGAACCCATGGCCTCTGACTCCAAAGCCCGGGCTCTTTCCACTGAGCCACGCTGCTTCTCTACAAGCACAGGCTTGGCTTATTGGACAGAGCACAGGCCTGGGAGTAAGAAGGATTTCGGTTCTAATCCCAGCTCTGCCACATGTCTGCTGTGTGACCTTGAGCAGGTCACTTCACTTCTCTGGGTATCAGTTACCTCATCTGTAAAATGGGAATTAAGAGCGTGAGCCCCCTGTGAGAAGCAGCGTGGTTCAGTGGAAAGAGAACGGGCTTGGGAGTCAGAGGTCGTGGGTTTGAATCCCGGCGCCGCCACTCGTCAGCTGTGTGACTTTGGGGAAGTCACTTCACTTCTCTGTGCCTCAGTGACCGCATCTGTAAAACGGGGATTAAAACTGTGAGCCCCATGTGGGACAACCTGATTACCTTGTATTCCCCCCTACCCCCAGCACTTAGAACAGTGCTTGGCACATAGTAAGTGCTTATCAAATGCTATTCTTCTTCTTCTTCTTCTTCTTCTTCTTCTTCTTCTTCTTATGTGGGACAGGGGCTGTGTCCAACCTGCTTAACTTGAATCTACCCCAGTGCTTAGAATGGTGCTTGGCACATAGTAAGCGTTTAACAAGTACCATTATTATTATACAAGCTAATTGGGCTGGACACAGTCCCTTTTCCATGTGGGGCTCATGGTCGCCCATTTTACAGATAAGGTAACCGAGGCCCTTAGAAGTGAAGTGTCTTGTCCAAGCTCCCCCCCAATAATCCCTTGGGTTGGAGAGGGTGGTTGCATTTGTCTGGAGCCTGGTGACCATCATTTTCTCATTTTATTCCAATCCCTTCCCTAGGAGGTTGGGAGAAGCAGGGATCTTATCAGCACGGTTTAGTGGAAAGAGCCCGGGCTTGGGAGTCAGAGGTCGTGGGTTCTAATCCCGGCTCCGCCACTTGTTAGCTGTGTGATATTGGGAAAACCACTTCGCTTCTCTGTGTCTCAGTTATCTCATCTGTAAAATGGGGATGAAGACTGTGAGCCCCACGTGGGACAACCTGATCACCTTGTATCTCCCCCAGCATTTAAAAAGTGCTTGACACATAATAACTAATACCATTATTATTATTATTATTATTATTATTCATCAGTCGTATTTATTGAGCACTTATTATTGTTATTATTACCCTAGTGCTTAGTATAATGCCTGGTTTATAGTAAAAATGAACAAATGCCCTGTTATTATTAGTATTCCTTAGGCCTTCCCAGACTGAGCCCCCTTTTTCCTCTCCTCCTTCCCATCACCCCCATCCTACCTCCTTCCCCTCCCCACAGCCCCTGTATATATGTTTGTACAGATTTATTACTCTATTTATTTTACCTGTACATATTTACTATTCTATTGATTTTGTTAATGTTGTGCATCTAGCTTCAGTTCTATTTTTTCTGGCAACTCGACACCTGTCCACATGTTTTGTTTCGTTGTCCGTCTCCCCCTTCTAGACTGTGAGCCCGTTGTTGAGTAGGGACCGTCCCTATATGTTGCCAACTTATACTTCCCAAGTGCTTAGTACAGTGCTCTGCGAAAAGTAAGCGCTCAAAAAATACGATTGAATGAATGAATGAATGAATACTCCGAGCTCTTCTTCAGCGGGTTTCCAAACCGAAAGATCCGACGTGTTTGTGGGGATGATTGGTAGATGGTGACTTGGTAAAGAATGTGTGAGACATGATAGATACAAGCGCTTAGTACAGTGCTCTGCACATAGTAAGCGCTCAATAAATACGATTGATGATGATGATGATGATAGATAATAAATAATAGATAATAGATAAAATTTATTTATTTTACTTGTACATATTTATTCTATTTATTTTATTCTGTTAATATGTTTTGTTTTGTTCTCGCTCTCCCCCTTCTAGACTGTGAGCCCACTATTGGATAGGGACCGTCTCTATATGTTGCCAACTTGGACTTCCCAAGCGCTTAGTACCGTGATCTGCACACAGTAAGCGCTCAATAAATACAATTGAATGAATGAATGATAGAGCTCACGGATCTGGGTGTCCATCTGCAGTGGGGCCTGTGGCCCGATGCCCACCCACGCGACTTCGTCCCGGAGAAGGGATGGAGGGCTATGCCTTCAGGGATATGCCTGGGCTTGGCTTCATCATCATCATCAATCGTATTTATTGAGCGCTTACTATGTGCTCAATAAAGGCTTCATCCATGAAGTGGTGGCAGCAAGAGGGGGGACAGTGAACAGGACACCCCAAAACCTGCCGCACAGGAGCAGGAGATCGAAAAGGCTCTGGGACCCCAGGGAGGGTGACTGGATTCTGGCTGCTTCTGTAGGGTCTCGGAGGGCTCTTCGTGCCGGGATTTAGGGCTGAGGACTCCCAGAAATATCATAATTCCCTTAAAGAAAAACTCACAGATTGTGTCTGGTTCCACCTTCCAGAACGCACAAGCGTTGCTGTGTATTTTCCCTCACACAAGCCTCCGTTTTTCATATCAAGCGTGCCTCTGATAAGAATGATAATAATAATGACATTTATTAAGCGCTTACTACGTGCAAAGCACTGTTCTAAGCTCTGGGGAGATGACAAGGTGATCAGGTTGTCCCACATCGTCATCATCATCATCATCAATCGTATTTATTGAGCACTTACTATGTGCAGAGCACTGTACTAAGCGCTTGGGAAGTACAAATTGGCAACATATAGAGACAGTCCCTACCCAACAGCGGGCTCACAGTCTAAAAGGGGGAAACAGAGACGTGTTTCCCCACATGGGGCTCACAGTCTTAATCCCCATTTTACAGAGGAGGCAACTGAGGCACAGAGAAGTTGAGTGACTTGCCCAAAGTCACACAGCTGACAAATGGTGGACTGGGATTTGAACCCATGACCTCTGACTCCAAAGCCCATGCTCTTTCCACTGAGCCACGCTGCTTCTCTAATCTGATCCAGTTGAAAGCCATGATTGCATTCATTCAATCATATTTATTGAGCGCTTACTGTTTGCCGAATACTGTACTAAGTGCTTGGGAGAGTCCAGTGTAACGCGAAAAGCAGCGTGGCTTAGTGGGAAGAGTACGGGGCTGGGAGTCAGAGGACATGGGTTCTAATCCTGGCTCTGCCACTTGTCTGCTGGGTGACTTTGAGCAAGCCACTTAATAATAATAATAATAATAATTAATACTTCTGGTATTTATTAAGCTCTTACTATGTTACAGGAACTGTACTAAGGATTGGGGAGATAGAGGGAAATCAGGTTGGACACACTCCCTGTCCCATGTGGGGCTCACGGTCTCACTCCCCATTTTACAGATGAGGGAACTGAGGCTGAGAGAAGTGAAGTGACTTACCCAAGGTCACACGGCAGATAGGTGGTGAAGCCAGAATTAGAACCTATGACCTTCTGTCTCCCCAGGCCTGTGCTTTAGCCACTATGTCATGCTGCTTCTCTGTGCCTCAGTTCCCTCATCTGCAAAATGGGAATTAAGACTGTGAGCCCCACATAGGACAACCTGATCACCTTGTATCTACCCCAGCGCTTAGAACAGTGCTTGGCACATAGCAAGTGCTTAACAAATACTATAATAATAATAATCAACAGACATTCATTCATTCACTCAATCGTATTTATTGAGCGGCTTACTGTGTGCAGAGCACTGTACTAAGCTCTTGGAAAGTACAAATTGGCAACATATAGAGACGGTCCCTACCCAACAGCGGGCTCACAGTCTAGAAGGGGGAGGCAGACAACAAAACCAAACATATTAACAAAATAAAATAAATAGAATAAATATGTACAAGTAAAATAAATAAATAAGTAGTGTAATAAATACGTACAAACACATATACATATATACAGACACATTCCCTGCCCACAACTTTGACAAGTTATGGCAAGTTCAGCCAAGTTCAGCACTTACAGTGCTTGGCACATAGTAAGCACTTAACAAATACCATATTTATTATTATTATTATTATTATTATGGCCAAATTAAATTCATCCATTAGAGCATCATTGAGTTCAGAACCTGCAGTCAATACTTGCGTTCCTTAAAAGGCATCTGTTATTTATTTATAGACTTAGAAGCAGCGTGGCTCAGTGGAAAGAGCACAGGCTTTGGAGTCAGAGGTCATGGGTTCAAATCCCAGCTCTGCCAATTGTCAGCTGTGTGACTTTGGGCAATTCACTTAACTTCTCTGTCCCTCAGTTACCTCCTCTGTAAAATGGAGATTAAGACGATGAGCCCCCCCGTGGGACAGCCTGATCACCTTGTAACCTTCCCAACACTTAGAACAGTGCTTTGCACATAGAAAGCGCTTAATAATGCCATAATTATTAATATTATTATGGCCAAATTAAATTAATCCATTAGAGCGCCGTTGGGTTCAGAACCTGCCGTCAATACTTGCATTCCTTGAAAGGCATCTGTTATTTATTTATACACTTAGAAGCAGCGTGGCTCAGTGGAAAGAGCCCGGGCTTTGGAGTCAGAGGCCATGGGTTCAAATCCCAGCTCCGATAATTGTCAGCTGTGTGACTTTGGGCAAGTCACTTCACTTCTCTGGGCCTCAGTTACCTCCTCTGTAAAGTGGGGATGAAGACTGTGAGCCCCCCGTGGGACAACCTGATCACCTTGTAACCTCCCCAGCGCTTAGAACAGTGCTTTGCACATAGAAAGCGCTTAATAAATGCTATTATTATTATTATTACTATCCGCACATGTTTGCCGCGTCTTCGTGTGAACAGTTGTCTCGCTTTAGAAAATTCACAAGTCAGAGAATCATCAGTGCTAAAGATATGGATGGTTCCATTGAATAAAGTGTCAAAGCAACGGTGGAAAAAAAAGGGTGGGATTGGCGGAGTGGATTTTGAAAGAGATGCTGGGTTTGTTTTCACTGAAGCCTGGGGGTGGGAATGCTGTTAAGGAAAAATATAATAATAATAATAATAATGTTGGCATTTGTTAAGCCCTTACTATGTGCAAAGCACTGTTCTAAGCGCTTGGGGGGATACAAAGTGATCAGATGGTCCCAGGGGGTGCTCACAGTCTTAATCCCCATTTTACAGATGAGGTAACTGAGGCACGGAGAAGTTAAGTGACTTGCCCAAAGTCACACAGCTGACAATTGGCGGAGCGGAGATATCTCTCTGATATCTCTCAGATATCTCTCTGATAGGTCATTTGTTGTGTAAAGAAGAATGAGAGACACAGAAGCTAGCTGGAAGAAGCAAGGTGAATCAACAGCTGGAAAGAGTGGAGGTTATCACAGGGGTAATAATAATTATAATTGTAACAGTGGTACTTTTAAGTGGTTACTATGTGCCAGGCTCTGTACTAAGCACTAGGGTGGATACAAGCAAATTGAGTTGGATACAGTCCCTGTTCCACGTGGGGCTCACAGTCTCAGTCCCCATTTTACAGATGAGGGAACTGAGGCCCAGAGAAGCGAATTTACTTGCCCAAGTTCACACAGCAGACAATAATAATAATAGCAAAGGCATTTATTAAGCTCTTCCTATGTGCAAAGCACTGTTCTAAGCACTGGGGAGGTTACAAGGTGGTCAGATTGTCCCACGGGGGCTCACAGTCTTAATCCCCATTTTACAGATGAGGGAACTGAGGCCCAGAGAAGTGAAGTGACTTGCCCAAGGTCACACAGCTGACAATTGGCGGAGCTGGGGTTTGAACCCATGACCTCTGACTCCAAAGCCCGGGCTCTTTCCACTGAGCCACGCTGCTTCTCAAGCAGTGTGGCAAGTGGCAGAGGCAGAATTAGAACTCACATCCTTTGACTCCCAAGCCCGGGCTCTTTCCACTAAGCCACGCTGCTTTGGTAGTGTTGCGGCAACACTTAATAATAATAATAATAATAATGGCATTTATTAAGCGCTTACTATGTGCAAAGCCCTGTTCTAAGCCCTGGGGAGGTTACAAGGTGATCAGGTTATCCCACAGAGGGCTCACAGTCTTAATCTCCATTTTACAGATGAGGGAACTGAGGCCCAGAGAAGTGAAGTGACTTGCCCAAAGTCACACAACTGACAATTGGCAGAGCCGGGATTTGAACCCAAGACCTCTGACTCCAAAGCCCGGGCTCTTTCCACTGAGCCACGCTGCTTCTCTAATAGAGTTGCCGCAACCCTGAAACCTCAATGCCTTTCCCAATAAATCATTTATTTCAACGTTTATTTCTTTCAAAGCAGGTTGCTTGATGAATGACTCATTCCATGTCCACCAGGCTTCCACTTCCAACATTATTTTCTGGTTCGAGTTATTAGGCAACGTCTTAATTTTAATAGTAATAAAACATATGCTGGTATTTTATAATTATGATCGTAATGAAAATGATCCTTAACGCAGCTCCCAGGAGGAGTCGGTAAAATATGACATTTATTTAGCACTTGAATTTTAGGTCTCGGTACACAAAACATTTAGAAAGGGCTGGTGGCCTTTGGATCAACCCCCTTTTAACACTTTGATTCACGTTCACTGCCATTTCAGCCTCATTTGCACATAGTAAGTGCTCAATCAATCAATCAATCAATCGTATTTATTGAGTGCTTACTGTGTGCAGAGCACTGTACTAAGCGCTGGAGAAGTACAAGTTGGCAATATATAGAGACGGTCCCTACCCAACAGTAGGCTCACAGTCTAGAAGGGGCAGACAGAGAACAAAAGAAAACATATTAACAAAATAAAATAAATAGAATAGATATTTACAAGTAAAATAAATAAATAAATCGAGTAATAAATACGTACAAACATATATATATAAATATATTAAATATTATATATAAATATATTAAATAATATATATAAATATATTAAATAATATATATATATATATATATAAATAAGTACTCCATAAATGACATCGACTGACAAGAAGCCGCGTGGCCTGGTGGAAAGAGCACGGGCTTAGGAGTTACAGGACCTGGGTTCTAATCCCGACTCTGCCATTTCCTGGCTGGGTGACCTTGGGGAAGTCACTTCCTTTCTCTGAGCCTCAGTTCCCTCATCTGTAAAATGGGGACTCTGTCCAAACCCGAGTATCTCGTGTTGACCCCAGAGCTTAGTGTCGTTTAGTGAGCGCTTAACAAATACCGTAAAAAAGAGTAGGAGTAATAATGGTGTCACACTGAGCTCCTGCTGGATACGGTGCACTGTATTAAGCGCACTGGGAAAGCAGCGTGGCTCAATGGAAAGAGCCCGGGCTTTGGAGTTATGTTGCCAACCTGTACTTCCCAAGCGCTTAGTACAGTGCTCTGCACACAGTAAGCGCTCAATAAATATGATTGAATGAATGAATGAGTCAGACGTCTTGGGTTCAAATCCCAGCTCCGCCATTCGCCAGCTGTGTGACTTTGGGCAAGTCACTTCACTTCTCTGTGCCTCAGTTACCTCATCTGTAAAATGGGGATTAAGACTGTGAGCCCCCTGTGGGACAACCTGATTACCAGCGCTTAGAACTGGGCTGGTAAGCGCTGAATAAAATGTCATTATATATATAAAAGAGTGCTTGGGAAAACTCAGAATAATAATGATGGTATTTCTTAAGCGCTTACTATGTGCCGAACAAAGGAGAGACCCTTTCTCTGCCTGCTGAGAGCTTACAGTTCAACGGGAGAGACATTCATTTGTTCATTCATTCACTCGATCGTATTTATTGAGTGCTTACTGTGAGCAGAGCACTGTACTAAGCGCTTGGGAAGTACAAGTCGGCAACACATAGACGTACCTAAGAGACAGACATAAGCTGCCTGGTCTAGTGGAAAGAGCCCAGTCCTGGGTTCTAATCCTGGCTCCTCCACTTGTCTTCCGTGTGGTGTGACCTTGAGCAAGTCACTTTACTTTTCCGCGACTCAGTTCCCTCACCTGCAAAATGGGGATTTGATATGTGTTATCCCTTCTCCCTAAACTATGAGTCCTATATGGACAGGGACTATATCCAACCTGATTATCTAGTAACTACGGGCAAAAACCTGTCTACCAACTTTGCTATATTGTATTCCCCCAAGCGCTTCCTATAGTGCTCTGCAACCCATCAGTCAATAGCATTTATTGAGCACTTACTGTATACTGAGCACTGTACTAAGCACTTGGGAGAATACCATTCATTCATTCAACTGTATTTATTGAGCGCTTACTGTGTGCAAAGCACTGTACTAAGCGCTTGGGAAGTACAAGTTGGCAACATCTAGAGACAGTCCCTACCCAACAATGGGCTCAAAGTCTAGAAGGGGGAGACAGACAATAAACAAAACAAGTAGACAGGTGTCAATACCATCAGAATAAATAGAATTATAGGTATAATAATTATGGTACTTGTTAAGTGCTTACTATGTGCCAAGCACTGTTCTAAGTGCTGAGGCAGATAATAATAATAATAGTGATGGTATTTGTTAAGTGTTTACTACGTACCAGGCACTGTACTAAGCGCTGGACTGGATACAAGCAAACCAAGTTGGACACAGTCCCTGTACCACGTGGGGCTCACAGTCTCAATTCCCAATTGACAGATGGGGTAACCGAGGCACAGAGAAGTGAAGCGACTTGCCCAAGGTCACGCAGCAGACACGTGACAGAGCTAGGATTAGAACCCAGGTCCTTCTGAGTCCCAGGCCTGGGCTCTAGACACGAGAGAAGCAGCGTGGCTCGGCGGAAAGAGCCCGGGCTTTGGAGTCAGAGGTCATGGGTTCAAATCCCGGCTCTACCAACTGTCAGCTGTGTGACTATGGGCAAGTCACTTCACTTCTCTGGGCCTCAGTTACCCCATCTGTAAAATGGGGATTAAGACTGTGAGCCCCTTGTGGGACAACCTGATCACCTTGTAACCTCCCCAGCGCTTAGAACAGTGCTTTGCACATAGTAAGTGTTTAATAAATGCCATTATTATTATATCCTCTACGCCAGGCTGCTTCTTAAGTTACTACAAGATACAAGAATCGGTTTGGACACAATCTCTGTCCCACGTGGGGCTCACGCTCTTGTCACCGTTTTCCAGATGAGGGAACTGAGGCACAGAGAAGGGAAGTGACTTGCCCAAGTTCACACAGCGGACCTGTGGTGGAGCCGGGATCAGACGGCAAGCCGCAGGGAGCTTGCAGTCTAGAGGCTGCAGGGGCAAGAAGGATGGATGGCTAGAAGTTTGGCTCCGGATGGGAGGGAGGGAGGGAGTGAACTGGGATGTAGTGGGAGAGAAGAGTTGCTAGGTAATAATAATAATAATAATAATAATAATAATAATAATAATAGCATTTATTAAGCGTTTACTATGTGGAAAGCACTGTTCCAAGAGCTGGGGAGGTTACAAGGTGATCGGGTTGTCCCACGGGGGGCTCACAGTCTTCATTCCTATTTTACAGATGAGGGAACTGAGGCCCAGAGAAGTGAAGTGACTTGCCCAAAGTCACACAGCTGGCGATTGGCGGGGCCGGGATTTGAACCCATGACCTCTGACCCCAAAGCCCGGGCTCTTTCCACTGAGCCACGCTGCTTTTAGGTAGGATGGGGAGAGTGCGCGGACAGGTCGGAAGTCAGCACCGAGGCGTTTCCACTTGATGCAGAGACAGTGGGCGGTTTGGAGGAGAGGAGAGCTGTATACTGAGCGTTACTCCACCAGAAGACCAGACTGTAAGCTCCTTGTGGGCAGGGAACATGTTTTTTAGTCATCATCATCATCATCATTAGTGATATTTACCATATTTGAGAAGCAGCATGGCTCAATGGAAAGAGCCCAGGCTTGAGAGTCAGAAGTAATTGGTTCAAATCCCAGCTCCACCACTTCTAGACTGTGAGCCCGCTGTTGGGTAGGGACTGTTTCTATATGTTGCCGACTTGTACTTCCCAAGCGCTTAGTACAGTGCTCTGCACACAGTAAGCGCTCAATAAATACGACTGACTGACTGATTGTCAGCTGTGTGACTTTGGGCCAGTCGCTTAACTTCTCTGTGCCTCAGTTACCTCATCTGTAAGATGGGGATGAAGACCGTGAGCCCCACGTGGGACAATCTGATCACCTTTTGCATCCTCCCCAGCGCTTAGAACAGTGCTTTGCATATAGTAAGCGCTTAACAGATGCCATCATCATCATTTACAGAGCGTTTATTGTGTGCGGAGCACTGTACTTAGTGCTTGCCAACTCTGTTATACCATACTCTGTGTACTGTACTTATTTTGTTTTATTGTCTGTCTCCCCCTTCTAGACTGTGAGCCCGTTGTTGGGGAGGGACCGTCTCTATATGTTGCAGATTTGCACTTCCCAAGCGCTTAGTACAGAGCTCTGCGCACAGTAAGTGCTCAATAAATATGATTGAATGGTTGAATGAATACTCTCCAAAGCGCTTGGTACAATGCTCTATGCCCAATAAGCTCTCACTTTGGGCAAGTCACTTTACTTTTCTGTGCCTCAGTTCCCTCATCTCTAAAATGGGGATTAAGACTGTGAGCCCCACGGGGGACACCTGGTAACATCCCCAGTGCTTAGAACAGTGCTTTGCACATAGTAAGCACGTAATAAATTCCATTATTATTATTATTAATAAACTCCATCGATTGACCAATCACTCATTCATTCAGTCATATTTATTGAGCACTTACTGTGTGCAGAGCACTGTACTAAACGCTTGGGAATTACAAATCAGCAACATATAGAGACGGTCCCTACCCAACAATGGGCTCACGGTCTAGAAGGGGGAGACAGACAACGAAACAAAACATGTAGACTCTCCACAAAACATGTGTCTCTCTCCACTTCAATCCATACTTCATGCTGCTGCCCGGATTATCTTTGTCCAGAAACGCTCTGGACATATCACTCCCCTCCTCAAAAACCTCCAATGGCTACCGATCAATCTGCGCATCAGGCAGAAACTCCTCACCCTGGGCTTCAAGGCTCTCCATCACCTCGCCCCCTCCTACCTCACCTCCCTTCTCTCCTTCTACTGCCCAGCCCGCACCCTCCGCTCCTCCACCACTAATCTCCTCACTGTACCTCACTCTCGCCTGTCCCGCCATCGACCCCCAGCCCACGTCATCCCCCGGGCCTGGAATGCCCTCCCTCTGCCCCTCCGCCAAGCTAGCTCTCTTCCTCCCTTCAAGGCCCTCCTGAGAGCTCACCTCCTCCAGGAGGCCTTCCCAGATTGAGCCCCTTCTTTCCTCTCCCCCTCGTCCCCCTCTCCATCCCCCCGCCTTACCGCCTTCCCCTCCCCACAGCACCTGTATATATGTATATATGGTTGTACATATTTATTACTCTGTTTATTTATTTATTTATTTATTTTACTTGTACATTTCTATCCTACTTATTTTATTTTGTTGGTATGTTTGGTTCTGTTCTCTGTCTCCCGCTTTTAGACTGTGAGCCCACTATCGGGTAGGGACTGTCTCTATGTGATGCCAATTTGTACTTCCCAAGCGCTTAGTACAGTGCTCTGCACATAGTAAGCGCTCAATAAATACGATTGATTGATTGATTGATTGATGTAGACAGGTGTCAAAATCATCGGACCAAATAGAATCATAGCGATATGCACATCATTTACAAAATAAATAAAATAGTAAATAGTAAATAGATCTGTAGAAGATGGAGCATGGAGTACAGATTGGAGTGGGGGTGAGGCTGGAGGTAGGAAGGTCAGCTGGGAGGCTGTGAATTCACTTCTCTGGGCCTCAGTTCCCTCATCTGTAAAATGGGGATTAAAACTGTGAGCCCCCCGTGGGATCACCTTGTAATCTCCCCAGAGCTTAGAACAGTGCTTTCACATAGAAAGCGCTTAACAAATACCATTATTATTATTATTATTATTATATTCTGCTTATGCTATGCTATTGATACCATTCTACTTGTTTCGTTTTGTTGTCCGTCTTCCCCTTCTAGACTGTGATTCCCGTTGTTGGGTAAGGATTGTCTCTATCTGTTGCCAAATTGGACTTTCCAAGCACTTAGTCCAGTGCTCTGCACACAGTAAGTGCTCAATAAATAGGATTGAATGAATGAATGAATGAATCAATCAATATGCTTATGTCTGCCTCCTCAGTTAGCATGTCAGCTCCTGGCCTTCAAAGCCTTATTGAAGGCCCATCTCCTCCAGGAGGCCTTCCCAGACTAAACCCCCCTTTTCCTCTTCTCCCATTCCCTTCTGCGTCACCCTGACTTGCTCCCTTTATTCATCCCCTGCTCCAAACCCCAAACCACTAATGTCTAGATCTGTCGTTTATTTATTTATATTAATGTCTGTCTCTCCCTCTAGACTGTAAGCTCGCTTTGGGTAGGGAATGGTCTGTTCCATTGCTTATATTGTCCTCTTCCAAGCATCTAGTACAGTGCTCTGGACACAGTAAGCACGCAATTGACTGATTTTTGCACAAGTAACATGCGTATTGCTTATAGTGCTTTAGTGCAGTTCATTGCACTGGGACTCTCCACCCCCGCCCCCCGCGCCTTATCTCCTTCCCTTCCCCACAGCACCTGTATATATGTATATATGTTTGTACGTATTTATTACTCTATTTATTTATTTTTTTTTACTTGTACATATCTATTCTATTTATTTAATTTTGTTAATATGTTTTGTTTTGTTGTCTTGTCTCATCATCATCATCATCATCAATCGTATTGAGCGCTTACGGTGTGCAGAGCACTGTACTAAGCACTTGGGAAGTACAAATTGGCAACATATAGAGACAGTCCCTACCCAACAGTGGGCTCACAGTCTAAAAGGGGGAGACGAAACCAAACATACTAACAAAATAAAATAAATAGAATAGATATGTACAAGTAAAATAAATAAATAAATAAATAGAGTAATAAATATGTACAAACATTCTAGACTGTGAGCCCACTGCTGGGTAGGGACCGTCTCTATATGTTGACAAATTGTACTTCCCAAGTGCTTAGTACAGTGCTCTGCACACAATAAGTGCTCAATAAATACGATTGATTGATTGATTGATTGAGGGAGCTCAATAAATACCTTTACTGCTATTACTTACAATTCTTGGTCCTCTATTTCATAGAGGGGTAACGAGTGAGAATTTGAAATTGAATGCTGCTTCCTTGGCAACGGAGCAGAAACTCATCCACTACAAAGAAGACAAAGTTTTAGAACTTTCCTAGGATTTAATACTGCTCTCTGTTGGTTACCGCTCTTAATTGGTTTCATGAAAATAATGTTAAGCAAAGGCATGCTCTACAAAACCCAGTTTCCCGTTGGAAATAAAGTCGCATTGGTGGGTTGCCAAGTTCCAAAAGAATTGTCCTAAACAGTATAAATATATTAAAAAACGGCAAAAAACCCACAGTAGACAATCATATAGCAAAGGAAGAGCTACGTGACTAATGAAATGCTTTAAATTCGTGCATGTGTGTGTGCTTACGCTTAGAACAGTGCTTTGCACATAGTGAGCACTTAACAAATACCATCATCATTATTATTATATATAATCATATATTATTAATATTAATATAACAGCAACATTCTATTTAATATCATATATTAATTAACACTATATTATATTAATATATTACAATATATCATACAATATTAATATATTATATATTAATATTATATATTATATATTACATATTATATGTAATATATTTGTTATATGTATATGTATTATATTTTCATGATGTTATTTTTGGCCATGAACCCCAAGTGGGCCAGGGACTGTATCTGACCTGATGATAAGAAGAAACGCCTGAGTGTCAGAAGGATCTGGGTTCTAATCCCGGCTCTGCCTTTTGTCTGTTGTGTGACCTTGGGCAACTCATTTCACTTCTCTGTGCCTCAGTTACCTCATCTGGAAAATGGGGATTAAGAGCATTGGCTCCGTGTGGGACAGGGACTGTGTCCCACCTGATAACCCTGTGTCTACCTCAGTGCTTAGAACAGTGCTTGGCACATAGTGAGCGTTTAACAAGCACCAGAATTATTATTATTCTTATCCTCAAATTCAAGGGAATGGCCTCCTCTAATGCATAGCTATTTGTTTCTAGTAATAATATTAATTATAATAATAATAGTAGTGGTATTTGTTAAGTGCTTTCTATGTGACAGGTACTCTACTAAGTGCCAGGGTAGAATAGCAGGACCGTCTCTTTATGTTGCCAACTTGTACTTCCCAAGCGCTTAGTACAGTGCTCTGCACACAGTAAGCGCTCAATAAATACGATTGAATGAATGAATGAATGCAAGAAAATTAGGTCCTTCACGGGATTTACAGTCTAAATACGAAAAACAGGGATTGAATCCCCATTTTGTGGATGAGGGAACTGAGCCATCAACATTATTATTATCTGCTATCTACCCCAGGGTTTAGCACAGTGCTTAGTGAATAGCAAGAGCTTAACGAATTGCTATCATTGTTCTGTGAGCCCACTATTGGTAGGGACTGTCTCTATATGTTGCCAACTTGTACTTCCCAAACGCTTAGTACAGCGCTCTGCACACAGTAAGCGCTCAATAAATACGATTGATGATGATGATGATGATTCAGCAAAGAAACGTTTTGCTCACAGACCAGAGATCTGTCATTGGTCCATGTTAAAATATCCTGCTATTATCTCAAGCTAAATTATCACGAGCCTTCATCTCTTTATTCCATTCAGCCATGAAATTTACAGTGATGGAGGAGAGGAAGAAAGGGGTGTAAGCCCCAGGAGACTCGTTAGTGAGGTCTTGAAGAGACGGCCCACTCGAAGCATCTTGGCTGACTGGAAAATAGAGAGTAAAACGGGTAATTTATTTAAAGGTTTTGATAGCTGTCTCCCTGACTAGATTTGTATTCATTCAATCATTCAGTCGTATTTATTGAGCGCTTACCGTGTACAGAGCACTGCTTGGAAAGTACAATTTGACGACAGATAGAGACAATCCCTTCCCAACAACGGGCTCACAGTCTAGAAGGGGGAAACAGACAAATAAAACGAGTAGACGGGCATCAGTAGCATTTGTAAGCTTCTCAAGGGCATGGATGGGGCCTACCAACTCATTCATACTCCCTCAAGTGCTTAGTACAGTGCTCCACACAAAGTAAGCTCTCAATAAATACCCCTGATCATTCATTCATTCCTAATAATGATGGCATTTGTTAAGCGCTTCCTGTGTGCAAAGCACTGTTGTAAGCGCTGGGGGGATACAGCACCTATATATATGTATATATGTTTGTACATATTTATTACTCTATTTATTTATTTTACTTGTACCTATCTATTCTATTTATTTTATTTTGTTAGTATGTTTGGTTTTGTTCTCTGTCTCCCCCTTCTAGACTGTGAGCCCACTGTTGGGTAGGGACTGTCCCTATATGTTGCCAGCTTGTACTTCCGAAGCGCTTAGTACAGTGCTCTGCACACAGTAAGCGCTCAATAAATACGATTGATTGATTGATTGATTGATTGATACAAGGTGATCAGGTTGTCCCACCTGAGGTTCACAGTCTTAATCCCCATTTTACAGATGAGGTAACTGAGGAACAGAGAAATGAAGTGACTTGCCCAAAGTCACACAGCTGACAAGTGATGGAGCAGAATTAGAACCCACGACCTCTGACTCCCAAGCCTGGGTTCTTTCCACTAAGCCAAGGCCTTCCCAGACTGAGCCCCCTCCTTCCTCTCCCCCTCCTCCCCCTCCCCATCCCCCCCGCCTTACCTCCCTCCCCTCCCCACAGCATCTGTATATATGTATATATGTTTGTATGGATTTATTACTCTATTTAGTTATTTATTTATTTTATTTGTACAAATTTATTCTATTTATTTTATTTTGTTAATATGTTTTGTTTTGTTCTCTGTCTCCCCCTTCTAGACTGTGAGCCCGCTGTTGGGTAAGGACCGTCTCTATATATTGCCAACTTGGACTTCCCAAGAGCTTAGTACAGTGCTCTGCATACAGTAAGTGCTCAATAAATACGATTGAATGAATGAATGAATGAATGAAGTGTCTTGCCCAAGGTCACACAGCAGACATGTGGCAGAGCCGGGATTAGAACCCATGACCTCTGGATCCCAAGCCCGGGCTCTTTCCACTGAGCCAAGCTGCTTCTCCATACATTTATTTGTATTTATTGAGCACTTACTGTGTGCAAAGCACTGTACTAAGCGATTGGGAAGTACAAGTCGGTGACATAGAGAGACGGTCCCTACCCAACAACGGGCTCACAGACTAGAAGGGGGAGACAGACAACAAAACAAAACATGTAGACAGGCGTCAAAACCATCAGAATAAAAAGAATTACAGCTATATTCACATCATTAACAATCAATCAATAAATCAATCGTATTTATTGAGCGCTTACTGTGTGCAGAGCACTGCACTAAGCGCTTGGGAAGGACAAGTTGGCAACATAACAAAAAATAGAGTAGTAAATATATACAAGTAAAATAAATAGAGTAATAAATCTGTACAAATATATATACAGGTGCTGTGTGGGGGGAAGAGGGTAGGGCAGGGGGAGGATGGGGAGAAAATAATGGCATTTGTTAAGCGCTTAGTATGTGCAAAGCACTGTTCTAAGTGCTGGGGGGGATACAAGATGATCAGGTTGTCCCACGTGGGGCTCACAGTCTTCATCCCCATTTTACAGGTGAGGGAACTGAGGCCCAGAGAAGTTAAGTGACTTGCCCAAAGTCACACAGCTGACATGTGGCGGAGCCGGGATTAGAACCCACGACCTTTACTTGTACATATCTATTCTATTTATTTTATTTTGTTAATATGTTTGGTTTTGTTCTCTGTCTCCCCCTTCTAGACTGTGAGCCCACCGTTGGGTAGGGACTGTCTCTATATGTTGCCAACTTGTACTTCCCAAGCGCTTAGTACAGTGCTCTGCACACAGGTAGTGCTCAATAAATACGATTGATTGATTGATTGATTGATTGACCTCTGGCTCCCAAGCCCGGGCTCTTTCCACTGAGCCATGCTATGATATAACAATAAACAGACACATTCCCTGCCCACGATGTGCTGACAGTAAAGCGGGAGTGATTTAACTGTTCCCCTAGCTTTTTTATAATAATAATAATAATAACGGCATTTATTAAGCGCTTACTATGTGCAAAGCACTGTTCTAAGCGCTGGGGGGATACAAGGTGATCAGGTTGTCCCACGTGGGGCTCACAATCTTAATCCCCGTTTTACAGAGGAGGCAACTGAGGCTCAGAGAAGTTAAGTGACTTGCCCAATGTCACACAGCAGACATGTGGCGGAGCCGGGATTCGAACCCATGA
Organism: Tachyglossus aculeatus; assembly: GCF_015852505.1. Taxonomy (NCBI): domain Eukaryota; kingdom Metazoa; phylum Chordata; class Mammalia; order Monotremata; family Tachyglossidae; genus Tachyglossus; species Tachyglossus aculeatus. Next base: position 3,141,392 of record NC_052068.1, read on the forward strand.
CCTCTGACTCCAAAGCCCGGGCTCTTTCCACTGAGCCACACTGCTTCTCTTTTTATTTGACTCTATATTTGATAAGGTCTTGCATCTTTCCAAAATCTTGGGGGACAGCTCATTCCCCCGCCCTTTCTAGACTGTGAGCCCACTGTTGGGTAGGGACCGTCTCTATATGTTGCCAACTTGTACTTCCCAAGCGCTTAGTACAGTGCTCTGCACACAGTAAGCGCTCAATAAATGCAATTGATTGATTGATTGATTCCCAGGCGAGGCAGGAACGACAAAGAAGTCTGTCCCAGGCCTGAGAATGTTCCTAAACCTTTTAGTTCTAATAATGATAACAACAATCGTCATCATTTTTTAAACGCTTACTTCTGGGCCAAGCATTCATTCATTCATTCAATCGTATTTATTGAGCGCTTACTGTGTGCAGAGCACTGTACTAAGCACTGGGGTAATTAAAAGATTATCAGGTGGGACATGGTTCCTGTGCCCCTTGGGGGGCTGAGTCTAAGAGGGAGGGAGAGCAGGTATCATCTCCATTTTACAGATGAGGAAACTGATGCACAGGGAAGTTAAATGACTTACCCAAGGTCACTCGGTAGGTGACGGAGCTGACTCTGAGCCCACTGTTGGGTAGGGACTGTCTCTATATGTTGCCAATTTGTACTTCCCAAGCGCTTAGTACAGTGCTCTGCACATAGTAAGCGCTCAATAAATACGATTGATGATGATGATGGGATTAGAACCCAGGTCCTCTGACCTCCCAAGCCCGGGATGTGTATCTGGCTGAACAGGAATTAGGAATTCTGGCAAAGTAGCATTATGATATAAAGGCTGGTGAATGATCCTTTTAATGGTATTTGTTAAACAGCGTGGCTCAGTGGAAGGAACCCGGGTTTCAGAGTCAGAGGTCATGGGTTCTAATCCTCACTCTGCCACGTGTCTGCTGTGTGACCTTGGGCAAGTCACTTAACTTCTCCGAACCTCAGTTACCCCATCTGCAAAATGGGGATTAAGACCGTGAGCCCCACGTGGGACAACCTGATCACCTTCTATCCACCTCCCCCCACAGTGCTTAGACAAGTGCTTTGCACATAGTAAGCGCTTAACAAATGCCATCATTATTAGAGGATCAGCAAGACTCAGTGGAAAGAGCACGGCTTGGGAGTCAAAGGTCCTGGGTTCTAATCCCGGCTCTGCCACTTGTCAGCTGTGTGACTTTGGCAAGTCACTTTACTTCTCTGTGCCTCAGTTCCCTCATCTGTAAAATGGAGATGAAGACTGAGCCCCCCGTGGGACAACCTGATTACCTTGTATCCTCCCCAGTGCTTAGAACAGTGCTTGGCACATAATAAGCGCTTAACAAGCATCACAATAATAATAATTATTATTATTATCATTAACACGGACACACACACACAAACACACATTCTCCTTCTGTTATGTTTGATGCTTAGAGTACCCAATGCTGTTTTCACTTCAGCCTCCCGGGCCTCCATATCATCATCATCATCATCATCAATCGTATTTATTGAGCGCTTACTGTGTGCAGAGCACTGTACTAAGCGCTTGGGAAGTACAAATTGGCAACATATAGAGACAGTCCCTACCCAACAGTGGGCTCACAGTCTAAAAGGGGGGGGTGGGGGTATCCTTTCGAAGCAGCGTGGCTCACTGGAATGAGCACGGGCTTTGGACTCAGAAGTCATGGGTTCAAATCCCAGCCCTGCCAATAATCAGCTGTGTGACTTTGGGCAAGTCACTTAGCTTCTCTGTTCCTCAGTTCCCTCATCTGTAAAATGGGGATGAAGACTGTGAGCCCCACGTGGGACAACCTGATCATTTCGTAACCTCCCCGGTGCTTAGGACTGTGCTTTGCACATAGTAAGTGCTTAATAAATGCCATCATTATTGCTAATAAATGCCATTATTATTATTATTTTAATACTATTATTATTATTATTATTATTAGAGAAGCAGCGTGGCTCAGTGGAAAGAGCCCGGGCTTTGGAGCCAGAGGTCATGGGTTCAAATCCCGGCTCTGCCACTTGTCAGCTGTGTGACTTTGGGCAAGTCACTTAACTTCTCTGTTCCTCAGTTCCCTCATCTGTAACATGGGGATGAAGACTGTGAGCCCCCCGTGGGACAACCTGATCACCTTGTAACCTCCCTAGCACTTAGAACAGTGTTTTGCACATAGTAAGCGCTTAATAAATGCCATCATTATTACTAATAAATGCCATTATTATTATTATTTTTATTATTTTGGCCCCTGGGAGAGCCAGCTGGGGGCTGAGAAGCAGCAAGACCTAATGGAAAGCCCTCAGGCCTGGGAGTCAGAGGACCTGGGTTCTAATCATGGCTCCATGAAACAAGCCCAGACTTGGGAGTCAGAGGTCATGGGTTCTAATCCTGACTCTGCCACTTTGCTGTGTGACTTTGGGCAAGTCACTTCACTTCTCTATACCTCAGTTACCTCATCTGTAAAATGGGGATGAAGACCCTGAGCCCTGCGTGGGACAACCTGATTACCTTGTATCTCCCCCAGCGCTTAGAACAGTTCTTGGCACGTAGTAAGCGCTTAAGAAATACCAACATTATCATTAATCCTGGCCCCACCACTTGACTGCTCTGTGACCGTGGGCGAGTCGCTTCACTTCTCTGGGCCTCAGCTACCTCACCTGTAAAATGGGGAGTAGAACTGTGAGCTCCACGTGGGTCAGGGGCTGTGTCCAACCTGATTATCTTTTATCTACCTTAGCGCTTAGTTCAGTGCCTGCCACCTAGAAAGCGCTTAACAAATAGCATTAATAAGCCACAACAGCTGGGGGCTGGTCCTTGTCTTCCCTCCCAAACCCTGCCCTCTCCCTGACTTTCCCATCTCGTCCCCCTCTCCATCCCCCCATCTTACCTCCTTCCCTTCCCCACAGCACCTGTATATACGGATATATGTTTGTACATATTTATTACTCTATTTATTCATTTATTTTACTTGTACATATCTATTCTATTTATTTTATTTTGTTAGTATGTTCGGTTTTGTTCTCTGTCTCCCCCTTTTAGACTGTGAGCCCACTGTTGGGTAGGGACTGTCTCTATATGTTGCCAATTTGTACTTCCCAAGCGCTTAGTACAGTGCTCTGCACATAGTAAGTGCTCAATAAATACGATTGATTGATTGATTCCCAAGCGCTTAGTACAGTGCTCTGCACACAGTAAGCACTCAATAAATATGATTGATGATGATGATGATGATGATGATGATGATGATGGTGAGCCCGCTGTTGGGTAGGGACTGTCTCTATGTGTTGCCGACTTGTACTTCCCAAGCGCTTAGTACAGTGCTTTGCATACAGTAAGTACTCAATAAATACGATTGATTGATTGACTGGTGCGAATCTGGCCAGCTAGATGCCGACGGGAGAGCCCTGCTCCAGATGTTTCTCTAGGGGTCCAGGCTGAGGGAAAACTACTCTCTACCCCAAACAAGACCCCCAGATCCCAAGAAACCCCGAGCAAGACGCATCAGGCATGTGGTTCTTGTATTAAGCGCTTAGTACAGTGCTCTGCACACAGTAAGCGCTCAATAAATACGATTGATGATGATGGCTCACAGTACGGTGACTTCCGTTTCCTTGGGAGCACAAGACCAGCGGTTAAATGCCTGGAACTGGGACCGGGAGTCGGGAATCCTGGGTTTGAATCCCAGCTAGGCTCCTGGCCTGCTGTGTGACCTTGGGCAAGTTACTTAACCTCTCTGGATCACAGTTCCCTCATCTGTAAAATGGGGAATAAAGACTGTGAGCCCCTTGTGGGACAACCTGATTACCTTGTATCTACCCTAGTGCTTAGAACAGTGCTTAGCACATAGTATGTGCTTAACAGATATCATAATAATATCTAATCAGTATATTAGTATATAATCAGTATATAATCATAATAAATCAGTTAAAAAGGGATATCTTTTTTATGGTATTCGTTTAAGGGCTATGTGTCAGGCATTTGGTATATCCACCTCAGCATTTTTGGCTCAGTGGAAACAGCCCAGGCTTGGGAGCCAGAGGTCATGGGTTCTAATCCCGGCTCCACCACTTGTCAGCTGTGTGACTTTGGGCACTTCTCCGTGCCTCAGTTACCTCACCTGTAAAATGGGGATGAAGACTGTGAGCCCTCAGTGGGACAACCTGATCACCTTGTAACCTCCCCGGTGCTTAGAACAGTGCTTGGCACATAGTAAGCACTTAACAAATGCCATCATTATTATTATTGTTATTATAGTGCCTATTAATAATAATGGTTGTGCCAAACTCTGGGCTCAGCCCTGGGTGAGACCAAGACAATTCCACTTCCCAACTTCAAAGCCTTATTGAAGGCCCATCTCCTCCAAGAGGCCTTCCCCGACTAAGCCCTCCTTTCCTCTTCTCCCACTCCCTTCTGTCTCTCCTTGACTTGCTCCCTTTATTCATCCTCTTGCCCTGCCCCAACACACTTACCTACCTAATTGTCATTTATTTATTTACATTGATGTCCATCTCCCCCTCCAAATTGTAAGCTTGTCGTGGGCAGGGATTGTGTCTGTTCTCTTGTTCTGTTTTACTCACCTCAGTGCTTAGTAATAATAATAATAATAATAATGATGATGGTATTTGTTAAGCGCTTATTATGCACCAAGCACTGTTCTAAGTGCTGGGGTAGATAAAAGGTAATCAGGTTGTCTCACATGGAGCTCACAGTCTTAATCCCTATTTTACAGATGAGGTCACTGAGAAAAGAAGTGAAGTGACTTGCTCAAAGTCACACAGCTGATAAGTGGCAGAGCCGAGATTAGAACCCACGACCTGTGACTCCCAAACCAGGGCTCTTTCCACTGAGCCACTCTGCTTCACTTCTCTGCATACAGTAAGTTTTCAAAAAATGCAATTGACCGACAGATTGAAGATAATGAGGTCAGAAACAGCCCCTGTCCCACACAGAGTTCGCAGCCAAGGACTTAGATTAATCGACATGAGCATCAGAGCAGCATTGCCTAGTGGATAGAGCATGGACCTGGGTTCTAATCCCGGCTCTGTCACTTCTCTGTTGGTGACCTTGGGCAAGCCACGTCACTTCTCTGTACCTCAGTTACCTCATCGGTCAAATGGAGATTAAGACTGTGAACCCCCTGTGGGACAGGGACTCTGTCCAGCCCGAATACCTTGTATCTCCCCCAACACTTAGAACAGTGCCTGGCACATAGTAAGCACTTAACAAATACCATTAAAAATAAAAAAAAGTTATCCCTATTTTACTGACAAGGGAACAGTGACCCAGAGAGGCCAAGTGACCTGCCTAAGGTGACACAGCAGGTCAGGAGCAGATCTGAGTTTCAAACCCAGGATTCCCGACTCCCGGGACTGATTTCTTTTTATTTGGTTCTGCCTAATTTTGTTGATAAATGAGTTAGGGTTTGTGCTAGGGATAACCCTCCCCATGGATCCGTTACTGGGAACAGGACAGGCATTATCATCATCATCAATCATATTTATTGAGCGCTTACTATGTGCAGAGCACTGTACTAAGCGCTTGGGAAGTACAAATTGGCAACATATAGAGACAGTCCCTACCCAACAGTGGGCTCACAGTCTAAAAGGGGGAGACAGAGAACAAAACCAAACATACTAACAAAATAAAATAAATAGAATAGATATGTAATAAATAAATAGAGTAATAAATAATTAGGCATTAGGGAGTCGTGAGGAGAGAGGAGGGTTTAGGCATATAATAAGAATAATAATAATTGCTATATTGTCAAGTGTTTACTATGGGTCAAGCACTGTACTAGGCCCTGGGGTAGATATACGATTAACAGATCAAATACAGTCCCTGTCTCACATGGAGCTCACAGTCTAAGTGGGAAGAAGAACAGGTATCGAGCCCCCATTTTACAGAGGAGGAAACCGAGGCTCAGAGAAGTGAAGTGACCTCTAGACTGTGAGCTGGCTGTGGGCAGGGAATGTGTCTGCTGCTGTACTCTCCCAAGGTTTTAGTAGAGTGCTCTGCACACAGTAAGCGCTCAATAAATTCGATCGGCTGTCTGCCCAACTGACTTGCCCAAGGTCACAGAGCAGCAAGTGGCGGAGTCTGGATTAGAACTCAGGTCTTCCGATTCCCAGGATCAGGGTCTTTCCACGTTGCCCCTCCTCGCTGCTGCTTTTCTGTGGCTTTTCACCCGGGGGACACAGCTTGGCCTAGTGGTTAGTGCCCGGGCCTCGGAGTGAGAAGGACCTGGGTTCTAATCCCAGCTCCTCCACATGTCTGCTGTGTGACCTTGGATAAGTCACTTCGCATCTCTGGGCCTCAGTTCCCTTATCTGCAAAATGGGGATTCAATCCCCGTTCTCCCTCCTCCTTAGACTGTGAGCCCCACTTGGGGCCTGATTATCTTTCATCTATGCCAACGCAGTGCTTGGCACATAGTAAATGCTTAAGAGGTATCATAATTATTACATTATTGTTGCATTTCGAAAGCTGGAGGCTTAAGAAGGACTCCTAACCTCCGTTGTTGAGGAAATTCTCCAGAAATCATAAGGTGCTTTATAAAATTACTTCTGCCTGTCACTGGCTTGTAAGCAAAATGACAGTGTTTCCCACAGAAAAAATCATCTGCGGGAACTGCATTAGGGAGTGTCACTTGCAGTAGGAGAATATTATCTCCAAACAAAAATGATCTTTTCACTTACACTACCTACACTTTTTTATTGAAAAGTGTGAAAAAGTGGGTGGATTATAAATGACACTTAATGGGACAGAGGTTGAAATTGGAGGTGTGTATCATGGCCACTATGAAAAAAATAAAATTCATAATTGTTTTTTTAATTTTCTCTGGCAATTATAAGTATTTTGGAATCTTTATTTGCTAATAAAGTAAAACTTGTGAAAAACACTGAAGTTAAGCAATTGCCGTGAAGGTTTTCCTTAGCCTCTCTCTTAGCCGTTGCTTAGGAAAACTCAGAATCTTATTGAGGATATGGAGCTAAAATTTAGATTACTTGGTTTTTAATATTCCTTAGACATGGTCCTTTGGCTAGTTCTGTAGCCTTGCTGTCTGCTGAAAACTAAGGATTTGTTTCATTTTATTTTCCACTTTAGCCTATAATAAACAAGTTGACAATCCCTCTTAGCTGTTGCTTAGGAAAACTCAGAATCTTACTGAGGAGATGGAGCTAAAATTTAGATTACTTGGTTTTTAATATTCCTTAGACACGGTCCTTTGATTGGCTAGTTCTGTTGCCTGGCTGTCTGCTGAAAACTATGGATTTGTATTTTATCTTCCACTTCGGCCTATAATAAACAAGTCGACAACCCCAAACATCACTGATTAATGAGTTATTACTGGACTATTCCTAATGCGGCAGGAATTTTGATGCTTAAATCATTTCTTTCCTGGAAATTCAGTAGCTATTGGGGTTCATCGAATTTAATATGTAAAGTGGCACAAGGGAATGGATGATATCTACTAACTTTATTGTACGGTCAAGAGCGTAATTCAGTGCTTTGCAGAGAGTAAGCACTCAGTACTGTTGATCCATTGAGGGAAGGCAATCTGTTCGTTCTCATGTAACTAAAGTTTTCAGGATCTACGATGACTTGAAACTCCTCTGTGAAAAGGAGATAGAAAGTCGCTCTTAATCGTGGGGAAAATGAAGGCCTTTGAATGCATTATTAAGGAAATGTTGAATATTTTACTGTGTGCACTTCAGCAGCTTCAGGATATTTGTACTAAATACTTGTGCGAATTGTTTACAAGTCACTGAGCTGACTCGATGTCCCCGAGGAGGGGAGTGGGGAAGAGGGAAGGGGAGAGATGGGCAGGGGGAAAGGAAAGAGTCGGCGCTTTAAACCTGAGAAGAGAAAGAAATCCTCCGTGGGCTTATAGGGAGAGAGCTTGTTATGGGCAGGGAACGTCCTTGCCAATTTTGTCATATTAAACTCTCCCAAGCGCTTAGTACAGTGTTCTGCACATAGTAAGCACTCATTGAGTACAATCGATTGATTGATTCATTCATTCAATCGCATTTACTGAGCGCTTGCTGTGTGCAGAGCAGTTTACTAAGTTCTTGGAAAATACAACTCGGCAACAGATAGAGACAATCCCTACCCGACAACCATCTAGAAGGGGGAAGATCCCACGTATTTATGATGAGATTTTCCAGGAAAAGAGTCATTTGGGGTGAGTTCTGGCTATTTTTATTCTTGTGATTTAGTAAAAAAAAATCGGTGCATTTTGACCCTGCTGGAGAACGGCAGGATCAACACGCACAATTGTTGTTATTATTATTAACAACAATAATAATAAAGTATTAATGGGCCCGTTCCTTTGTACAGGCCAAACAGCAGGGCCAATTACCAACTCCCCATCCCCCCCATCTTACCTCCTTCCCCTCCCCACAGCACCTGTACATATGTATCTATGTTTGTACGTATTTATTACTCTATTTATTTAACTTATTTGTACATATTCATTCTATTTATTTTATTTTGTTAATATGTTTTGTTGTCTGTCTCCCCCTTCTAGCCTGTGAGCCCGCTGTTGGGTAGGCACCGTCTCTGTATGTTGCCAACTTGTACTTCCCAAGTGCTTGGTACAGTGCTCTGCAAACAGTAATCAATCAATCAATCAATCGTATTTATTGAGCGCTTACTGTGTGCAGAGCACTGTACTAAGCGCTTGGGAAGTACATGTTGGCAACATATAGAGACAGTCCCTACCCAACAGTGGGCTCACAGTCTAAAAGAAGCGCTCAATAAATACGATTGAATGAAAAATGAACTCAGCTCTCCCATTCCCAGTTTCCAGAGAGATGCTTAGAGTTTCTACGTTCCAGAAATAATAATAATAATAGTATTTGTTAAGCACTTACTATGTGCAAAGCACTGTTCTAAACGCTGGGGAAGTTACAAGTTGATCAGGTTGTCCCAACAGGGGCTCACAGTTTTGATCCTCATTTTACAGATGAGGTAACTGAGGCACAGAGAAGTGAAGTGACTTGCCCAAAGTCACACAGTTGACAGTTGGTGGAGCCGGGATTTGAACCCATGATGTTGGACTCCAAAGCCCGTGATCTTTCCACTGAGCCAAGCTAAATGTCACTGGTTGGGAACAGTGACGTGTTCGGGGCTGGCGCTCAGGGCTGAAAAGACACTTTGACTATATTCTCATCGTCCAAGAGAGAGTGAACATCTCCCAGCACAGATTACTGCCAAGACTCCCTTGCTTTGCACATAGTAAGCGCTTAATAAATGCCATAAAAAAAAACCTCTCGTTCATCTTCTCCCCTATTGGGGCTAGTTTACCAACTCAAGGCACTTTTGCTTAATAATAATAAGAGAAGCACCATGGCTTAGTGGAAAGAGCCCAGGCTTGGGAAGCAAAATCGTGGGTTCTAATCTTGGCTCTGCCCCTTAATAACAATAATAATAATAATAATAATAATAATGGCATTTGTTAAGCACTTACTATGTGCCAAGCACTGTTCTAAGCGCTGGAGGGGATGCAAGGTGATCAAGTTGTCCCACGTGGGGCTCACAGTCTTAATCCCCATTTTACAGATGAGGTAGCTGAGGCACAGAGAAGTTAAGTGACTTGCCCAAAGTCACACAGCTGACAAGTGGTGGAGCCGGGATTAGAACCCATGACCTCTGACTCCCAAGCCCAGGCTCTTTCCACTGAGCCACGCTGCTTCACTTGTCTGCTGAGTGATGTTGGACGGGTCACTTGACTTCTCTGTGCCTCAGTTACCTCATCTGTAAAATGAGGATAATAGTAATAATAATAATGATGGTATTTGTTAAGCACTTACTATGTGCCAAGCACTGTTCTAAGCGCTGGAGGGGATGCAAGGTGATCAGGTTGTCCCACGTGGGGCTCACAGTCTTAATCCCCATTTTACAGATGAGGTGGCTGAGGCACAGAGAAGTGAAGTGACTTGCCCAAAGTCACACAGCTGACAAGTGGTGGCGCCGGGATTAGAACCCATGACCTCTGAATCCCAAGCCCGGACTCTTTCCACTGAGCCACGCTGCTTCACTTGTCTGCTGTGTGATGTTGGACAGGTCACTTGACTTCTCTGTGCCTCAGTTACCTCATCTGTAAAATGAGGGTAATAATAATAATAATGATAGTATTTGTTAAGCGCTTACTATGTGCAAAGCACTGTTCTAAGCGCTGGGGGTTACAAGGCGATCAGGTTGTCCCACGTGGGGCTCACAGTCTTAATCCCCATTTTACAGATGAGGGAACTGAGGCCCAGAGAAGTGAAGTGACTTGCCCAAAGTCACACAGCTGACAATTGGTGGAGCCGGGATTTGAACCCATGGCCTCTGACTCCAAAGCCCGAGCTCTTTCCTCTGAGCCACGCTGTAAGCCCCACATGGGACAACCTGGTTACCTTGTATCTACCACAGCTCATAGAACAGTGCTTGGCACATAGGAAGTGCTTAACACATGTAATTAATAATAATAATAATAATAATAATAATAATTATGGTATGTGTTAGGCACTTATTATGTGTCAGGCACTATACTAAGTGCTGGGTTAGATACAAGATAATTGGGTTGGGCAGAGTCCCTGTCCCACAACTTGTACTTCCCAAGCTCTTAGTCCAGTGCTCTGCACACAGTAAGCGCTCAATCAATACAATTGAATGAATGAATGAACATAGGGATCCCAATCTCAATCCCCATTTTACAGATGAGGTAACTGAGGCTCAGAGAAGTTAAATGACCTGCCCAAGGTCACACAGCAGGCAAGTGGTGGAGCTGGGATTAGGACCTGGGTTCTGTCTACCAGGCCATACTGCTTAGGTGATAGACTTCATCAATCAATCGATTGATCAATCAATGGTACTTAATCAATCAATCAATCAGTCGTATTTATTGAGCACTTACTGTGTGCAGAGCACTGTACTAAGCGCTTGGGAAGTACAAGTTGGCAACTTAATAATAATTGTAGTATTTGTTAAGCGCTTACTACGTGCCAAGCTCTGTACTAAGTGCTGGGGTGGATGCAAGGAAATCGGGTTAGACCCAATCCCTGTCCCTCTTGAGGCTCACAGTCTCAATCCCCATTTTACAGATGAGGTAACTGAGGCACAGAGAAGTTAAATGACTTGCCCAAGGCCACACAGCAGACAAGCAGACAAGAGGTTGGAGCCATGGCCCGGGCTCTATCCACTATGCCATGCCGCTTCCCCACGTCATGCTGTTCCCCCATGAGTGTTTACTATGTGCAGAGCACTGTACTAAGCGCTTGGGACAGTACAATATAACAGAATTAGCAGACACATTCCCTGCCCCTGCCCTTTACGAGCTTACAATCTAGAGGGTGAGACAGATAGTAATATGAAGGATTAATTTATAATATATGTTTTAAAGATTCATTCATCCAATTGTATTTATTGAGCGCTTACTGTGTGCAGAGCACTGTACTAAGCGCTTGGGAAGTACAAGTTGGCAACATATAGAGATGGTCCCTACCCAATAATGGGCTCACAGTCTAAAGATATGTACATAAGTGCTGTGGGGCTGAGGGAGTGATGAATATCAAATGCCCAGAGGTCACAGATCTACATGTGGCTTAGTGGAAAGAGCCCGGGCTTGAGAGTCAGAAGTCATGGGTTCCAATTCTGGCTTCACCACTTGTCCGCTGTGTGACCTTGGGCAAGTCACTTCATTTCTCTGTGCCTCAGTCCCCTCATCTGTAAAATGGGGATTAAAACTGTGAGCCCCAAACGGGACAACCTGATTACCTTGAATCTAGCCCAGCGCTTACAGCAGTGCTTGGCACATAGTAAGCGCTTAACAAATGCCATCATCTTCGTCATGAAGGGAGAGGGAGCCGGGGAAAAGAGGACTTAATTGGGGAAGGCCTCTTGGAGGAGATGGGACCTTTAAAATGCTCTGAAGGTGGGGAGAATGGTGGTCTGGCTTCAATGGAGGGAATTCCAGGCCAAGAGGAGGATTTGGGAAAGGGGTCGGGCGTGAGAGATATGAGATGGGAGCCTAGTGAGGAAGCTGGTTTTAGAGGATCGGAGTGCGAGAACTGGGCTGGAGTTGGAGAGCAGCGAGGTGAGGTAGGAGGGGGGAAGATGATTGAGAACTTGAACCCGTTGTTGGGTAGGGATTGTCTCTATCTGTTGCTGAATTGTACTTTCCAAGCGCTTAGTCCAGTGCTCTGCCCACAGTAAGCGCTCAATAAATATGACTGAATGGATGAATGAATGAACTTTAAAACCAACGGTGAGGAGCTTCTGTTGGATGCGGAGATGGATGGGCAACCACTGGAGGATCTTGAAAAGTAGGGAGACGTGGATTTGAACACTTTTTTTTAGTAAAGTGATCCAGGCAGGACGGTGAGGTGGGGAGATACGGTGATGGATGGGCAGCCACTGGAGAATCTTGAAAAGTAGGGAGATGTGGACTGAACATTTTGTTTAGTAAAGCGATCCAGGCAGGATGGTGAAGTGGGGAGAGTGGGGAGGCAGGGAGGTCAGCAAGGAGGCTGATGCAGTCGTCAAGGTGGGATAGGAGAATCAATCAATCAATCAATCGTATTTATTGAGCGCTTACTATGTGCAGAGCACTGTACTAAGCACTTGGGAAGTACAAATTGGCAACATATAGAGACAGTCCCTACCCAACAGTGGGCTCACAGTCTAAAAGGGGGAGACAGAGAACAAAACCAAACGTACTAACAAAATAAAATAAATAGAATAGATACGTACAAGTAAAATAAATAAATACATAAATAGAGTAATAAATATGTACAAACATATATACATATATACAGGTATATATGAGAAGGGCTTCGATCAGAGTGGTAGCGTTTTGGATGGAGAGGAAAGGGAGGATTTTAGCAACGTTGTGAAGGTGGGACAGACAGGATTTAGTGATGGATTGAATATGTGGATTGAATGAGAGAGAGGAGCCGAGGTGAAGGCCAAGGTTATGGGCTTGTGAAACGGGAAGGATGGTGGTGCCGTCTACGGTGATGACAGTCTGGGGAAGACAGGGTTTTGGAGGGAAGATAAGGAGCTCTGGTTCGGACATCTCCAGGTAGAGATGTCCTGAAAACAGAGGGAAATCCGAGACTGCAGAGAGGAAGAGAGATCAGGGTGGGATGTGTAGATTTGGGAATCATCTCCGTAGAGGTGGTGGTTGAAACCGTGGGAGCGAATGAGTTCTCCAAGTGAATGGGTGTAGATGGAGAAAGGAAGGGGACCCAGGACTGAGCCTGGAGGGAACCCCACAGTTAGGGGGTGGGAGGCAGAGGAGGAGCCCCCGAAAGCGATGGAGAATGAGCGGCCAGAGAACTAGGAGAAGAACCAAGAGAGGACAGGGCCAGCGAAGCAGAGGTTGGATAAGGTTTCCAGGAGAAGGGGGTGGGACACAGTGTTGAAGGCAGCTGAGAGATCTAAGGAGGTTAGGATAGAGTAGAGGCCATCAAATTTGGCGAGAAAATCATTGGTTTCCTTGGAGAGGGTAGTTTAAGAAGAGTGAAGCACACAGGAACCAGATTCAAGGTGATAGAGGAGAGAATTAGAGGAGAGTATGTGGAGACGGCGGATGTGAATGTGTAATAATAATCACATGTAATAATAATAATAATAATAGCATTTGTTAAGCACTTACTATGTGCAAAACACCGTTCTAAGCACTGGGGAGGATACAAGGTGATCAGGTTGTCCCACATTCATTCATTCAATCGTATTTATTGAGCTCTTACTGTGTGCATAGCACTGTACTAAGTGCTTGGGAAGTACAAGTTGGCAACATATAGAGATGGGCCCTACCCAACAGTGGGCTCACAGTCTAAAAGGGGGAGACAGAGAACAAAACAAAACATATTAACAAAATAAAATAAATAGAATAAATATGTACAAATAAAATAGAGTAATAAATACATACAAACATGTATATATATATATATATATATATATATATATATATATATATATAGGTGCCGTGGGGAGGGGAAGGAGGTAAGGTGTGAGGGATGGAGAGGGGGAGGAGGGGGAGAGGAAGGAGGGGGCTCAGTGTGGGAAGGCCTCCTGGAGGAGGCATATCACCAGAGTAGTGTTGTGGCCCTGTCTGAGAAAGTGAACACTGACAGTTGCTGCTTTTTCCAGTCTTCATCCCCATTTTACAGATGAGGTAACTGAGGTACAGAGAAGTTAAGTGACTTGCCCAAAGTCACACAGCTGACAATTGGCGCAGCTGGGATTTGAACCCACGACCTCTGACTCCCAAGCCCGAGCTCGTTCCATTGAGCCGCTCTGCTTCTCTCAAGAGTTTTACAATTTATAGATGAGGTAACTGAGGTGCAGGGAAGAGAAGCAACTCGTCCAAGGTCACATAGCAGACATAGAGAACTCGTTCGCTCTTATGGCTTCGCTCCTATGGCTTCAACTACCACCTCTCTGCGGATGACACCCAAATTTACATCTCCAGCTCTGCAGTCTCGCATTTCCTGCTGACTTCAAGACATGTCTTGTTGGATGTCCTCCCATCACCTCAAGCTTAATGTGTCCAAAACAGAGCTCCTTATCTTCCCACCCTAACCCTGTCTTCCCCAGACTGTCTCATCACCGTAGAGGGCCCCACAATTCTTCCTGTTTCACAAGCCCTTAACCCTGGCGTTCTCCTTGACCCCTCTCTCTCATTCAACCCACATATTCAACCCATCACTAAATTCTATCCATCCAACCTTCATAACATGCTGCCCGGATTTTCTTTGTCCAGAAACGCTCTGGGCATGTTACTCCCCTCCTCAAAAATCTCCAGTGGCTACCAATCAATCTGCGCCTCAGGCACAAACTCCTCCCCCTGGGCTTCAAGGCTGTCCATCCCCTGGCCCCCTCCTACCTCACCTCCCTTCTGTCCTTCTCCAGCCCAGCCCGCACCCTCCGCTCGTCCGCCGCTAATCTCCTCACCGTACCTCGTTCTCGCCCGTCCCGCCATCGACCCCCGGCCCACGTCCTCCCCGGGGCCTGGAATCCCCCAATCCCTCTGCCCATCCGCCAAGCTCGCTCTCTTCCTCCCTTCAAGGCCCTATTGAGAGCTCACCTCCTCCAGGAGGCCTTCCCACACTCAGCCCCTTCCTTCCTCTCCCCCTCGTCCCCCTCTCGATCCCCCTCATCTTACCTCCTTCCCTTCCCCACAGCACCTGTATATATGTATATATGTTTGTACGTATTTATCACTCTATTTATTTTACTTGTACGTATCTATTCTATTTATTTTATTTTGTTAGTATGTTTGGTTTTGTTCTCTGTCTCCCCCTTTTAGACTGTGAGCCCACTGCTGGGGAGGGACTGTCTCTATATGTTGCCAACTTGGACTTCCCAAGTGCTTAGTACAGTGCTCTGCACACAGTAAGCGCTCAATAAATACGATTGATTGATTGATTGATAACATTACTGAAATCTGCCCTTCCCTCTCCATCCAAACTGCTACCACGTTAAGCCAGTCGCTCATCCTATCCCTCCTAGATTACTGCATCGGCCTCCCTTTTGTCCTCCCAGCTTCCTGTCTCTCCCGACTCCGGTCCATATTTCACTCCACCGCCTGAATCATTTTTCTACAAAAACATGCAGGGCATGTTTCCCCACCCCTCAAGAACCTCCAGCTGTTGCCCATCCACCTCTGCATCAAACAGAAACTCCTCACCAGTCAATCAATCAATCAGTCGTATTTATTGAGCGCTTACTGTGCGCAGAGCACTGTACTAAGCGCTTGGGAAGTCCAAGTTGGCAACATATAGAGACGGTCCCTACCCAACAGTGGGCTCGCAGTCTAGAAGTCTGGTCCCAGTCCCAGTCTAGTCTCACCATTGGCTTTAAAACACTCAATCACCTTGCCTCCTCCTACGTCACTTCACTGCTCTCTTACCACAACCCAGTCCGCACACTTCGCTCCTCTAGCACCTTTAGAGAAGCAGCGTGGCTCAGTGGAAAGAGCCTGGGCTTTGGAGTCGGAAGTCATGGGTTCAAATCCCGGCCTCTCCAATTGTCAGCTGTGTGACTTTGGGCAAGTCACTTCACTTCTCTGGGCCTCAATTCCCTCATCTGTAAAATGGGGATGAAGACTGTCAGCCCCCCGTGGGACAACCTGATCACCTTGTAACCTCCCCAGCACTTAGAACAGTGCTTTGCACATAGTAAGTGTTTAATAAATGCCACCATCATTATTATTATTATTGTTATTACCCTTCTCACTGTACCTCAATATCATCTATCTCGCCACTGACCCCTCATCCATGTCCTGCCTATGGCCTGGAACGCCCTCCCTCCTCATATCTGCCAGACAATGACTCTCCCCCGGGACTTATTGAAGTCCCGTCTCCTCCAAGAAGCCTTCCCTGGCTCAGCCCTCCTTTCCTTTTTATAATAATAATAATAATAATTGCATTTTTTAAGCGCTTACTATGTGCAAAGCACTGTTCTAAGCGCTGGGAAGGTTACAAGGTGATCAGGTTGTCCCACGGGGGGCTCACAATCTTAATCCCCGTTTTACAGATGAGGTAACTGAGGCACAGAGAAGTTAAGTGACTTGCCCAAAGTCACACAGCTGACAAGTGGTGGAGTGAGATTTGAACCCATGACCTCTGACTCCAAAGCCCGGGCTCTTTCCACTGAGCCACGCTGCTTCTCTTCTCTTTTGTCACACTCCCTTCTGCGTCGCCCTGACTCGCTCCCTTTATTCATCTCCTCTCCCAGCCCCACATCACTTACGTCCATAGCTGTAATTCATTTATTTCTATTAATGTCAGTCTTCCCCTCTAGACTGTAAGCTCTCTGTGGGCAGGGAACGTATCTGTTCATTGTTAGGCTATCCCAAGCGCTTAATATAGTGCTCTGCACACAGTAAGCACTCCACCGCATGTCAGCTGTGTGACCTTGGGCAAGTCACTTAACTTCTCTGAGCCCCAGTTCCCTCATCTGTAAAATGGGGATTAAGACTGTGAGCCCCACGTGGGACAACCTGATCACCTTGTATCCCCCCAGTGCTTAGAACACTGCTTTGTACATAGTAAGCGCTTAACAAATGCCATCATTATTATTATTATTAAAAAAATACTTGATGATTGACTGATCGATAATTGAATGAATGAATAAATGAATGAATGAAAAGTGGCAGATCTGCGATTAATGCTGGCAATTATTAATGATGGCATTTATTTACGTTCCCAGCTTGTACTTCCCAAGCGCTTAGTACAGTGCTCTGCACACAGTAAGCGCTCAATAAATACGATTGAATGAATAAATGAATGAATGATGGCATTCATTAAGCGCTTACTCTGTGCGAAGCATGAACCCAGGCCCTCTGCTTCCCAGGCCCAGGCTCTTAGGGCTAGGCCACAAGCCCGGGGCAGGGACCGTGTCCAACTTCATTCCTTCAAACCTATTTATTAAGCACTTACTGTGTGCAGAACACTGGACTAAGCGCTTGGGCAGCGTGGCTCAGTAGGAAAGAGCCCGGGCTTTGGAGTCAGAGGTCTTGGGTTCAAATCCCGGCTCTGCCAATTGTCAGTTGTGTGACTTTGGGCAAGTCACTTAACTTCTCTGGGCCTCAGGGACCTCATCTGTAAAATGGGGATGAAGACTGTGAGCCCCTCGTGGGACAACCTGAACACCTTGTAACCTCCCCAGCGCTTAGAACAGTGCTTTGCACATAGTAAGCACTTAATAAATGCCATTATTATTATTATTATTATTATTTTTACAATGAGACAATAAGCAGTGACGTTCCCTGCCCACAATGAGCTCACGGTCTAGAAGCAGAGAGACAAACATCAATACAAATAAATAAAATAGATACATACGTAAGGGCTGTGGGGCTGGGATGGGGGGAAGAGCAATGGGAACAAGTCGAAGGGAATGGACAGCTTTAAAGCTGTCCATTCCCTGCCCACAGAGAGCTTACAGTCTAGAGGGGAAGGCTGACATTAATAGAAATAAATGAATTACAGCTACGGACGTAAGTGATGTGGGGCTGGGAGAGGAGATGAATAAAGGGAGCGAGTCAGGGTGACGCAGAAGGGAGTGTGACAAAAGAGAGAGGAATTTTTGTTTGATACGGAGGTGGATGGGAAACCACTGGCGGTTTTCGAGGAGCGGGGATGCCATGTCATCATCATCATCATCATCAATCGTATTTATTGAGCGCTTGCTATGTGCAGAGCACTGTACTAAGCGCTTGGGAAGTACAAATTGGCAACATATAGAGACAGTCCCTACCCAACAGTGGGCTCACAGTCTAAAAGGGGGAGACAGAGAACAAAACCGAACATACTAACAAAATAAAATAAATAGAATAGATCTGTACAAGTAAAATAAATAAATAAATAAATAAAGTAATAAATATGTACAACCATATATACATATATACATGTCCTGAACGTTTTGATCATCTTGCATCTACTCCAGCACTTAGAACATTCCTTGACACATAGTAAGCGTTTAATAAATACCCTAAAAATGTCACAACTTCTTTATGCCTCAGTTCCTTCATTCGTCAAAGATCCCATACCTGTTCTCCCTCCTACTTCGAATGTGAGCCCCATCTGGGAACTGATTATCTTGTAGCTACCCGAGGGCTTAGTAGAGTGCTCGGCACGGGGTAAGCAATTAACAAACGCCACAGATATTATTATTATTTCCAAATCGCCACTCCTTCCAGTTCTGAAAATTAACTAAATAATCACACATGGAAGTTACGTGCTCCTAAACCCAGAATACTTACGGCTTGAGTTATACTCAGTTTTTAAAAAATGTAATTGGTGGCAACGAGCAGGAGTGATTCAAAAATCCCTGTAAAGGGACACAGCTCGTAAAGGACTCTTTATCATATTTTTAACATCTGCAATAAGTCTGTTAAGGAAATAGGAACCCAACACTTTTTTTTTGCTGCCAACATTACAGTAATAGGTAAAAGAAACATTACGGTAATAGGTAAAAGAAAAATTCCTCTCTGGATATTGTTTCTGACCCTGTTTCTAGGTCATCGATCTGCTTGTGAGGAATTGGGTCAGTTGAAAAAAAAAAAGGATTTCTATTGTTATTGTGCTTATGAGTAAGGACCAGAAGCCAAATCTGATTTCACTTGCATATTAAGCATTTTTGGTAATGAGAACATATCCCATTAACAAATATGTAAAGTAAAAATATCTCCCTTAAGATTTAGACTACGGCGAATTGAAAACAAATTAGATGCAAAATTTCCCACTGACTACGATCCTTTTCTGTTTCGCTTAATGGTATTCTAATGCACTGGGTCCTAGTTTGCGACGCGAACGAATAGCCGAGTTGAGACAGAGTGTGAGCTGGCCTGAAGACATCGAAACTCTGAGGTTTTAACTCTGGGGTGTTATGGAAAGCCTCCTTTACCATTTCTCCGCTTAAATTGTCTCCTTCCTTCCCAGGCTGCGAGCCCGTGGAATAATAATAATAATAATAATAATAATAATAATAATAATAATAATAATAATAATAATGGTATTTGTTAAGCGCTTACTACGTACAAAGCACTGTTCTAAGCACTGGGGGGATACAAGGTGATCAGGTTGTCCCATGTGAGGCTCACAGTCTTAATCCCCATTTTACAGATGAGGGAACTGAGGCCCAGAGAAGTGAAGTGACTTGCCCAAAGTCACACAGCTGACAATTTGAACCCATGACCTCCGACTCCAAAGCCCGGGCTCTTTCCACCGAGCCACGCTGCCTCTCTAATGCCATAATGCTATAATCGCATGGGATTATAATCGCAGACAAGCAGCGTGGCTCAGTGGGAAGAGCCCGGGCTTTGGAGTCAGAGGTCACGGGTTCGAATCCCTGCTCTGCCAATCGTCAGCCGTGTGGCTTTGGGCAAGTCACTTCACTTCTCTGGGCCTCAGTTCCCTCATCTGTAAAATGCGGATTAAGACTGTGAGCCCCACGTGGGACAACCTGATCCCCTTGTATCCCCCCCAGCGCTTAGAACAGTGCTTTGCACATAGTAAGCGCTCAATAAATACGATTGAATGAATTGAATGAATGTGATTATCCTCTATCTGTCCCAGCGCTTAGCCCAGTGTCTGACACAACTCCTGCCAGGCCTTGGTTTGGTTTTTCTGTCCTCGTAGTAATAATAATAACGATGATATTTGATAAGCGCTTATGGTTTGTTTCCCATCTCATATGTATCGCCAGTCTCCCCCCTGCTTTTTATTTTTAGATTTTATCCCCCCCGGGGGGGACAGACACCATACCTGATTCCCACCTCAGTACTCTTTCCCTCTATATGTTGCCAACTTGTACTTCCCAAGCGCTTAGTACAGTGCTCTGCACACAGTAAGTGCTCAATAAATACGATTGATTGATTGATTGATTTCCCAGCTCTTAATACAGTGCTCTGTACATAGTAAGCGCTTCCTCTAGTCTGTAAGCTCATTATGGGTGGCGAACGTGTCCGCTAATTCTGTTGAATTGTACTCTCCCAAGTGCTTAGTACAGTGCTCAGCACATAGTAATAACAGTATGAGAGTCAGAGGTCGTGGTTTCTAATCCTGGCTCTGCCACTTGCCCGCTGTGTGACTTTGGGCAAGTCGCTTAACTTCTCTGTGCCTCAGTTCCCTCATCTGTAAAATGGGGATTAGGACTGTGGCCCCATGTGGGGCAACCTGATTACCTAGTATCTCCCCCAGGGCTTAGAACAGTGCTTGGCACGTAGGAAGCGCTTAACAAATACCATTATCATTATTATGATTAGTAACAATTGTGGTATTTGTTAAGCGCTCACTATGTGCCAGGCATTGTACTAAACGCTGGGGTAGAAATAAGATAATCGGGTTGGACACAGTCCCTGTCATTCGTGGGGCTCAGTCTTAGTCCCCGTTTTACAGATGAGGAAACTGAGGCACAGAGAAGTGAAGTCACTCTCCCAAGGTCACGCAGCACACAGGTGGTGAAGCCGGGATTAGAACCCAGGTCCTTCTGACGCCAAGGCCCGGGATCCGTCCACTACACTACGCTGCTTCCACTGCTCAATAAATACCAGTGATTGATTAGACTGTGAGCCCCCCTTTTAGACTGTGAGCCCACTGTTGGGTAGGGACTGTCTCTATATGTTGCCAACTTATACCTCCCAAGCGCTTAGTACAGTGCTCTGCACAAAGTAAGCACTCAATAAATACGATTGATTGATTGATTGATTAATTAATATTATTGTTACTACAACCATATACTAGACTTTGTAAAAATAAAATAAATCAATGATGGCATTTGTTAAGCACTTACTATGTGCAAAGCACTATTCTAAGCACTGGGGAGGGTTACAAGGTGATCAGGTTGTCCCACACGGGGCTCACAGTCTTCATCCCCATTTTACAGATGAGGTAACTGAGGCTCCGAGAAGTTACGTGACTTGCCCAAGGTCACACAGCAGACGTGGTGGAGCCAGGATTCGAACCCACGACCTCTGACTCCAAAGCCCGGGCTCTTTCCACTGAGCCACGCTGCTTCTCGTGTCTTGGTAGACACTAAATCCTGCGCTCAAGAAGATATGATGAGGTGGGTGTTCACTCATCCAATCGTATTTATTGAGCGCTTACTGTGTGCAGAACACTGTACTAAGCGCTTAGCACTGTACTAAGCCGGCCGATCCCAGACACAGGCCCCGTCCCCATCATTAATAATAATAATGGGGGGATTTGTTAATAAGAAATAATAATAATGATGATGATGGTACCCCGACACAGGCCCCGTCCCCATCATTAATAATAATAACTGGGGGATTTGTTAATAAGAAATAATAATAATGACGATGATGGTATTTGTTAAGCGCTTACCACGTGACAAGCACGGTTCTAATAATAACAATAATGTTAAGACACGACTGATAAAGAAAGCAGCGTGGCTTAGTGGAAAGAGCCCGGGCTTGGGAGTCAGAGGTCCTGGGTTCTAATCCCGCCTCCGGCGCTTATCAGCTGTGTGACCTTGGGCAAGTCACTTCTCTGTGCCTCAGTTACCTCATCTGTAAAATGGGGATGAAGACTGCGAGCCCCACTGTGGGACAACCTGGTGGCCTTGTATCTACCCCAGCGCTTAGAACAGTGCTTGGGACATAGTAAGCGCTTAACAAGCACCAACATTATTATTATTATTAAAGAAAAAAGAGACAGTTAGTGGTAAGGACTGGGAGTCAGAGGACCTGGGTTCTAATCCCACCTCTGCCACTTGCCTGCTGGGTGATCTTGGATAAGTCACTTATCTCCTCTGTGCCTCAGGTCTCTCATCTGCAAAATGGGGATTCAATATCTGTTCTCCCTCCTCCTTAGGCTGTGAGCTCCTTGTGGGACAGGGACTGTGTCTGACCTGATTATCTTGTAATAAACATCAGAATAATAATGATGGCATTTATTAAGCGCTTACTATGTGCAAAGCACTGTTCTAAGCGCTGGGGAGGTTACAAGGTGATCAGGTTGCCCCACGGGGGGCTCACAGTCTCCATCCCCATTTTACAGATGAGGCAACTGAGGCCCAGAGAAGTGAAGTGACTGCCCAAAGTCACACAGCTGACAATTGGAGGGGCCGGGATTTGAACCCATGACCTCTGACTCCAAAGCCCGGGCTCTTTCCACTGAGCCACGCTGCTCCTCTACCTTTTATCTATCTCAGCTCTTAGTACAATGCTTGGCACATAGTGAGCACTTTCAGAATACTACAATAATGATCGTCACTATTATAATTCATCAAAAAAAGTGGTCTCTCATCTGCAAAATGGGAATTCAATATCTATTCTCCCTCCTAGTTAGGCTGTGAGTTCCTTGTGGGGCAGGAAGTGTGTCTGATCTGATTATCTTGTATCTACCTCAGCGCTTAGTACAATGCTTGGCACATAGTGAGCACTTTCAGAATATTACAATAATGATCGTCACTATTATAATTAATCAAAAAAGTGTCATAATAATAATAATGGCATTTATTAAGCGCTTACTACGTGCAAAGCACTGTTCTAAGCGCTGGGGAGGTTACAAGGTAATCAGGCTGTCCCACGGGGGGCTCACAGTCTTCATCCCCATTTTACAGATTAGGTAACTGAGGCACAGAGAAGTGAAGTGACTTGGCCAAAGTCACACAGCTGACAAGTGGCGGAGCCAAGATTTGAACCCATGACCTCTGACTCCAAAGCCCGGTCTCTTTCCACTGAGCCACGCTGCTCTTCTACCTTGTATCTACCTCAGCGCTTAGTACAACGCTTGGTACATAGAGAGCACTTTCAGAGTACTACAATAATGATCGTCACTATTATAATTAATCAAAAAAAGTGTCATAATAATGGTATTTATTAAGCACTTACTATGTGCAGAACACTGTTCTAAGCGCTGGGGAGGTTACAAGATGATCAGTTTGTCCCACGTGGGGCTCACAGTCTTCATCCCCATTTTACAGATGAGGTCACTGAGGACCAGAGAAGTGAAATGACTCGCCCGAAGTCACATAGCTGACAAGTGGCCGAGCTGGGATTTGAACCCATGACCTCTGACTCCAAAGCCGGGGCTCTTTCCACTGAGCCACGCTGCTCCTCTACCTTGTATCTACCTCAACGCTTAGTACAATGCTTAGTACATAGTGAGCACTTTCAGAATACTACAATAATGATCACCACTATTATAATTGATCAAAAAAAGTGTCATAATAATAATGATAATGGCATTTATTAAGCGCTTACTATGTGCAAAGCACTGTTCTAAGTGCTGGGGAGGTTACAAGGTGATCAGGTTGTCCCACGTGGGGCTCACTGTCTTCATCCCCATTTTACAGATGAGGTAACTGAGGCTCAGTGAAGTGACTTGCCCAAAGTCACACAGCTGACAAGTGGCCGAGCTGGGATTTGAACCCATGACCTCTGACTCCAAATCCCGGGCTCTTGCCACTGAGCCACTCTGCTCCTCTATCTTGTATCTACCTCAGCGCTTAGTACAATGCTTGGTACATAGTGAACACTTTCAGAATACTACAATAATGATCGTCACTATTATAATTGATCAAAAAAAGTGTCATAATAATAATGATAATGGCATTTATTAAGCGCTTACTATGTGCAAAGCACTGTCCTAAGTGCTGGGGAGGTTACAAGGAGATCAGGTTGTCCCACGGGGGGCTCACAGTCTTCATCCCCATTTTACAGATGAGGTAACTGAGGCAAAGATAATAATAATAATAATAATAATAATAATAATAGGCATTTGTTAAGCACTTACTATGTGCAAAGCACTGTTCTAAGTGCTGGGGAGGATACAGGGTGATCAGGTTGTCCCACGGGGGGCTCACAGTCTTCATCCCCATTTTACAGATGAGGTAACTGAGGCCCAGAGAAGTGAAGTGACTTGCCCAAGATCACACAGCAGACATGTGGTGGAGTTGGGATTCGAACCCATGACCTCTGACTCCAAAGCCCATGCTCTTTCCACTGAGCCAGAGAAGAGAAGTGAGTTGCCCAAAGTCACACAGCTGACAAGTGGCCGAGCTGGGATTTGAACCCATGACCTCAGACTCCAAAGCCCGGGCTCTTTCCACTGAGCCACGCTGCTTCTCTGCCTTGTATCTACCTCAGCGCTTAGTACAACGCTTGGCACATAGTGAGCACTTTCAGAGTACTACAATAAGGATCGTCACTATTATAATTCATCAAAAAAATGTCATAGAGGAGCGTTGGGGGATAGGAAGAGGAGAAAGCAGTACGGCCTAGTGGGTAGAGCACCGGCTTGGAAGTCAGAGGGACCTGGGTTCGAATCCGGCTCTGCCACTTGTCTGCTGTGTGACCTTGAGAGAGTCACTTCACTTTTCTGTACCTCTGTTCCCTCATCTGTAAAATGGGGATGAAGACTGTGAGCCCCACGTGGGACAGGGGCTATGTGTCCAACCTGAGTAACTCATAGCTACCCCCGCGCTTAGTAATCAATCAATCAATCAATCATATTTATTGAGCGCTTACTGTGTGCAGAGCACTGTACTAAGCGCTTGGGAAGTACAAGTTGGCAACATACAGAGACAGTCCCTCCCCAACAGTGGGCTCACAGTCTAAAAGGGGGAGACAGAGAACAAAACCAAACATACTAACAAAATAAAATAAATAGAATAGATATGTACAAGTAAAATAAATAAATAGAGCAATAAATATGTACAAACATATATACATATATACAGGTGCTGTGGGGAAGGGAAGGAGGTAAGATGGTGGGGATGGAGAGGACGGCATTAGTACAATGCCCGGCACATAGTAGGCACTTACCTGTACATATTTACTATTCTATTTATTTTGTTAATGATTCATTCATTCATTCAATCGTATTTATTGAGCGCTTACTGTGTGCAGAGCACTGTACTAAGCGCTTGGGAAGTACAGGTTGGCAAGATATAGAGACGGTCCCTACCCAACAGTGGGCTCACAGTCTAGAAGGGGGAGACAGAGAACAAAAACGAATTAACAAAGTAAAATAAATAGAATAAATATGTACAAATGAAACAAATAAATAAATAGACTAATGTTGGCAACATCTAGAGACGGTCCCTACCCAACAGTGGGCTCACAGTCTAGAGGGGGGAGACAGAGAACAAAACAAATTAGCAAAGTAAAATAAATGGAATAAATATGTACAAATGAAACAAATTAATAAATAGAGTAATGTTGGTAACATATAGAGACGGTCCCTACCCAACAGTGGGCTCACAGTCTAGAAGGGGGAGACAGAGAACAAAACAAATTAGCAAAGTAAAATAAATGGAATAAATATGTACAAATGAAACAAATTAATAAATAGAGTAATGTTGGCAACATATAGAGGCGGTCCCTACCCAACAGTGGGCTCACAGTCTAGAAGGGGGAGACAGAGAACAAAACGAATTAACAAAGTAAAATAAATAGAATAAACACGTACAAATAAACAAATAGAGTAATAAATACGTACAAACATATATACAAGATTAAGACAGGATTAAGACCGTAAGCCCCCCGGGGGGCAACCTGATCACCTTCTAACCTCCTCAGTGCTTAGAACAGTGCTTTGTACATAGTAAGCGCTTAATAAATGACATTATTATTATTATTATTATTATTATTATTATTATTATTATTACTGGCCGGGGGTGGCAAATTTAACTTTAATTCTATTTGTTCTGACAACTTGACACCTGTCCACATGTTTAATTTTGTTGTCTGTCTCCCCCTTCTAGACTCTGAGCCCGTTGTTGGGTAGGGACCGTCTCTATACGTTGCCAACTTGTAATGATGATGATGGCATTTATTAAGCGCTTACTATGTGCAAAGCACTGTACTGAGTGCTGAAAAGTTTCAGCTTACCACTTCAAGGTGATCCATTCTAAACCCTCCTGTGTATTTTCAGTCTTTCTTTTTAACTTTCATACCAGAGATGGGATTAGAACCCAGGCCTCCAGCCTTTCAAGGCTGTTACTTTTCCTCTAGGCCACCGCAGGCCTCCGCTTAGTACAGTGCTCTGCACACAGTAAGTGCTCAATAAATACGATTGAATGAATGAATAAATACCATAGAAAAAACGACATTTGTGGTCTTGGAAGATTATACTGCCTGATAAGCATTTTACCAATATTACTAATTCCATCATGGCATCCCCATTTCCCCAGCCTTACCTCCTTCCCCTCCCCACAGCACCTGTATATATGTATATATGTTTATACATATTTATTACTCTATTTATTTTACTTGTACATAGTTATTCTACTTATTTTATTTTGTTAATATGTTTTGTTTTGTTGTCTGTCTCCCCCTTCTAGACGGTAAGCCTGCTGTTGGGTAGAGACCGTCTCTATATGTTGCCAAGTTGGACTTCCTAAGCGCTTAGTGCAGTGCTCTGCACACAGTAAGCGCTCAATAAATACGACTGACTGAATGAATGAATGAATGGCACAGTGGCTAGAACAGGGGCCTTGGAGTCAGGTCATGGGTTCTAATTCCGGCTCTGCCACTTGTCTGCTGTGTGACTTTGGGCGAGTCACTTTGCTTCTCTGGGCCTCAGTTCCCTCATCTGTAAAATGGGGATGAAGACTGTAAGCCCCCTGTGGGACAACATGATCACCTTGTAACCTCCCCAGCTTTTAGAACAGTGTTTTGCACATAGTAAGTGCTTAATAAATGCCATTATTATTATTATTATTCTCTGGGCTTCTGTTTCCTCAGCTGTGAAATGGGGATTGAGTCTGTGAACCCCCTGTGGGACTTCTAGACTGTGAGCCCGTTGTTGGGTAGGGACCGTCTCTATATATTGCCGACTTGTACTTCCCAAGCGCTTAGTACAGTGCTCTGCACACAGTAAGTGCTCAATAAATACCCCTTCTAGACTGTGAGCCCACTATTTGGTAGGGACCATCTCTATATGTTGCCAACTTGTACTTCCCAAGCGCTTAGTACAGTGCTCTACACACAGTAAGCGCTCAATAAATACGATTGAATGAATGAATGAATGAAATACGACTGAATGAATGAATGACAGGGACTGTGTCCAGTTTGATTTGCTTGAATCTTCCCCAGCGCTTAGTACAGTGCCTGGCACACAATAAGTGCTTAACTACATGTATATGTGCTTGTACATATTTATTACTCTATTTATTTTACTTGTACATATTTATTCTATTTATCTTATTTTGCTAATATGTTTGGTTTTGTTGTCTGTCTCCCTCTTCTAGACTGTGAGCCCGCTGTTGGGTAGGGACCGTCTCTACATGTTGCCGACTTGGACTTCCCAAGCGCTTAGTACAGTGCTCTGCGCACAGTAAGCACTCAATAAATCATCATCATCATCATCAATCGTATTTATTGAGCGCTTACTGTGCACAGAGCACTGTACTAAGCGCTTGGGAAGTCCAAGTTGGCAACATATAGAGACAGTCCCTACCCAACAGTGGGCTCACAGTCTAAAAGGGGGAG
The DNA here is from genome assembly GCF_015852505.1 of Tachyglossus aculeatus. Taxonomy (NCBI): domain Eukaryota; kingdom Metazoa; phylum Chordata; class Mammalia; order Monotremata; family Tachyglossidae; genus Tachyglossus; species Tachyglossus aculeatus. Next base: position 3,169,367 of record NC_052068.1, read on the forward strand.
ACAGAGAACAAGAGGAAACATACTAACAAAATAAAATAAATAGAATAGATATGTACAAGTAAAATAAATAAATAAATAAATAGAGTAACAAATATGTACAAACATATATACATATATACAGGTGCAGTGGGGAAGGGAAGGAGGTAAGATGGGGGGGATGGAGATGGGGGATGAATTCAATCATTCATATGATTGAATGAATGAATGAATACCAGAATTATTATTATTATTACTATTATTATTATTATTGTTGTTATTATTATGGCCTGAATGCAAGTTCCAGGCCAGCATCAGAAGAGGGAGCCAGAGATTTGGAAATATTTCTGACTCCTGGTTTTTAATCCCAGTTGCGGGTGAATCTTAGGTGGGAAGTGAGTTAGGGGTTTGAAAGTAGGATTATTATTATTTGGGAGAGTCCAATAGAGCAGAGTTGATAGACACGTTCACTGCCCCCAGTGAGCTCCTCCTCCCCATCACCCCCACTTCTTCCCTTTACCCTCTCCCCCCACCACAGCACTTGTGTATATTTGTACATATTTATTACTCTATTTTATTAATGATGGGCACCGTGAGCCCACTGTTGGGTAGGGACCGTCTCTGTATGTTGCCAACTTGTACTTCCCAAGCGCTTAGTACAGTGCTCTGCACACAGTAAGCGCTCAATAAATACGACTGAATGAATGAATGAATATATCTATAATTCTATTCATTTATTTTGATGGTATTGACACCTGTCTACCTGTTCTGTTTTGTTGTCTGTCTCCCCACTTCTAGACCGTGAGCCCGTTGTTGGGTCGGGACCATCTCTATATGTTGCCGACTTGTACTTTCCAAGCTCTTAGTACAGTGCTCTGCACACAGTAAGCGCTCAATAAATACGATTGAATGAATGAATGAATATATCTATAATTCTATTCATTTATTTTGATGGTATTGACACCTGTCTACCTGTTCTGTTTTGTTGTCTGTCTCCCCACTTCTAGACCGTGAGCCCGTTGTTGGGTCGGGACCGTCTCTATATGTTGCCGACTTGTACTTTCCAAGCTCTTGGTACAGTGCTCTGCACACAGTGAGTGCTCAATAAATACAGTTAAATGAAGGAATGAATGATCTAGAGGATACGGTAACGCTGAGCTCTTGGTAGTTCTTGAGGGTGCGTTGTGGAAAAAGCTTTGCTCCGATTAATAATACTCCAGCTGCGGTGAGCTAAGCTGAGTGGGCCTCTCTCTGGTTGTGGGCAGGGAGTGTTTCTACCGACTCTGTGTGCCGTGCTCTCCCAAGCGCTTACTACAGTGCCCTTCACATGATAAGACTGTGAGCCCACTGTTGGGTAGGGACTGTCTCTATATGTTGCCAATTTGTACCTCCCAAGCGCTTAGTACAGTGCTCTGCACAGAGTAAGCGCTCAATAAATACGATTGATGATGATAAGGGCTCAGGAAATACCATTGATCTTCTAGACTGTGAGCCCGTTGTTGGGTAGGGACTGTCTCTATATGTTGCTAACTTGTACTTCCCAAGCGCTTAGTACAGTGCTCTGCACACAGTAAGCGCTCAATAAATACGATTGAATGAATGAATCAATGAATGATTGATAGTCTCTGGCTCCTTACAAAAATTATGGGGCTCCACCCTTCCCATTTTGCCTCTTCCTTCAATCCCCGGGAAGGGGCAGGGGGTGGCAGGAGAAGGATCTCCCCCCATTCAAAGCCTTATGAAGGGCCCATCTCCTCCAAGAGGCCTTCCCTGACTAAGCCCCCCTTTCCTCTTCTCCTACGCCCTTCTGTGTCACCCTGACTTTCTCCCTTTGCTCAGAGAAGCAGCGTGGTTCAGTGGAAAGAGCCCGGGTTTTGGAGTCAGAGGTCATGGGTTCAAACCCCGGCTCTATCAATTGTCAGCTGTGTGACTTTGGGCAAGTCACTTAATCAATCAATCAATCAATCAATCAATCAATCAATTGTATTTATTGAGAGCTAACTGTGTGCAGAGCACTGTACCAAGTGCTTGGGAAGCCCAAGTTGGCAACATATAGAGATGGTCCCTACCCAACAGTGGGCTCACGGTCTAGAAGGGGGAGACAGAGAACAAAACCAAACATATTAACAAAATAAAATAAATAGAATAGATATGTGCAAGTAAAATAAATAAATAGGTAGAGTAATAAATCCTTACAAACATATGTACATATATACAGGTGCTGTGGGGAAGGGAAGGAGGTAAGGCGGGGAGGATGGAGAGGGGGACGAGGAGGAGAGGAAGGAGGGGGCTCAGTGTAGGAAGGCCTCCTGAAGGAGATGAGTTCTCAGTAAGGCCTTGAAGGGAGGGTTGTCAGGGCTTTACAAATATCATAATTATTATTATTATTTCAGTGCTCTGCTCCAAGAAGGAGCTCAAATATTAAGTGCTTAACTTCTCTGTGCCTCAGTTCCCTCATCTGTCAAATGGGGATTAAGACTGTGAGCCCCCCGTGGGACAACCTGATCACCTTGTAACCTCCCCAGCACTTAGAACAGTGTTTGCACATAGTAAGTGCTTAATAAATGCCATCATTATTATTATTATTATCCCCACTCCCAACCCCACTTATGTCCATACCTGTCATTTACATATTTCTATTAATGTCTGTGATCTCCATGTGGGTTAGGGACTTTGTCCAACTCAGTTTGCTTGTAACCACCCCAGAGCTTAGTACAGTGCATGGCACATAGTCAGGGCTTTACAAATACCATAATTATTATTATTATTTCAGTGCTCTGCACCAAGAAAGAGCTCAAATATTAAGTGCTTAACAAATATTGTAATTATTATTGTCACGTGATACTGAGGGTCCAGGAAGCTGTCATTGTCATGGACAATACTGACCACTCAGGCCAGGGACAGACACCTCAGAGGAGGTGTCACTTCAGGCCTTCCCAGGCTGAACCCCCCTTTTTCCTCTCTTCCTCCTCTTTCCCACCCCATCGCCCCCCTCCCTCACTCTGCCCTACCCCCTTCCCCTCCCCACAGCACTTGTCTATATTTGTGCATATTTATTACTCTATTTATTTTATTTGTACATATTTACTATATTTATTTTATTAAAGATGTGGATATAGCTATAACTCTATTTATTCTGATGGTATTGACACCTGTCTACAAGTTTTGTTTTGTTGTCCGTCTCCCCCTTCTAGACTGTAAGCCCGTTGTTGGGTAAGGACCGTCTCTGTATGTTGCCGATTTGTACTTCCCAAGCACTTAGTACAGTGCTCTGCACACAGTAAGCGCTCAATAAATACGACTGAATAAATGAAGGAATGAAAGGAGAGGGTTGGGACCCTCCGGACACATGCTAGATAATAATAATAAAAATGATAATGATGGCATTTATTAAGTGCTTACTGTGTGCAAAGCACTGTTCTAAGTGCTGGGGAGGTTACAGTGTGATCAGGCTGTCCCACATGGGGCTCACAGTCTTAATCCCCATTTTACAGATGAGGTAACTGAGGCACAGAGAAGTTAATCAATGAATCGTATTTATTGAGCGCTTACTGTGTGCAGAGCAGTTAAGTGACTTGCCCAAAGTCGCACAGCTGACAAGTGGCGGAGCCGGGATTTGAACCGTGACCTCTGACTCCAAAGCCCGGGCTCTTTCCACCGAGCCATGCTACTTCTCAGATTCAGATTCCCCCGGACCTGGACCAGACTTCTGTGTGATGTTGTCCTGTGATACTGAGGGCCCAGAAAGCGCTCGTTGGCGTGGATAATATTGACCACTGAGGCAGGGGATGGAAACCTGAAGGCAGAGGGTCAGGACTCTCCGGGACACGTGCCAGATTCCTGGGAACCCAGGCCGTGCTTCCGTGAGATGTCATCGTGTGATATCACAGGCTCAGACAGCTCTCGTCGGCGTGGATGGGATTGACCACACGGACCAGGGCAGGGGTCAAAGGTCGGAAGCCGGCCCTGGCTAGCCGTCAGGCCCGGCCCGGCCCTTGCTGGAGAACAACGTTGATAATAATGATAGCATTTATTAAGCGCCTACTATGTGCAAAGCACTGTCTAAGCCCTGGCGATGGATTACAAGGCAATCAGGTTGTCCCACAGGAGGCTCACAGTCTTAATCCCCATTTTACAGATGAGGGAACTGAGGCCCAGAGAAGTTAAGTGACTTGCCCAAAGTCACACAGCTGACAAGTGGCGGAGCTGGGATTCGAACCCATAACCTCTGACTCCAAAGCCCGGGCTCTTTCCACTGAGTTACGCTGCTTCTCTAAGCACTGTTCTAGGCGCTGGAGAGGTTACAAGGTGATCAGGTTGTCCCACGGGGGCCTTACAGTTTTAATCCCCATTTTATCATCATCATCATCAATCGTATTTATTGAGCGCTTACTGTGTGCAGAGCACTGTACTGAGCGCTTGGGAAGTACAAATTGGCAACATATAGAGACAGTCCCTACCCAACAGTGGGCTCACAGTCTAAAAGGGGGAGACAAAACCAACCATACTAACAAAATGAAATAAATAGAATAGATATGTACAAGTAAAATAAATAAATAAATAAATAGCATTTTACAGATGAGGTAACTGAGGCCCAGTGAAGTGACTTGCCCTAAATCACACAGCTGACAGTTGGCAGAGCTGGGATTTGAACCCGTAACCTCTGACTCCAAAGCCCGGGCTCTTTCCACTGAGCCACACTGCGTTGATGTCCAGAGGGGAATGCGTTCCTCTGCTGAGGAGCCGCCTCAGCAATGGAATAACGACCTTGGGGGGGTCTCCGGGTGACCCCCTGAAATGTTTAAGTGAAGGGGTAGGGAGGGGTTCCCTGTGGCCTTCAGGAGGCCTGGGTCACCAACGCTCAGGGCCCGGCTCTCTGCCATCCCTGGATGGTCTGGAGCAGAAGATGGCACTGTTGTACTTTCCAACCACTCTAGCCACATTCCCTGAGAGTACAGGAGGAGGAGGGAGAGGAGGCCTGGAATGCTGGACTTCCTCCTGGAAGCTGAAATCCCCTCTTCTCCCCAAAGTGCCTCTCTGTCCGCGTTCTCCCCCCCCAATAGGGTTTCGCTTCCATCCGGCGGTGGCCCGTTCCTCTCCGGGGGTAACTGGTCCATTCTCGCTGGCCGCACAGAGAAGGCGGGGAGAGGAAATTACTTTCGAAAGCCAAGTTCTGACCTCGAAGGAAGGAGGGAATCCTTAAGATAAGCATCCTACGATGTCTTGGTTAACGGACAGGACTTCAGCCTCTCCCCAAACAAACGTCCACGCGGCTACTCGGAACTCTCAAAGAGCAATCGGGATCATTTTCCCCTATCATTTTGAGCAATGGTCCCCTGGCTACCATCCCACCTGTTTGAAAATACGCTCTCCCCGTGGCGAATCAGCCCGCTCTGCATTTGCTGTGCATCAGCCGGCTCTTTCATCATCATCATCATCAATTGTATTTATTGAGCGCTTACTATGTGCAGAGCACTGTACTAAGCACTTGGGAAGTACAAATTGGCAACATATAGAGACAGTCCCTACCCAACAGTGGGCTCACAGTCTAAAAGGGGGAGACAGAGAACAAAACCAAACATACTAACAAAATAAAATAAATAGAATAGATATGTACAAATAAAATAAATAAATAAATAGAGTAATAAATATGTACAAACATATATACATATATACAGGTGCTGTGGGGAAGGGAAGGAGGTAAGATGGGGGGGATGGAAAGGGGGACGAGAGGGAGAGGAAGGAAGGGGCTCCTTTCCAGAAGAAGTTTTGGCTGGCAGATGACTAAACGGTAGCCAAACTGTCCCCATACAGGCCAAATGGTGGGTTTTCCCCAAAGATCACATCCGTCGCCTCACCCGATATCACCAGCCGGACTCGATGTCCAAGTATCACCAGCCGGACTCTATGTCAAACGGCAAGATGAGCTCGTCAGCAATGAAGTTCTGGAGCTTCATTATTCTCCAGACTCGATATCAAATGGCAAGACAAGATCACGGGCGGTGAATGATAGTAATAATAATAATAGTATTTGTTAAGCACTGTTCTAAGCGCTGGGGTAGATACAAGTTAATTAGGTTGAACACAGTCCCTGTCCCACATGGGGCTCACAGTCTTAGTCCCCATTTTACAGATGAGGGAACTGAGGCCCAGAGAAGTTTAGTGACTTGCCCAGGGTCACCCGGCAGACATGTAGCAGAGCTGGGACTAAAATCCAGGACCTTCTGACTCCCAGCCCGGGCTCTATCCACTAAAAATGATATGATGGTATTTATTAAGTGTTTATTATGTGGAGAGCACTGTTCTAAGTGCTGAGGTGGATATAAAGTAATCTGGTTGTCCCAAATGGGGCTCACATTCTTAATCCCTATTTTACAGAGGAGATAACTGAGGCACAGAGAAGTTAAGTGACTTGCTGAAAGTCACACAGCAGACATGTGGCGGAGCCGGGGTTAGAACGCATGAGTTCTGACTCCCAACCCCGAGGTCTTTCCACTAAGCCACACTGCACTGTCATGATACTTCTCATTGTACTCTCACTGTACTCTCCCAAGTGCTTAGTACAGTGCTCTGCACACAGTAAGTGCTCAATAAAAATGATTGAATGAATGAGATTGTACTCTCACTGTACTCTCCCAAGTGCTTAGTACAGTGCTCTGCACACAGTAAGTGCTCAATAAAAATGATTGAATGAATGAATGAATGAAGGAATGACTGAGATCCGGGTGACTAGTCCATAGTGGCTGTTTTCTGAGGGTTTCATTCATGAATTCATTCAATTGTATTTATTGAGTGCTTACTGTGTGCAGAGCACTGTACTAAGTGCTTGGGAAGTACAAGTTGGCACCATAAAGAGACGGTCCCTACCCAACAATGGGCTCACAGTCTAGAAGCTTCATGAGTTCTGTGGGGACAGAAGGAGGCCTAGTAGCAGCATGGCCAATTAATAATAATAATAACAATATTAATGATAATCATGGTATTTTTTAAGCACTTAGTACACGTTAGACACTTTACTAAGCACTGGAAACATCAAAGCCTAGTGGAAAGAGCCCTGGCCTGGGAATCAGAAGACCTGGCTTCTAATCTCGGCTCTGCCACGTGTGTGCTGTGGGACCTTGGTGAAGTCACTTCACTTCTCTGGGCCTCATTTCCCTCATCTGTCAAATGGGGACTAAGACTGTGAGCCCTTTGCGGGACAGGGACTGTGTCCAATGTGATGGGCTTGTATCTATTTCCTGTGCTTAGTACAGTGCCTGGCACACAGTAAGGGTCAATTTTAAGGGTGGCTGTAGAGATGATACATACTGGGCTGCTGGGAGTTAATGGGGGAAGACTTCCTGGAGGAGGTGGGAGGGCTTTGAAGCTGGGGAGAACGGGGGCCTGGCAGATTGTCTTTCTTCCTCTCAGTCCCCGTCTCTTCCGTGCCCCCTCCCCAGTGGGCACACTGTGCAGTTAATCACCTGGCATTAATTACCAGCTGCTTCCCTCTCCCGCCAACCCCGGGCCCAGCCAGCCGGGCCGGCGAACAGGCTTAGGAGATGGTTGAAACCTGTCCAAGTTTACCCGATGGGAGGAGGAGGAGGAGGAGGAGGAGGAGGAGGAAGGGGAGAGGAGGAGGAGGAGAAAGAATGGGGGAGAAAAAGGAGGACGAGGACAGAGAGGAGGAAGACAAAGAGGAAAATGAGCAGGAGAAGAAGGAGGAAGGGGAGGATGAGAAAAAGGGGGGAGGAAAGGAGGATGAGGAGGAAAGAAGGAGGAGGAAGACAAAGAGGAGGAGGAAGAGAAAGAGGAGGAAGGGGGAAGAGAAGGAGGAGGAGGAGGAAGAAGATGAAGAGGAAAATGAGCAGGAGGAGGAGAAAGAGGAAGGGGCGAGGTTGAGAAAAAGGGGGAGGAAATGAGGATGAGAAGGAAAGGAGGATGAGGAAGAAAAGACGAAGAGGAGGAGGAAGGGGAGAGGAGGAGGAGGAGAAAGAATGGGGGAGGAAAAGGAGGACGAGGACAGGGAGGAGGAGGAAGATGAAGAGGAAAATGAGAGGAAAATGAGCCTCCTCATCCCCCTCTCCATCCCCCCATCTTACCTCCTTCCCTTCCCCACAGCACCTGTATATATGTATATATGTTTGTACATATTTATTACTCTATTTATTTATTTATTTATTTATTTATTTTACTTGTACATATCTATTCTATTTATTTTATTTTGTTAGTATGTTTGGTTTTGTTCTCTGTCTCCCCCTTTTAGACTGTGAGCCCACTGTTGGGTAGGGACTGTCTCTATATGTTGCCAACTTGTACTTCCCAAGTGCTTAGTACAGTGCTCAATAAATACGATTGATTGATTGAAAAGGTGGACGAGGACAGGGAGGAGGAGGAAGATGAAGAGGAAAATGAGCAGGAGGAGAAGGAGGAAGGGGAGGATGAGAAAAGGAGGAGGAAAGGAGGATGAGGAGGAAAGAAGGAGGAGGAAGACAAAGAGGAGGAGGAGAAAGAGGAGGAAGGGGGAAGAGAAGGAGGGGGAGGAGGAAATTGAAGAGGAAAATGAGCAGGAGGAGGAGAAGGAGGAAGGGGCGAGGTTGAGAAAAGGGGGGAGGAAAGGAGGATGAGAAGGAAAGAAGGAGGATGAGGAAGAAAAGAGGAAGAGGAGGAGAAAGAGGAGGAGGAGGAGGAAGAGAAGGAGGAGGAGGAGGAGGAGGGAGGAAAAGGAGGGTGAGGAGGAAGATGAAGAGGAAAATGAGCAGGAGGAGGAGAAGGAGGAAGAGGGGAGGATGAGAATAGGGGGGAGGAAAGGAGGATGAGATGGAAAGAAGGAGGAGGAGGAAGACAAATAGGAGAAAGAGGAGGAAGGGGGAAGAAGAAGGAGGAGGAAGATGAAGAGGAATATGAGCAGGAGGAGAAGGAGGAATGGGGAGGATGATCAAACGGGGTAGGAAAGGAGGATGAGGAGGAAAGAAGGAGGAGGAGGAGAGAGGAGGAAGGGGGAGGAGAAGGAGGAGGAGGAGGAAGATGAGGAAAATGAGCAGGAGGAGAAGGAGGAGGAAGCGGGAGGAGAAGGAGGAGGAGGAGGAAGATGAGGAAAATGAGCAGGGGGAGAAGAAGGAGGAAGGGGGAGGAAAATGAGGTAAGGGTGGAGGAAAGGAGGATGAGGAGGAAAGAAGGAGGAGGAAGACAAGGAGGAGGAGGAGGAGAATGAGGAAAAGGAAGGGGGATGAGAAGGAAGAGGAGAATGAGCAGGAGGAAGAAAGGGGAGGAGGAGGAGAATATGCAGGAGAAGAGGAGGGGGAGGAAGAGGAGAAGGAGGAGGAAGAGAAGGAGGAGGAAGGGGGTAGAAGAAGGAGGAGGAGGAGAAGGAAGAGGAGGAATGGACGTAGAAGTGAGAGGATGTATTAAGCACTTATTGTGTGCAGAGCACTGGGCTGAGCTCTGGGAAAGAATGCACAGGTAAGAATTAGACTCGGCTCCCGGCCTTTGAGGGGCTCACAATCTAAAAACCAAAGGGGGACAGGGGCCTAGTGACAGAACCATAAAGAGAGATGAAACAAAAAACTAAGCAGAAACTCCTGTTTAAAACACAGATCTGCAACACCTAATACAGTGCCTCAATTATTCATTCCATCATATTTACTGAGTGCTTACTGTGTGCAAAGCACAGTACTAAGTGCTTGGCACAAAACGAGCATTTAATGATTACAATGATTATTATTATCATAATTATGAGTTTGGCTTTTGGATCTAGGAATTCTAGTCCCGGCTCTGTCTGCCTGGGGCCGTGTGACTGGTGGGGAAGGTTTTTATAATAATTATGGTATTTATTAAGTGCTTACTATGTGCCAGGTACTGTACTACGCATTTGGGTTGGGTACAAGCAAATCGGGTAAGACACAGTCCCTGTCCCACATGGGGCTCACAGTCTCAAGCCCCATTTTCCAGATGAGGGAACTGAGGCCCAGAGAAGTGAAGTGACTTGCCCAAGGTCACACAGGAGACCAGTGGAGGAGCCAGAATTACAACTCATGACCTTTTGACTCCCAGGACTGGGCTCTGTCTACTATAGAAGAAGAAGCAGTGTGGTTCAGTGGAAAGAGCCCGGGCTTTGGAGTCAGAGGTCATGGGTTCAAATCCTACCTCTGCCAATTGTCATTCATTCGATCGTATTTATTGAGTGCTTACTGTGCAGAGCACTGTACTAAGCGCTTGGGAAGTACAAGTTGGCAACATATAGAGACAGTCCCTACCTAACAGTGGGCTCACAGTCTAGAAGGGGGAGACAGACAACAAAACATATTAACAAAATAAAATAAATAGTACAAATATGTACAAATAAAATAGAGTAATAAATCCATACAAACATATATACATATATACAGGTGTTGTGGGGAGGGGAAGGAGGTAAGGCAGGAGGGATGGAGAGAGGAGGGAGGGGGAGAGGAAGGAGGGGGCTCAGTCTGGGAAAAAATATAGAATTTTCATTCATTCATTCAATCATATTTATTGAGCGCTTACTGTGTGTAGAGCACTGTACTAAGTGCTTGGTAAGTCCTTGTCAGCTGTGTAACTTTGGGCAAGTCACTTAACTTCTCTGTGCCTCACCTCATCTGTAAAATGGGGATGAAGACTGTGAGCCCCCCGTGGGACAACCTGATCACCTTGTAACCTCCCAAGCGCTTAGAACAGTGCTTTGCACATAGTAAGCGGTTAATAAATGCCATCATTATTATTATTATTATTATTACACCATGCTGCTGCTCATGAGCTGAGAGCTGCATAGGGCAGCTTGTACTGCCAACTTGTACTTCCCAAGCGCTTAGTACAGTGCTCTGCACACAGTAAGCGCTCAATAAATACGATTGAATGAACGAATTCTGGGTGACGGATGGGCCTGGTGGGAATCCTAAGAAATGTCGAGCTCTCGGGGATGGGGAAGACCATGGCATGGAATGGTGGTTACCAAGGCAACAACCCTCGGGGGTTAGAGTCCTCCCACCTGACCTCTGCCCTGGGCTGTGCTCACCTCCCCCGTCATGGGCCCTGGTGGAGTGGCGGTGGTGGTATTCCTCAGGTGCTTACTATGTGCCAGGAACTGTATTAAGCATTCATTCAATCGTATTTATTGAGCACTTACTATGTGCAGAGTACTGTACTAAGCGCTTAGCACTGTACTAAGCTCTTATTGGTATTGATATAAACTTCATCATCATCAATGATGATGATGATCAATCGTATTTATTGAGTGCTTACTATGTGCAGAGCACTGTACTAAGTGCTTGGGAAGTACAAATTGGCAACATATAGAGACAGTCCCTACCCAACAGTGGGCTCACAGTCTAAAAGTGATAAAAGTGATAAAAAAGTGATAAACTTATCACTTTGAACCCTGTCCCTGTCCCACGTGGGGCTCACAGTCTCATTCCTCATTTTGCAGATGAGGGAACTGAGGCCCAGAGAAGTGAAGTGACTTGCCCCAGGTCAACACAGCAGTCAAGCGCCACAGCAGGGATTAGAACCCAGGTCCTTAATAATAATGATGATGATAATGATGATGATGGTTGTGGCATTTAAATGCTTACTAGGTGCCACACACTTTACTAAGCACTTGAGTGGAGACAAGGAAATCGGGTTGGACACGGTCCCTGTCCCAGATGGGGCTCACAGTCTCAATCCTCATTTCACAGATGAGGTAACTGAGGCCCAGAGAAGTGAAGTGACTTGCCCAGGTCAACACAGCAGTCAAGCGCCACAGCAGGGATTAGAACCCAGGTCCTTAATAATAATGATGATGATAATGATGATGATGGTTGTGGCATTTAAATGCTTACTAGGTGCCACACACTTTACTAAGCGCTTGAGTGGAGACAAGCAAATCGGGTTGGACACGGTCCCTGTCCCAGAAGGGGCTCACAGTCTCAATCCTCATTTTCCAGATGAGGTAACTGAGGCCCGGAGAAGTGAAGTGACTTGCTCAAGGTCACACAATAGACAAGTGCCAGAGCCAGGGTTAGAAACCACGCTATTGATTCATTCATTCATTCAATCAATCGTATTTATTGAGCGCTTACGGTGTGCAGAGCACTGGACTAAGCGCTTGGGAAGTCCAAGTTGGCAACATATAGAGACGGTCCCTGCCCAACAACGGGCTCAGAGTCTAGAAGGGGGAGACAGACAACAAAACAAAATATATTAACAAAATAAAATAAATAGAATAGTAAATATGTACAAGTAAAATAAATAGAGTAATAAATCTGGACAAACATATATACAGGTGCTGTGGGGAGGGGAAGGAGGTAGGGAGGGGGGGATGGGGAGGGAGAGAGGAAGGAGGGGGCTCAGTCTGGGAAGGCCTCCTGGATGCTTGATGCCTGTCTATGTTACTGATGCCTGCCTACTTATAATAATAATAATAATAATAATAATAATAATAATAATAATATTTGTTAAGCCCTTACTATGTGCAAATCACTGTTCTAAGTGCTGGGGGGATACTAGGTGATCAGGTTGTCCCACGGGGGGCTAACAGTTTTAATCCCCATTTTACAGATGAGGGAACTGAGGCCCAGAGAAGTGAAGTGAATTGCCCAAAGTCACACAGCTGATAAGTGGCGGGGCTGAGATTAGAACCCATGACCTCCGACTCCCAAGCCCGGGCTCTTTTCACTGAGCCACGCTGCTTCTCCTACTTGTTTTGTTTTGTTGTCCGTCTCCCAGCTTCTAGACGGTGAGCCCGTTGTTGGGTAGGGATTGCCTCTGTCTGTTGCCGAACTGTACTTCCCAAGCGCTTAGTCCAGTGCTCTGCACACAGTAAGCGCTCAATAAATACCATTGGATGAAGGAATGAATGAAAGAGCTGCTGAGTCCCAAGCTCTGCTTCCCAGGTCGGGGCTCTGTCCACGAGGCCACGATACTCCATGTGCTCTTCACCCTGTCTTACGGCCCCGCTCACCTCCTCACTAAGCAGTGTGGCTCGGTGGCTAGAGCCCGGGCCCGGGATTCAGAGGGCCCTGGGTTCTAATCCCGCCTCTGCCACATAATAATAATAATAATAATGGCATTTATTAAGCGCTTACTATGTGCAAAGCACTGTTCTAAGCGCTGGGGAGGTTACAAGGTGATCAGGTTGTCCCACGGGGGCCTCACAGTCTTCATCGCCATTTTATAGATGAGGTAACTGAGGCACAGAGAAGTTAAGTGATTTGCTCAAAGTCACACAGCCGACTATTGGAGGAGTGGGATTAGAACCCATGACCTCTGACTCCAAAGCCCGGGCTCCTTCCCCTGAGCCACGCTGCTTCTCTGTCCCTGTCTCACATGTCCGCTGTGTGACCTTCATTCATTCATTCAGTTGTATTTATTGAGCGCTTGCCGTGTGCAGCGCACTGTACTAAGCCCTTGGGAAGTACAAGTTGGCAACATATAGAGACGGTCCCTACCCAACAGCAGGTTCACAGTCTAGAAGACCTTGGGTAAGTCACTTCACTTCTCTGGGCCTCGGTTACCCCATCTGGCAAATGGGGATTAAGACTGTGAGCCCTATGAGGGACAGGGATTGTGTCCAACCTGATGACCTTGTATCTACCTCGGTGCTTAGAACAGGGCTTGGCTCATAGTAAGCGCCTAACAAGTACTATTAAGAGAAGCAGCATGGCGTAGTGGATAGAGAAGCAGCGTGGCTCAGTGGAAAGAGCACGGGCAGAGGTCATGGGTTCAAATCCCGGCTCCGCCAATTGTCAGCTGTGTGACTTTGGGCGAGTCACTTCTCTGGGCCTCAGTTCCCTCATCTGTAAAATGGGGATGAAGACTGTGAGCCCCCCGTGGGACAATCTGATCACCTTGTATCCTCCCCAGCACTTAGAAGAGTGAGAGCTCACCTCCTCCAGGAGGCCTTCCCAGACTGAGCTCCATCCCCCCCATCTTACCTCCTTCCCTTCCCCACAGCACCTGTATATGATCATCATCATCATCAATCGCATTTATTGAGCTCTTACTATGTGCAGAGCACTGTACTAAGCGCTTGGGAAGTACAAATTGGCAACATATAGAAACAGTCCCTACCCAACAGTGGGCTCACAGTCTATATATGTTTATATGTTTGTACATATTTATTACTCTATTTATTTATTTATTTATTTTACTTGTACATATCTATTCTATTTATTTTATTTTGTTGGTATGTTTGGTTCTGTTCTCTGTCTCCCCCTTTTAGACTGTGAACCCACTGTTGGGTAGGGACTGTCTCTATATGTTGCCAACTTGTACTTCCCAAGCGCTTAGTACAGTGCTCTGCAAACAGTAAGCGCTCAATAAATACGATTGATTGATTGATTGCTTTGCACGTAGTAGGCACTTAACAAATGCCATCATCATCCTAGAGCCCGGGCCCTGGGAGTCAGAAGGTCATGGGTTCTAATCCCGGCTCCACTTGTCTGCTGGCTGTCCTTAGGAGTGTCATTTCTCAGTTCCCTCATCTGGATTAAGAGAAGCAGCGTGGCTCAGTGGATAGAGCCCGGGCTTTGGAGTCAGAGGTCATGGGTTCAAATCCTGGCTCCGCCAACTGTCAGCTGTGTGACTTTGGGCAAGTCACTTGTCTGGGCCTCAGTTACCTCACCTGTAAAATGGGGATTAAAACTGTGAGCCCCCCGTGGGACAACCTGATCGCCTTGTAACCTCCCCAGTGCTTAGAGCAGTGCTTTGCACATAGTAAGCACTTAACAAATACTATTATTATTACTGAGAAAAGCAGCGTGGCTCAGTGGAAAAGAGCCTGGGCTTTGGAGTCAGAGGTCAGGGGTTCAAATCCCGGCTCTGCCAACTGTCAGCTGTGTGACTTTGGGCAAGTCACTTCACTTCTCTGGGCCTCAGTTCCCTCATCTGTAAAATGGGGATGAAGACTGTGAGCCCCCCGTGGGACAGCCTGATCGCCTTGTAACCTCCCCAGCGCTTAGAACAGTGCTTTGCACATAGTAAGTGCTTAATAAATGCTATTATTATTATTATTATTATTATTAAAACGGGGATTAAGACTGTGAGACCCATGGGGTACAATCTGATTACCTTGTATCCCCCCAGTGCTTTGAACAGTCCTTGGCACTTAGTAAGCTCTTAACAAATGCCATCATTATTCCAGCGCTTAGAACAGTGCTTTGCACATAGTAAGCACTTAACCAATACCACTCTTATTATTCACTTCACTGCTCCTCAGTTCCCTCATCTGTAAAATGGGGATTGAGACTGGGAGCCCCACGTGGGACAAGGACTGTGTCCAACCCGATCTGCTTGGATCACCCCAGCGCTTAGTACAGTGCTTGGCACATAGTAAGCACTTAACCAATACCACTCTTATTATTCACTTCACTGCTCCTCAGTTCCCTCATCTGTAAAATGGGGATTGAGATTGGGAGCCCCACCTGGGACAAGGACTGTGTCCAACCCGATCTGCTTGGATCACCCCAGCGCTTAGTACAGTGCTTGACACATAGTAAGCGTTTAACAAATGCGACAATTATTGAGAGGGGGCTGAGATCTGTGTGCGGGAGTGGAGCTTCCAAATGATCCCCAGAGGACTTTAGACCAGTCCACCCACTGCACAGATGGATTATACATATCTATTCTATTTCTTTTATTTTGTTAGTACGTTTGGTTTTGTTCTCTGTCTCCCCCTTTTAGACTGTGAGCCCACTGTTGGGTAGAGACTGTCTCTATATGTTGCCAACTTGGACTTCCCAAGCGCTTAGTACAGTGCTCTGCACGCAGTAAGCGCTCAATAAATACGATTGATGATGATTGATGATGATGGATTCTGAGGGGAGCAGAGATGAGGAAGGCTCTCCCTGCCCGCCCTAAAGCCCCTTCCCCAAAGAGCCTAAAGCTCTTTCCCTCAGCAATGTCTTTTTTATAATAATAATTATAGTCTAAAGGGAGATTGTTACTTTTGCAACCATATTCAGATGTGTATAAACCCACAGATGATGATATTTGTTAAGCGCTTACTATGTGTCAACACAATTCTAAGAGCTGGAATAGAGACAAGGTACCACGGTTGGACACATCCCTGTTCATTCATTTGATCATATCATCATCATCAATCATATTTATTGAGCGCTTACTATGTGCAGAGCACTGTACTAAGCGCTTGGGAAGTACAAATTGGCAACATATAGAGACAGTCCCTACCCAACAGTGGGCTCACAGTCTAAAAGGGGGAGACAGAGAACAAGACCAAACATAGTAACAAAATGATCATATTTATCGAAGCAGTGAGAAGCAGCGTGGCTCAGTGAAAAAGAGCCCGGGCTTTGGAGTCAGAGGTCATGGGTTCAAATCCCAGCTCCGCCACTTGTCAGCTGTGTGACTTTGGGCAAGTCACTTCACTTCTCTGGGCCTCAGTTCCCTCATCTGTCAAATGGGGATGAAGACTGGGAGCCCCCCGTGGGACAACCTGATCACCTTGTA
The DNA here is from genome assembly GCF_015852505.1 of Tachyglossus aculeatus. Taxonomy (NCBI): domain Eukaryota; kingdom Metazoa; phylum Chordata; class Mammalia; order Monotremata; family Tachyglossidae; genus Tachyglossus; species Tachyglossus aculeatus. The sequence continues at coordinate 3,185,786 of NC_052068.1, forward strand.
ACCTCCCCAGAGCTTAGAACAGTGCTTTGCACATAGTAAGCGCTTAATAAATGCCATTATTATTATTATTATTATATTTATTGAGCACTGACTCTGTGCAAAGGAGCGTACTAAGCGCTAGGGAGAGTACAATGTATCTGCAATTTCATTTATTTTAATCTCATTTATTTATATTGATGCGTGTCTTCCTCTCTAGACTGTAAGCTCGAAGTGGGCACGGAATGCATCTCTTCTATTGTTATATTACACTCTCCCAAGTGTTCAGGCCAGTGTTCTGCACAAAATAAGCACTCAATAAATGATAATAATAGCAATTAATTATGGTATTTGTTAAGCGCTTACTACGTGCAAGGCACTGTACTATGCACTAGGTAGAAACAAGCGAATCGAGTTGGACACAGTCCCTGTCGTACATGGGACTCACACTCCAGAAGCAGCGTGGCTCAGTGGAAAGAGACCGGGCTTGGGAGTCAGAGGTCATGGGTTCTAATCCCGCTTCCGCCACTTGTCAGCCGTGTGACTTTGGGCAAGTCACTTCACTTCTCCGGGCCTCAGTTACCTCATCTGTAAAATGGGGGTGAAGACTGTGAGCCCCACAGGGGACAACCTGATTACTTGTATCTATTCCAGCGCTTAGAACAGCATTAATATGTTTTGTTTTGTTGTCTGTCTCCCCCTTCTAGACTGTGAGCCCAGTGTTGGGTAGGGAGAGAGTATAATACAACAACAAGCAGACACATCCCTGCCCACAGGGAGCTCACAGTCTAGCTCCCAGCCCACCTGGGGCTCCCAGTCTAAGCAGGAGGGAGAACGGGGATAGAGTCTTAGTAAGCTTAGTAAGTCTTAAGCGCTTAGTACAGTGCTCTGCACACAGTAAGCGCTCCATAAATACGACTGATGATGAGTCCCCATTCTCCAGATGAGGTAACTGAGGCACTGTGAAGTTGAAGCGGCTCGCCCAAGGTCCCGCAGCAGGCAAGTGGCAGAGCCAGGATTAGAACCCAGGCCCTCTGATTTCCAGGCCCCTGCTCTTTCCACTAGGCCTCGCCGTCCATATCTGTGCTTTTATTGATTTGTATTGACGTCTGTTTCCAAGCCTCTGGACTAAACACGCTGGGGGCAGGGAATGTCACTGTTTATGGTACTTCCCAAGCGCTTAGTACAGTGCTCTGCACACAGTAAGCGCTCAGTAAGTACGATTGATGATGATGATGATGATTGTTGTTTTCCTCCCTTCAAGGCCCTGCTGAGAGGTCACCTCCTCCAGGAGGCCTTCCCAGACTGAGCCCCTTCTTTCCTCTCCCCCTCGTCCCCCTCTCCATCCCCCCGTCTTACCTCCTTCCCTTCCCCACAGCACCTGTATATATGTATATATGGTTGTACATATTTATTACTCTATTTATTTATTTATTTATTTATTTATTTATTTATTTATTTTACTTGTACATTTCTATCCTATTTATTTTATTTTGTTGGTATGTTTGGTTCTGTTCTCTGTCTCCCCCTTTTAGACTGTGAGCCCACTGGTGGGTAGGGACTGTCTCTATGTGTTGCCAATTTGTACTTCCCAAGCGCTTAGTACAGTGCTCTGCACATAGTAAGCGCTCAAAAAATACGATTGATTGATTGATTGATTGATTGATTGTTTTCTACTTTCCCATGTGCTTAGTGCAGTGCTCTGCGCACAGTAAGCGCTCAATAAATGCGATTGAATGAATGACTTTCTGAATCCCTTCCGCCTCCTTTCTATCGTGGGGTAACAGTTCTCTTTGCAACATGGTTAAAGATGTCCAAAAGGGTGTGAGTTGAAGGTGAATCTGGATCATGAGATGTGCTATTTATTGAGTCCCTGACAACGCAGAGCATGCGAATTGCTGTCCTGAGTGATGACTGGGACTGTCTCTATATGTTGCCAATTTGTACTTCCCAAGCGCTTAGTACAGTGCTCCGCACACAGTAAGCGCTCAATAAATACGATTGATGATGATGACTGGGTGCGGAGTACTGTACTGCGTGTTTACTGTGTGCAAAACACTGTACTAGGTGTCTACTGTACTAGAGAAGCAGCGTGGCTCAGTGGGAAAGAGCCCGGGCTTTGGAGGCAGAGGTCATGGGTTCAAATCCCGACTCTGCTAATTGCCAGCTGTGTGACTTTGGGCAAGTCACTTAACTTCTCTGTGCCTCAGTTCCCTCATCTGTAAAATGGGGATTAAGACTGTGAGCCGCCCGTGGGACAACCTGATCACCTTAACAAGTACCATAATTATTATTTTATTATTATTTAACAGATGAGGTCACTGAAACCCAGAGAAGTCACTTAACTTCTCTGTGCCTCAGTGTCCTCATCTGTAAAATGGGGATGAAGACTGAGAGCCCCACGTGGGACAACCTCATCACCTTGTATCCCCCCAGCGCTTAGAACAGTGCTTTGCACATAGTAAGCACTTAATAAATGCCATCATTATTATTATTACTTTTTTTTATAGCATTCATTAAGTCAGTCAGTCTGTCAACAATATTAGAGAAGCATCACGGCCCAGTAGAGAGAGCCAGGCCCTGGGAGTTACCAGGTCATGGGTTCGAATCCCCACACTGCCACTTGTCTTCTATGTGACCTTGGGCAAGTCCCTTAATAATAATGGCATTTATTAAGTGCTTACTATGTGCAAAGCACTGTTCTAAGCGCTGGGGAGGTTACGAGGTGATCAGGTTGTCCCACGGGGGGCTCACAGTCTTTATCCCCATTTTACAGATGAGGACACTGAGGCACAGAGAAGTTAAGTGACTTCTCTGGGTCTCAGTGACCTCATCTGTTAAATAATAATAATAATTATGGTACTTGTTAAGCGCTTACTATGTGCTAAGCATTCATTCATTCAATCGTATTTATTGAGCGCTTACTGTGTGCAGAGCACTGTACTAAGCGCTTGGGAAGTCCAAGTTGGCAACATATCGAGACGGTCCCTACCCAACAGTGGGCTCACAGTCTAGAAAGGGGAGACAGACAACAAAACAAAACATATTAACGCTGTTCTAAGCGCTGGAGTAGATCAGGTTGTCCCCCGTGGGGCTCACAGTCTCCACCCCCATTTTACAGATGAGGTAACTGAGGCCCAGAGAAGTGAAGTGACTTGCCCCAAGTCACACAGCTGACAAGTGGCGGAAGCGGGATTAGAACCCATGACCTCTGACTCCCAAGCCCGGGCTCTTTCCACTGAGCCACGCTGCTTCTGGAGTGTGAGTCCCATGTGCGACAGGGACTGTGTCCAACTCGATTCGCTTGTTTCTACCTAGTGCGTAGTACAGTGCCTTGCACATAGTAAGCGCTGAACAAATACCATAATTAATTGCTATTATTATTATTTATTGAGTGCTTATTTTGTACAGAACACTGTCCTGAGCACTTGGGAGAGTATCATATAACAATAGAAGAGATGCATTCCGTGCCCACATCGAGCTTACAGTCTAGAGAGGAAGACACGCATCAATATAAATAAATGAGATTAAAATAAATGAAATTACAGATACATACTGATAGCCCTTACTATGTACCATTCTAAGTGCGGGGTAGAAACGAGGTAATTAGATTGGTTACAGGCCCTGTCCCCCATGGGGCTCACAGTCTTCATCCTCATTTGACAGATGAGGTAACTGAGGTATGTATATAATAATAATAATGGCATTTATTAAGTGCTTACTATGTGCAGAGCACTGTTCTAAGTGCTGGGGAATTTACAAGGTGATCAGGTTTCCCCTCGTGGGACTCACAGTATATATGCATATATTAATAATTGTATTTGTTCAGCATTCATTATGTGCCACACACTGTACTAAGCCATGGGGTAGATGCAAGATAAGCAGGTTTTACATGGTGCTTACAGTGTAAGTAAGAGGGAGAACAGCTTTTGAAAGACCCATTTTGCAGATGAGATGAGATAATGATAATAATAATAATAATGATGGCATTTATTAAGCACTTACTATGTGCAAAGTACTGTTCTAAGTGCTGGGGAGGTTACAAGGTGATCAGGTTGTCCCCCGGGCGGCTCACAGTCTTAATCCCCATTTTACAGATGAGGGGACTGAGGCCCAGAGAAGTTAAGTGACTTGCCCAAAGTCACACAGCTGGCAGTTGGTGGAGTCGGGATTTGAACCTATGACCTCTGACTCCAAAGCCCGGGCTCTTTCCACTGAGCCATGCTGCATCATTGTTATTATTCGGTAATAATAATAGTGATATTTATTGAGTGCTTACTATATAACAGGCACTGTACTAAGCACTGGAGTAGATAAAGGTAAATCGAGTTGGACGCAGTCCCTGCCCCAGGTGGGCCTCACAGCCTCAATCCCCATTTTACAGATGAGGTAACTGAGGCCCAGAGAAGTGAAGCTACTTGCCCAAAGTCACCCAGCAGATAAGAAGCAGTTAAGTCTTCTAGACTGTGAGCCTGCTGTTGGGTAGGGACTGTCTCTATATGTTGCCAACTTGTACTTCTCAAGCGCTTAGTACAGTGCTCTGCACACAGTAAGTGCTCAATAAATGAGCCCACTGTTGGGTAGGGACCACCTCTATATGTTGCCAACTTGCACTTCCCAAGCGCTTAGTACAGTGCTCTGCACACAGTAAGCGCTCAATAAATGCGATTGAATGAATGAATGAATGAATAAATGCGATTGAATGAATGAATAAAAAGGGGCGGAGTCGGGATTATAATAATAATAATGGCATTTGTTAAGCGCTTACTATGTGCAAAGCACTGTTCTAAGCACTGGGGGGTGATGCAAGGTGATCAGGTTGTCCCTCGTGGGGCTCACAGTCATCATCCCCATTTTACAGAGGAGGTAACTGAGGCGCCGAGAAGTGAAGTGACTCACCCAAGGTCACACAGCAGACATGTGGCGGAACCGGGATTCGAACCCATGACCTCTGACTCCAAAGCCCGGGCTCTTTCCACTGAGCCACGCTGCTTCTCAGCTTAGATTAGAATCCATGACCTTCTGACTGCCCAGCCTGTGCTCTATCTGCTATCCCTTGCTGACTTTTAGACTGTGAGCCCACTGTTGGGTAGGGACTGTCTCTATGTGTTGCCAACTTGTACTTCCCAAGCGCTTAGTACAGTGCTCTGCACAAAGTAAGCGCTCAATAAATACGATTGATTGATTGATTGATTTTCTAAGATAAGGCCCAGAGATATTAAGTGACTTGTCCAAGGTCACCCAGCAGTCAAGTGGCGGAGCCGGGATTAGAGGCCCGGTCCTCGGGGTCCTGGGTTCGATGAGATTGTCGTCTCTGTTTGGCTGCTTTAGTCGAGTGAAGCTTTTATTTCATTTTTCCTGAACAGACTTTCCATCCAGACTTCTGGGATTCCTCAGCCTGAAATCGGATCCCCTCTGAACGGCCTTGAGACCGGGAAAACAGATTCCCAACTTGTCAGCCCAATTCAGACGGAGCTTGGAGAGTTTAGCGCGTCTGTTTACTGTTATAACGAACTCTCCCAAGTGCTTAGTACAGCATTCGGTAACCGCCCAGTAAATATGATCAAAAGAAGGATTGAATGATCTGCCCTCCGACGACTCGATGGGAAAGGCCGCGGAGGAGAGAAGGGAATCTATCGGAACGAGACATGGGACCGGGAAATAAAGTCTGCTCTTCTGGAAAAAGTTGAGGTGGGAAGATATTTAGGTGGGGAATACTACTACTATCAATCAATCAATCAATGAATCGTATTTATTGATTTATATGATTAATCGTATTTATCAATAAATACGATTGATTGATTGATATTGAGCGCTTACTGTGTGCAGAGCACTGTACTAAGCGCTTGGGAAGTCCAAGTTGGCAACATATAGAGACGGTCCCTACCCAACAGTGGGCTCACAGTCTAGAAGGGGGAGACAGAGAACAAAACCAAGCATACTAACAAAATAAAATTAATAGAATAGATATGTACAAGTAAAATAAATAGAGTAATAAATATGTACAAACATATATACAGGTGCTGTGGAGAAGGGAAGGAGGTAAGATGGGGAGATGGAGAGGGGGACGAAGGGGAGACTACTAATAATGATGTTATTTGTTAAGCGCTTACTATGTGCAAAGCACTGTTCGAAGCACCAGGGAGGTTACAAGGTGACCAGGTTGTCCCATGGGGGACTCACAGTTTTGATCCCCATTTTACAGTTGAGGTAACTGAGGCCCAGAGAAGTGAAGTGACTTGCCCCAAGTCACACAGCTGACAGCTGGCGGAGCCGGGATTTAATAATCATAATAATAATGATGACATTTGTTAAGCGCTTACTATGTGCAAAGCACTGTTCTAAGCGCTGGGGAGGATACAAGGTGATCACGTTGTCCCACGTGGGGCTCACAGTCTTAATCCCCATTTTACAAATGAGGGAACCGAGGCCCAGAGAAGTTAAGTGACCTGCCCAAAGTTACACAGCTGACAATTGGCAGAGGCGGGATTTGAACCCGTGACCTCTGACTCCAAAGCCCGGGCTCTTTCCACTGAGCCACGCTACTCCATATGTGAGGAAACAGGGAAGGGCATCAAGAGGTGACCGCAACTTCAGCCTCGGGGGATTTTCGAAGGGAAGGCCGGTCATGAGGGCGCGTTCAGGTCTTTGTTGGCTTGAATTCATTCATTCAGTTGTATTTATCTGAATATCTGTATTTATCTCTCCCCCTCGTCCCCCTCTCCATCCCTCCCATCTTACCTCCTTCCCTTCCCCACAGCAACTGTATATATGTTTGTACAGATTTATTACTCTATTTATTTATTTATTTATTTTATTTGTACATATCTATTCTATTTATTTTATTTTGTTAGTATGTTTGGTTTTGTTCTCTGTCTCCCCCTTTTAGACTGTGAGCCCACTGTTGGGTAGGGACTGTCTCTATATGTTGCCAATTTGTACTTCCCAAGCGCTTAGTACAGTGCTCTGCACATAGTAAGCGCTCGATAAATACGATTGATGATGATGATGATTTATCGAGCACTTACTGTGTGCAGAGCACTGTACTAAGTGCTTGAATAATGGTATTTGTTAAACGCTTATTAAGTGCCAAGCACTGTTCTAAGCTGAGCCCATTGTTGATTGGGGACCATCTCTATATGTTGCTGACTTGTAGTGCTTTGCACATAGTAAGCGCTTAACAAATGCCATCATTATTATTATCATTACTTCCCAAGCGCTTAGTACAGTGCTCTGCACACAGTAAGCACTCAATAAATGCGATTGAATTGAAATACAAGGTGATCAGGATGTCCCACGCGGGGCTCACAGTCTTAATTCCCATTTTACAGATGAGGTAACTGGGGCACAGAGAAGTTAAGTGGCTTGCCCAAGGTCACACAGCACACAAGTGGCGGAGCTGGGATTAGAACCCATGACCTCTGACTCCCAAACCCGGGCTCTTTCCACTAAGCCATGCTGCGCCCCGTTTGATAATAAACGACAAAGAAGAGCGCCGGAACTGAGGAGATTTTAGAGAGATGTGGTGGAAATAATAATAATAATAATAATAATAATGGTATTTGGTAAGTGCTTACTATGTGCCAAGCACTGTTCAAAGCACTAGCATAGATACAAGGTAATCATGTTGTCCCATGTGGGGTACGTATAAATGCATATATTAATAATTGCATTTGTTCAGCATTTATTATGTGCCACACACTGTGAGCCCACTGTGGGGAGGTTACAACGTGACCATGTTGTCCCATGGAGGGCTCGCAGTCTTAATCCCCATTCTGCAGATGAGGTAACTGAGGCCCAGAGAAGTGAAGTGACTTGCCCACTGTTTTCTAGACTGTGAGCCCACTGTTGGGTAGGGACCGTCTCTATATGTTGCCAACCTGCACTTCCCAAGCGCTTAGTACAGTGCTCTGCACACAGTAAGCGCTCAATAAATACTATTGATTGGTTGACTGATTGATGTGGGGCTCCCAGCGCAGCATGGCTTAGTGGAAAGAACCCGGGTTTGGGAGTCAGAGGTCATGGGTTCCAATCCCAGCTCCGCCACTTGTGTGCTGTGTGACCTTGGGCAAGCCACTTAATTTCTCTGTGCCTCAGTCTCTGTGATGTGGGGCTCACAGTCTTAATCCCCATTTTACAGGTGAGGTAACTGAGGCCTAGAGAAGTGAAGTGACTTGCCCAAGGTCACACAGCTGACAAGGGGCGGACCGGAATTAGAACCCGTGACCTTCTGACTCCGAGGCCCGGGCTCTTTCCACTAAGCCATGATAATAATAATAATAATAATAATAATAATAATAATGGCATTTATTAAGTGCTTACTATGTGCAAAGCACTGTTCTAAGCACTGGGGAGGTTACAAGGTAATCAGGTTGTCCCACGGGGGGGCTCACAGTCTTAATCCCCATTTTACAGATGAGGGAACTGAGGCCCAGAGAAGTGAAGTGACTTGCCCAAAGCCACACAGCTGACAATTGGCAGAGCCGGGATACGAACCCATGACCCCTGACTCCAAAGTCCGGGCTCTTTCCACTGAGCCACACTGCTTCTGGAGGAGAAGCAGTAAATGAAATCATTCTGCCGCTCTTGGAATGAGGTGGAGGGACGGGATTTATCCAGGAACAGGCAGAATCAGATACAGTCTTCCCAGAAAATAGTCATTCTTTAGCCCCTCCATGCTACAGTGACAGATTGAGGGGGCCCAGGCATTTTTTTTTAAAATTATAATAATAATAATAATAATGTTGGCATTTGTTAAGTGCTTACTATGTGCAAAGCACTGTTCTAAGCGCTTGGGGGGATACCAAGTGATCAGGTTGTCCCACGTGGGGCTCACAGTCTTCATCCCCATTTTACAGATGAGGGAACCGAGGCTCAGAGAAGTTAAGTGACTTGCCCAAGGTCACACAGCAGACATGTGGCAGAGCTGGGAATCGAACCCATGACCTCTGACTCCAAAGCCCGGGCTCTTTCCACTGAGCCACGCTGCTTTAATGGTACTTTTTAGGCGCTTACTAAGTGCTGGGGAGTCAGAGGCCGTGGGTTCTAATCCTGGCTCCGCCACTTGTCTGCTGTGTGACCTCGGGCAAGCCATTTAACTTCTCCTTGCCTCAGTTCCCTCATCTGTAAAATGGGAATTAAGACTGTGAGCCCCACGTGGGCAACCTGATGACCTAGTATCTACCCCAGAGCTTAGAACGGTGCTCGGCACATAGTAAGTGCTTAACAAATACCGTAATTATTACGGGGGAAGTTGCATGGCTCAGTGGAAAGAGGCCCGGGCTTTGGAGTCGGAGGGCATGGGTTCAAATCCCGGCTCCGCCACTTGTCAGCTGTGTGACTCTGGGCAAGTCACTTCACTTCTCTGGGCCTCCGTAATCTCATCTGTAAAATGGGGATGAAGACTGTGAGCCCCACCTGGGACAACCTGATCACCTTGTATCTACCCCAGCGCTTAGAACAGTGCTGGGCACATAGTAAGCACTTAACAAATACCGTAATTATTGCTGGGGAAGCAGCATGGCTCAGTGGAAAGAGGCCCGGGCTTTGGAGTCGGAGGGCATGGGTTCTAATCCCGGCTCCACCACTTGTCAGCTGTGTGACTCTGGGCCAGTCACTTCACTTCTCTGGGCCTCTGTAATCTCATCTGTAAAATGGGGATGAAGGCTGTGAGCCCCACAAGGGACAACCTGATCACCTCGTATCCTTTTAGACTGTGAGCCCACTGTTGGGTAGGCTCTATATGTTGCCAACTTGTACTTCCCAAGCGCTTAGTCCAGTGCTCTGCACACAGTAAGCGCTCAATGAATACGATTGATTGATTGATTGTTTGATCGTATCTACCCCAGTGCTTAGAACAGTGCTGGGCACATAGTAAGCGCTTAACAAATACCATTATTATTATTTATTATTATTATTATTATTATTATTATTATTAACAGATAGCGCTCTTATTAACCGAGCCTAGGCTGTCTCCCGATCCGCTTGGTCTCCTTCACGCGAGGTGGAAGGCTCCCTGCTCTTTTACAGGGGCCCCTCCAACGCTTTGAAAATATTAATTAGCGCGAGGCAGCTTTTCTGCATAGCATATCAGAGCAAAACTGCTCCAGGGGTTCCTGCCGATGAATTATTAATCCACCTCCCTCTCTCCCTTGTGCTTCCCGCCTTGATTTTGTGGGAGTTGTAGCTGGGTCTAGGGAGGTTTCATTCCAGTTTTTTTTCTGCCGGCTTCTGGGAGTTTGGGATGGGGTATAGAGCAGGGGAATGCTGGAGTCTCGGAGACCGGGAAAAAAAATCAAAACCCTAGGAGGCTTCGAGCGGAACCAGCCAAGGGCCACCTTTGCGTGAGTGTGGCTTAATAATTGTAATAATTATGGTATTTGTTAAGTGCTTACTATGTGCCAAGCGCTGTTCTGAGCACTGGGGTTAATACAAGGAATCAGGTTGTCCCAGGTGGGGCTCACAGTCTCAATACCCATTTTACAGATGAGGTCAACGAGGCCCAGGGAAGTTAAGTGAGTTGCCTAGGGTCACAAAGCAGACAAGTGACTGCAGAGCCCACTGTTGGGTAGGGACTGTCTCTATATGTTGCCAACTTGGACTTCCCAAGCGCTTAGTACAGTGCTCTGCACACAGTAAACGCTCAATAAATACGATTGATTGATTGACGGAGCCGGGATTAGAACCCATGACCTCTGACTCAAAAGCCCGGGCTCTTGCCACTAGGCCATCCTGCTCCGTGGCGTTGTGGCTAGAGCGTGGGCTCGGGAATAAGAAGGTCGTGGGTTCTAATCCTGGCTCTGCCACTTTCATTCAATCGTATTTATCGGGCACTTACCCTGTGCAGAGGGCTTGGGAGAATCCAATACAACAATAAACAGACACGTTCCCTGCCCACTACGAGCTTACAGTCTAAGGCGGCTTTGTGATTTTGGGCAAGTATTTCACTTCTCTGTGCCTCAGTTACCTCATCTGGAAAATGGGGAGAGAGGCGGTGAGCCCCACCTGGGACAGGGACTGTGTCCAACCCGAGTTGCTTGTATCCCCCCCAGCGCTTAGTACAGTGCCTGGCACATAGTAAGTGCTTAACGAACACCGCAGTTATTGTTATTATTATTCGTTCGCGGCTCAGTTTATCAGCTGGACTCCGGTGAGGAAGGAGAGAGCTGCATGGAGTCACTATGGCTGAAGTCATTCATTCATTCATTCAATCGCATTTATTGAGCGCTTACTGTGTGCAGAGCACTGTACTAAGCGCTTAGGAAGTACAAGTCGGCAACATATTGAGACGGTCCCTACCCAACAGCGGGCACACAGTCTAGAAGAGGGAGACAGAGAACATTCCCCGCCCCATGAGAAATCGCCAAGCCAAACTCTAAATTATAGTGTTTGTTAAGTGCTTACTATGTGTCAGGAGCTGTGCTAAGCGCTGGGGTGGATGGAGGTTATTCAGGTTGGACACGTTTCCTGTCCCACAGGGAGCTCAGTGTAAGTGGGAGGGAGAAGAGGCACTGAATCACCTCCTCCAGGAGGCCTTCCCAGACTGAGCCCCTTCTTTCCTCTCCCCCTCGTCCCCCTCTCCATTCCCCCGTCTTACCCCCTTCCCTTCCCCACAGCACCTGTATATATGTATATATGGTAGTACATATTTATTACTCTATTTATTTATTTATTTATTTATTTTACTTGTACATTTCTATCCTATTTATTTTATTTTGTTGGTATGTTTGGTTCTGTTCTCTGTCTCCCCCTTTTAGACTGTGAGCCCACTGTTGGGTAGGGACTGTCTCTATGTGTTGCCAATTTGTACTTCCCAAGCGCTTAGTACAGTGCTCTGCACATAGTAAGCGCTCAATAAATACGATTGATTGATTGATTGATTGAATCCACATTTTACAACTGAGGAAACTTAGGCAAAGGGGGCCAAAGTGACTTGGCCAAGGTCAAACAGCAGACCTGTGGAAGAGCCGGAGTTAGAACCCGGGTCCTCTGAATTCATTCATTCATTCATTCAATCATATTTATTGAGCGCTTACTGTGTGCAGAGCACTGGACTAAGCGCTTGGGAAGTACGACATCCCAGGCCTGGGCTCTTTCCACTGGGTCACGCTGCTTTGAGTATTTGCTGGACACCTCCTTAAAGTAGAAACATCGTGGAAACAGTAGAAAGAGACCAGGCTTGGGAGTCAGAGGTCATGGGTTCAAATCCCGGCTCGGCCATTTGACAGCTGTGTGACTTTGGGCGAGTCACTTCACTTCTCTGGACCTCAGTGACCTCATCTGGAAAATGGGGATTAAGACTGTGACCCTCCATGGGACAACCTGATCACCTGGTATCCTCTCCAGCAATTAGAACAGTGCTTTGCACATAATAATAATAATGATGGTATTTGTTAAGCACTTACTATGTGCAAAGCGCTGTTCTAAGCACTGGAGAGCCAAATAATAATAATAATAATAATAATAATAATAATAATGGTATTTGTTAAGCGCTTACTATGTGTAAAGCACTGTTCTAAGCGCAGAGGGGAAAACAAGGTGATCAGGTTGTCCCACAGGGGGGTCAGTCTTAAGCCCCATTTTACAGATGAGGGAACTGAGGTTCAGAGAAGTTAAGTGACTTGCTCAAGGTCACACAGCCAACAAGTGGCAGAGCCGGGATTCGAACCCATGACCTCTGACTCCAAAGCCCATGCTCTTTCCACTGAGCCATGCTGCTTCTCTTAAGTAAGCACCTAACAAATGCCATCATTATTATTATTATTATTACTAAGCCCTAGGGAGAGAAGCATCGTGGTCTAGTGTGGTCTCTGCACACAGTAAGTGCTCGATAAATACAATCGATTGATTGATTGATTGGGGAGAGCATGGTCCTAGGTGTCCAAAGGACCTGGGTTCTTATCTCACCTTCACTGCTTGTCGGCAGAATGACCTTGGGCAAGTCACTTCAAGTCTCTCCGCCTTAGTTATCTCATCTGCAATATAGGGATTGAGACTGTGAACCCTCAAATGTGAGCCCGTTGTTGGGTAGGGACGTCTCTATAGGTTGCCAACTTGTACTTCCCAAGCGCTTAGTACAGTGCTCTGCACACAATAAACACCCAATAAATACGATTGAATGAATGAATGAATGAATATTGGACGTGGACTGTCTCTTCCCCGATTATCTAGTATCTCCCCCATGGTGTAGTGGATAGACCACGGGAAGCGGCGTGGCTCAGTGGAAAGAGCCCGGGCTTTGGAGTCAGAGGTCATGGGTTCAAACCCCGGCTCCGCCAACTGTCAGCTGTGTGACTTTGGGCAAGTCACTTCACTTCTCTGGGCCTCAGTTACCTCATCTGTAAAATGGGGATTAAGACTGTGAGCCCCCTGTGGGACAACCTGATCACCTTGTAACCTCCCCAGCGCTTAGAACAGTGCTTTGCACATAGTAAGCACTTAATAAATGCCATCATTACTATTTCCCCCAGCGCTTAGAACAGTGCTTTGCACATAGTAAGCGCTTAAGGAATGCCAACATTATTACTATTACTATTACTCTCCATCCCCCCATCTTACCTCCTTCCCTTCCCCACAGCACCTGTATATATGTATATATGGTTGTACATTTTATTACTCTATTTATTTATTTATTTTACTTGTACATATCTATCCTATTTATTTTATTTTGTTGGTATGTTTGGTTTTGTTCTCGGTCTCCCCCTTTTAGACTGTGAGCCCACTGTTGGGTAGGGACTGTCTCTATGTGTTGCCAATTTGTACTTCCCAAGCGCTTAGTATAGTGCTCTGCACATAGTAAGCGCTCAATAAATACGATTGATGATTAGGAGTCAGAAGGTCATGGGTTCTAATCCCGGCTCCACCACGTGTCTGCTGTCTGACCTCGGGCAAGTCACTTCACTTCTCTGGGCCTCAGTTACCCCGTCTGTAAAATGGGGAGTGAGACTGTGAACCCCACGTGGGACAGGGACTTTATCCAATTCGATTTGCCTGTATCTGCCCCAACACTTAGTACAGTGCCTGGTACATAATATGCGCTTCACAAATGACATTATTATTATTATTATTACCCCAGCACATAGTACAGTGCTCGGGACAAAGTAAGTTCTTAACAACTATCATAATAAAGCCATCCAAACAGTAGCCTCAATCAATCTGTGCTGTTCACTGAGCACCTCCTGAGGGCCCAGGACTGTACTAAGCGCTTGGGAGGGTATAAACAGTGGTGAGACACACATAGCTTGCCCTCAAGGAGCTTTCTGCCTAAGGAATTCATACCGTGGGGGATTAGTGGTTCCCATGATGAGTCTCACAGAACTGGAAGCAGCTGGAAACAGTGACATGGGCTAGTGGAAAGAGAACAGCGCTTAGTACAGTGCTCTGCACATAGTAAGCGCTCAATAAATAAGATTGATGACAGGGCAGGGAGCCAGGAGACTTGGGTTCTAATCCTGACTCTGCCACTTGGCTGCAGTGTGACCTTGGGGCCATCACTTAACCTCTCTGGGCCTCGGTATCCTGCGTGGCTCAGTGGAAAGAGCCCGGGCTTTGGAGTCAGAGGTCATGGGTTCTAATCCCAGCTCCGCCAATTGTCAGCTGGGTGACTTTGGGCAAGTCACTTCACTTCTCTGTGCCTCAGTTACCTCATCTGTAAAAGGGGATTAAGACTGTGAGCCCCCCGTGGGACAACCTGATCACCTTGTAACCTCCCCAGTGCTTAGAACAGTGCTTTGCACATAGTAAGTGCTCAATAAAAGCCATTATTATTATTATTATTATTAAAACGAGGACTAAACTAGTCCTCTTTCCCGCACTTATGGGACAGTGGCTGTGCTGCTCTGATTGTGTTAGCTCTACCTCAGCGCTTCGTTGGGTGCGTGGCATATAGTAAGAGCTCAACAAACCTCCCAATTATTATTTTTATTAGCTGTGGATCTGTGTTTGCTTATAATCACTCTACCCCAGAGTCTAACTCAGTATAAGACACATAACTTTACAAATAAACAACTAATTATGGAAACTCAACTGGGGAGTGGCAAGGTATCTTGTCTGTGTCCTGTCAGCGAATATGTGGATTAGCTCACATTTTGATTTGAGATTTTCTTCAGTCCAGCATCGAGATCATGTCAGTGGCCAGAAATGCTTTCCTCATTCATTCATTCAGTCATTTTTATTGAGCGCTTACTATGTGCAGAGCACTGTACTAAGCCCTAGGGAAAGTACAGTGCAGCAACAATGAGAGACAATCCCTGCCCACAACCAGCTCACAGTCTGAGAGGGGGGGAAACAGGCATCAATACAAATAAACAGGCATTAATAGAAATAAATAAAATTACAGATATATTCATAAGTGCTGTGGGGCAGGGAGAGACTAGACTTCTAGACTGTGAGCCCGTTGTTGGGTAGGGACCGTCTCTATATGTTGCCAACTTGTACTTCCCAAGCGCTTAGTACAGTGCTCTGCACACAGTAAGCACTCAATAAATACAATTGAATGAATGAATGAATGAGAGGGGGAAGAGGAGGGAAAGGGAGACAGGGGGACGCGGGAATGGGAGATGAGGAAAAGTGGGGCTTAGGGAAGGCCTCTTGGAAGAGATGGGTCTTCAGTAAGTCTCGGAAGTGGGGGAAGTCTTTGTCTGTGGGATTTGAGGAGGGAGGGCATTCCAGGCCAGAGGTAGGACATGGGCCGGGGGTCAATGGCGGGACAGGTGAGAATGAGGCCCAGGGAGGAGGTGAGCGGCGGCAGAGGAGTGGAGGATATGGGCTGGGATGGAGAAGGAGAGAAGGGAGGTTAGACTGTGAGCCCACTGTTGGGGAGGGACTGTCTCTATGTGTTGCCAATTTGTACTTCCCAAGCACTTAGTACAGTGCTCTGCACATAGTAAGCGCTCAATAAATACGATTGATTGATTGATTGATTGATTGATTGAGGTTAGGGAGGAGGGGGCGAGGCAACGGACTGCTTTGAAGCCAAGAGTGAGGAGTTTTCGTTGGATGCAGAGGTGGATGGGCAACCATTGGAGATCTTTGAGTAGCAGGGTGACGTGCCCTGAACATTTCTATGGAAAGATATTTCGGGCAGCGGAGTGAAGTATGGACTGGAGTGGGGAGAGGGAGGAGGTTGGGAGGCCAAAGAGGAGGCTGATGCACTAATCCAGTCGGGAGAGGACGAGTGATTGTACCAACGTGGTAGCAGTCTGGATGGAGAGAAAAGGGCTTTCCCATCCACGTTCTTTTCTATCCATGCAGAAGCAGTGTGGCTGTAAGGAGAAAGCCAGGTCTTGGGAGTCAGAAGTCGTGGGTTCTAATCCCGGCTCCGCCACTGGTCTGCTGTGTGACTTTGGACAAATCGCTTCACTTCTTTGTCCTCAGTTACCTCATCTTTAAAATGGGGATTAAGACTGTGAGCGCCACTTGGGACAACCTGATAACCTTGTATCTACTAGTGCTTAGAACAGTGCTGGCACAGAGTAAGTGCTTAATAAATACCGTAATTATTATTAATGATAATAATAATAATTGTGGTATTTGTTAAGCACTAGGCACTGTAATAAGCATTGGCAGCGATACAAGATGTTCGGGTTGGACACAGTCTCTGTCCCATGTGGGGCTCACGGCCTTAATCCCCATTTTACAGGTGAGGGGAGTGAGGCCCACAGAAGTGAGGCAGTGATGGGCATTTATTAAGCGCTTACTATGTGCAAAGCACTGTTCTAAGCACTGAGGAGGTAACAAGGTGATCAGGATGTCCCACGGGGGGCTCACAGTCTTCCTCCCCATTTTACAGATGAGATAACTGAGGCACAGAGAAGTTTAAGCAACTTGCCCAAAGTCACACAGCTGACAGTTGGCAGAGACAGGATTTGAACCCATGACCGCTGACTCCAAAGCCCGGGCTCTTTCCACTGAGCCACGCTGCTTCCCACTGCCATGCTGCTTCCCGTGTAGTAAGCGCTCAATGTCCCACGTGGGGCTCATAGTCTTAATCCCCACTTTACAGATGAGGGAACTGAGGCTCAGAGAAGTTAAGTGACTTGCCCAAGGTCACACAGCAGACATGTGGCGGAGTCGGGATGCCTCACGGCCTGCCTCTTCCACGTTTTCCCGGGAATTTTCCAGGCATCCGAGTCTCCTCTAGAGAATCAGTCCTCCTGATTGAGTTATGGGCAGTTAAATCACCTCATTCTCCCTTCTCCAGAACCTGGAGAAACTAAATTTTGTTGCATCAAATGGGTCAAAGCACTTTCTTTACATCCCCAATATTGCAACTTGCTTTCAGTTCAGGTTAATTCATTCATTCATTCAATCATATTTACTGAGTGCTTACTGCGTGCAGAGCACTGGACTAAGCGCTTGGGAAGTACAAATCGGCAACATATAGAGACGGTCCCTACGCAACAATGGGCTCACAGTCTAGAAGGGGGAGACAGACAAAAAAAACCTTTTTTTTTAGATTTAGATTTGACTGCAAATCTAATCAATCAATAATATAATAATAATAATGGCATTTATTAAGCGCTTACTATGTGCAGAGCACTGTTCTAAGCACTGGGGAAGTTACAAGGTGATCAGGTTGTCCCACAGGGGGCTCACAGTCTTAATCCCCATTTTCCAGATGGGGTAACTGAGGCACAGAGAAATGAAGTGACTTGCCCAGAGTCACACAGCTGACAATCGGTGGAGCTGGGATTTGAACCCATGACCTCTGACTCCAAAGCCTGGGCTCTTTACCACTGAGCCACGCTGCTTCTCTGCGTGATTGATTGAATCAATCAATCAATCGTATTTATTGAGCGCTTACTGTGTGCAGAGCACTGTCCTAAGCGCTTGGGAAGTACAAGTTGGCAACATATAGAGACAGTCCCTACCCAACAGTGGGCTCACAGTCTAAAAGAGTGGGCTCACAGTCTAAAAGTCTAATAACAACGATTGCCCCTATTCGGTGTTGGTTTGGTGCTAAGCATTGTGTGTAAGGTTGGGGTGGATACGAGAGGATCAGACTAGACACGGGCTCTGTTCCCCAACGGCTCCCACTCTAAGATGGGGAGAGACAGCAGAAATTCGATCCCGGTACTCCAGGTGAGGGAACGGAAAGCCCAGAGAGGTTAAGTGATTAGCCCAGGGTCACACAGCAGACCAGTAGCAGAGCTGAGCCTGGAATTTCCTTCTCCAGCCCAGCCCGCACCCTCGGCTCCTCTGCCACTAACCTCCTCATCGTGCTCCGTTCTCGCCCGTCCCACCGTCGACCCCCGGCCCACGTCCTCCCCCTGGCCAGGAATGCCCTCCCTCCGCACATCTGCCAAACTAGCTCTCTTCCTCCCTTCAAAGCCCTACTGAGAGCTCACCTCCTCCAGGAGGCCTTCCCAGACTGAGCCCCCTCCTTCCTCTCCTCCTCCCCATCCCCCCCGCCCTCCCTCCTTCCCCTCCCCACAGCACCTGTATAGATGTTTGTCCAGATTTATTACTCTATTTTACTTGTCCATATTTACTATTCTATTGATTTTGTTGATAATAATAATAATAATAATGTTGGCATTTGTTAAGCGCTTACTATGTGCAAAGCACTGCTCTAAGCCCTGGGGTAGATATAAGGTAATCAGGTTGTTCCACGAGGGGCTCACAGTCTTCATCCCCATTTTACAGATGAGGGAACTGAGGCCCAGAGAAGTGAAGTGACTTGCCCAAAGTCACACAGCTGACAAGTGGCGAAGCTGGAATTTGAACTCATGACCTCTGACTCCAAAGCCCGGGCCCTTTCCACTGAGCCACGCTGCTTCCCAGTTGATGTGCATTTAGCTTTACTTCTATTTCTTCTGATGACTTGACACCTGTCCACATGTTTTGTTTTGTTTTCTGTCTCCCCCTTCTAGACGGTGAGCCCACTGTTGGGTAGGGACCATCTCTATACGTTGCCATCTTGTACTTCCCAAGCGCTTAATACAGTGCTCTGCACACAGTAAGTGCTCAATAAATACGATTGAATGAATGAATGAATGACACCTGTCCACATGCTTTGTTTTGTTGTCTGTCTCCCCCTTCTAGACTGTGAGCCCACTGTTGGGTAGGGACCGTCTCTCTATGTTGCCAACTTGGACTTCCCAACTGCTTAGTACAGTGCTCTGCACACAGTAAGCACTCAATAAATACAATTGAATGAATAAATAGAATCCAGAATGGATACAAGAATGACTCAATCAGTGACATTAATTGAGCTCTGATTCTGTGCAGAGCACTGCATTAAGCACTTGTGAGAGGTTAATAGAGTTAAGTCGGCATTATCCCTGCTCCCAAGGAGCTGACTGTGCTGAACACTTGGAAGAGTATAGTAAAGTAATAATAAAGTAATAATAAAGTAATAATAATAATGATGGTATTTGTTAGCCACTTACCTTGTGCCAAGCACTGTTCTAAAACAATACCTACTTCCAAGGAGTTGACAGTCTACTGTGGGCAGAGCACTACTACTAATAATGATCAATCAATCGTATTTGTTGAGCGCTTACTGTGTGCAGAGCACTGTACTAAGCGCTTGGGAAGTACAAGTTGGCAACATATAGAGACAGTCCCTACCTTGCTCACAGTCTAGAAATGGTATTTGTTAAGCGTTTACTATGTGCCAAGCACTGTTCTAAGCACTGGGGAGATACAAGGTGATCAGGTTGTCTCACATGGGGCTCACACTCTTCATCCCCATTTTACAGATGAGGGAACTGAGGCCCAGAGAAGTGAAGTGACTTGCCCAAAGTCACACGGCTGACAATTGGTGGAGCAGGGATTTGAACCCATGACCTCTGACTCCAAACCCGGGCTCTTTCCACTGAGCCACGGTGCTTCTCTATAAGGTAATCAGGTTGTCCCACGTGGGGCTCACAGGCTTCATCCCCATTTTACAGGTGAGGGAACTGAGGCCCAGAGAAGAAGTGACTTGCCCAAAGTCACACAGCTGATAAGTGGCAGAGCTGGGATTAGAACCCACGACCTCTGACTCCCAAGCCTGGGCTCTTTCCACAAAGCCACGCTGCTTTTCTAGTATACATAATTCCTGCCTTCAAGAGGCTGCTAGTCACACCAGCATGATATAATGGACAGAGCCCGGACCTGGGAGTGAGAAGGTGGTGGGTTCTAATCCTGACTCCGCAACTTGTCTGCTGTGTGGCCTTGGGCAAGTTACTTCAGTTCTCTGGGCCTCAGTTACCTCATCTGGAAAATGAGGATGAAGACTGGGAGCCCCACATGGGACAGGGACTGTGTCCAACATGATGACCTTGTATCTACCCCAGTGCTTAGAATAGTGCTTTGCATATAGTAAGCACTTAACAAACACCACCATTATAAATACCATAAAGTAATAATAATATAATTATAATATATAAATTATTATTATTAATATATTTGTTAAGCGCTAACTCTATTATTATTATCCCAGTCTACTGTGCACAGAGCACTGTACTGAGCATTTGGTAGAGTTAGTAGAGATTAATAATAATAATAATGATGGTATTTGTTAAGCGCTTACTATGTGCAAGGCACTGTTCTAAGCGCTGGGGGAGATACAAGATGATCAGGTTGTCCCACGTGGGGCTCACAGTCTTAACCCCCATTTTCCAGATGAGTAACTGAGGCCCTGAGAAGCGAAGTGACTTGTCCAAAGTCACACAGCTGACAAGTGTTCAAATCAAATCAAATCAAGTGCTCAAATCAGCCGGGATTTGAACCCACAACCTCTGACTCCCAAGCCCGGGCTCTTTCCACTAAGCCATGCTGCTTCTCTAGAGATGATTCCTGCCCTCAAAAATAGTAATAACATTGGTATTTTCGTATTTGTTAAGCACTTTTTATGTGCTAAGCACTGTTAAGCACTTCTAGACTGTGAGCCTCTGTTGGGTAGGGACCATCTCTATATGTTAATAATAATAATAATAAAAATAATAATAATGGCATTTATTATGCGCTTACTATGTGCAAAGCACTGTTCTAAGCGCTGGGGATGTTACAAGGTGATCAGGTTATCCCACGTGGGGCTCACAGTCTCAATCCCCATTTTACAGATAAGGTAACTGAGGCCCAGAGAAGTGAAGTGACTTGCCCAAAGTCGCACAGCTGACAATTGGCAGAGCCGGGGTTTGAACCCATGACCTCTGACTCCAAAGCCCGGGCTCTTCTCCACTGAGCCACACTGCTTCTCTATATGTTGCCAACTTGGACTTCCCAAGCGCTTAGTACAGTGCCCTGCCCACAGTAAGCGCTCAATAAATGCTATTGAATGAATGAATGAATGAATGAATGTTAATCAGGCTGAACACAGTCTCTGTCCCACGTGGGGCTCACGGTCTAAGGTAGAAGGAGACTGGGTATTGAATCCCCATTTTCCAGAGGCAGAAACTGAGGAACAGAGAAGGGAAGTGACTTGCCCGGGGTCACAAAGCAGGCAAGTGGCGGCGCCGGGATTCGAATCCAGGTCCTCTGATTCCCTGGCTCGTGCCCCGCTGCTTCTCAAAGACCTTTCCCTCTCGTGGATGCAGAGTGGTGCCCTGAAGCACACAGAGGAATCAATCAATCAACCAATCAATCAATCAATCGTATTTATTGAGCGCCTACTGTGTGCAGAGCACTGTACTAAGCGCTTGGGAAGCCCAAGTTGGCAACATATAGAGACAGTCCCTACCCAACGGTGGGCTCACAGTCTAGAAGGGGGAGACAGAGAACGAAACCAAACATATGAACAAAATAAAATAAATAGAATAATAAATCCGTACAAACATATATCATCATCATCAATCGTATTTATTGAGCGCTTACTGTGTGCAGAAGAACACTGGACTAAGCGCTCGGGAAGTCCAAGTTGGCAACATCTAGAGACAGTCCCTACCCAGCAGTGGGCTCACAGTCTAAAAGCGCTTAGTACAGTGCTCTGCACATAGTAAGCGCTCAATAAATGCGATTGATGATAAAAGGGGGAGACAGAGAACAAAACCAAACGTACTAACAAAATAAAATAAATAGAATGGATATGTCCAAGTAAAATAAATAGATAAATAAATGGAGTAATAAATCTGTACAAGTAAAATAAATAAATAAATACAGCAATAAATATGTACAAGTAAAATAAATAAATAAATAAATAAATAGAGTAATAAATATGCATAAGTAAAATGAATAAATAAATAAATAGAGTAATAAATATGTACAAACATATATACATATATACAGGTATATATATACGTATACACAGGTGCTGTGGGGAAGGGAAGGAGGTAAGGCAGGGGGTGGAGAGGGGGAGGCCGTAGACTTGGTAGACGCGGTCCCTGCCCCCAAGAAGCTGCCAATCCACTGCACGCAGAGCACTTTACTGAGCGCTTGGGAGTGCGATAGACAGATTACGGTGCTCAAATATGTGAGGAAGAGTACCAATTCTGGCCACACTCCTGGCTGTCTTCTAGACTGTGAGCCCACTGTTGGGTAGGGACTGTATATGTTGCCAGCTTGTACTTCCCAAGCGCTTAGTACAGTGCTCTGCGCACAGTAAGCGCTCAATAAATACGATTGATTGATTGATTGATTGATTCTGTGGGTTGAGCGCTGTGCTGGGGGCCTCTTTCTGTGGGCTGACCTGTCCTCTAGAGAAGCAGCGGAAAGCGCCCGGGCTTGGGAGTCGGAGGTCATGGGTTCTAATCCCGGCTCCCCCACATGTCTGCTGTGTGACCTGGGGCAAGTCACTTAACTTCCCTGAGCCTCAGTGACTTTATCTGTAAAATGGGGTTAAGAGCGTGAGCCCCACGTGGGATGTGATCACCTTGTATCCTCCCCAGTGCTTAAAACTGTGCTTTGCACATAGTAAGCGCTTAACAAATGCTATTATTATTATTATTATTATTATTATTATTATTATTATTATTATTTTATTATTATTACTAGACTCCACCTCTTCCTGCAGGGTGGGTGCTGATTTGGGTGCCTCCTCCTGTGGGCCGGGCAATGTACTGAGCACCCTCTCCTGTGTGTCAGGTGCTGTACTGGGCACCCCCTCCTGTGGGCCGGGCACCATACCGCACACCTCCTCCTTTGGCTGGGTACTGTCCTGGATGCTCCTTCTGTGGGCTGGGTACTGTACTGGCCGCCTCCTCCTATAGGCTGGATACTTATTGGCCGCCTCCTTCTATGGCCTGGGTGCCGTACTCGGTGCCTCCTTCTGAGGGCTGGGCACTGTACTGCACACTTCCTCCTGCTGGCTGTATTGGCTACCTCTTTCTGTGGGCCGGGCACTGTACTGAGCACCCTCTCCTGTGAGCTCTGTTCATCCGATCTTGGGTGAGTCACTTCACTTCTCTGGGCCTCAGTTCCCTCATCTGTAAAATGGGGTTGGAGATGGGGGACAGGGACTACGTCCAACCTGATTTGCTTGTATCCACCCCAGCGCTTAGTACAGTGCCTGGCACATAGTAAGTGCATAATTACTATTATCTATTTGTGCTACCTTTTCCCCACGCTGTATATTAGGACTTTTTGCTCCAGCCCCGCTTCAAACTCCAGAAAATACGGTCCTTTTATCGGTCCATCATCATCAATCGTATTTATTGAGCGCTTACTATGTGCAGAGCACTGTACTAAGCGCTTGGAAAGTACAAATTGGCCTTAAAAGACCCATCTTTCTTCCAGGAAAGATGGGTCTTTTAAGGATCAGAAAGCTCATCGGGATTGGGACGAAGATTTGTTTTCTGACAAATAGCGGAAGGGTTCGGCTCGGGGCGGCCTTCACAGTTTCAGGAGAAATTGTTTTTAATGAAAAAATGGACATTCATCTCAGCGGCTCAACTCTTATAGAGGTTGAAGTGGCCTCTAATTCTGTCAATTTGTCTTCTCCCAAGCGTTTAGTACAGTGCTCTGCACAGAGTAAGCGCTCAATAAATACGATTGACGGATTGAGGGAGTGATGGATTGAGTGGCTCAGGGCAGCACGATGCGGCCCGGAAGAATCGTCCCGACTGGATAATAATAATAATAATAATGATAATAATAATAATGATGGGATTTGTTAAGCGCTTACTACGTGCCCAGCACTGTTCTAAGCGCTGGGCGGGATACAAGGTGATCAGGTTGTCTCAATCAATCAATCAAGCAATCAATCGTATTTATTGAGCGCTTCCTATGTGCAGAGCACTGTACTAAGCGCTTGGGAAGTACAAATTGGCAACACATAGAGACAGTCCCTACCCAACAGTGGGCTCACAGTCTAAAAGGGGGAGACAGAGAACAAAACCAAACATACCAACAAAATAAAATAAATAGGATAGAAATGTACAAGTAAAATAAATGAATAAATCAATAAATAGAGTAATAAATATGTGCTCACGTGGAGATCACAGTCTTAATCCCTATTTGACAGATGAGGTACATATTTAGACTGTGAGCCCACTGTTGGCTAGGGACTGTCTCTATATGTTGCCAATTTGTACTTCCCAAGCGCTTAGTACAGTGCTCTGCACATAGTAAGTGCTCAATAAATACGATTGATGATGATGATATTTCTTCTATTTGTTTTATTTTGTTAATATGTTTTATTTTGTTGTCTGTCTCCCCCTTCTAGACTGTGAGCCCGCTGTTGGGTAGGGACCGTCTCTAGATGTCGCCAACTTGGACTTCCCAAGCGCTTAGCACAGTGCTCTGCACATAGTAAGCGCTCAATAAATACGATTGATGATGATGATATTTCTTCTATTTGTTTTATTTTGTTAATATGTTTTATTTTGTTCTCTGTCTCCCCCTTCTAGACTGTGAGCCCGCTGTTGGGTAGGGACCGTCTCTAGATGTCGCCAACTTGGACTTCCCAAGCGCTTAGCACAGTGCTCTGCACGCAGTAAGCGCTCAATAAATACGAATGAATGAATGAGAGGCACAGAGAAGTTGTGATTTTCCCAAAGTCACCCGGTTGATGCGGCAGGGCCGGGATTAGAACCCATGACCTCTGACCCCCAAGCCCGGGCTCTTTCCACTAAGCCACGCTGCGTGATGTGAACCTCGCTGGATTATTTTGATGATGATGACGATAATGATAATAATAACAAAAATAATGATATTTGTTAAGCTCTTATTATATGTCAACCTCTGTTGTAAATTCTGGGGTAGATACAAGACCATCAGGTAGGACACAGTCCCTGCCCCATATGGGGCTCACAGTCTTCATCCCCATTTTCCAGATGAGGGAACTGAGGCCCAGAGAAGTGAAGTGACATGCGCAAGGTCACCCAGCAGACAAGTGGCAGAGCCGGAATTAGAACCCACGACCTCGGACTCCCAAGCCCGGGCTCTTTCTGCTAGGCCACGTTGCTTCTCGTACTATTATTACTATGTGCAGAGCACTGTACTAAGCGCTTGGGCGAGTACAGTTTAACAGAATGAGCGGACACGTTCGCCACCTATAATCATCAATCGTATTTATTGAGCGCTTACTGTGTGCAGTTTACAGACTAGAGGAAGCGCTTACTACGTACACAGCCCTGTACTAAACGCTGGGAAAAAGTACTGAGGTGGGAATCAGATATGGTGTCTGTCCCCCCTCGGGGTTCACAATCTGCACAGGGTTTTTTTTTGTGGCATCTGTTAAGCGCTTACTATGTGTCAGGCACTGTACTGAGCACCGCGATGGCCTAGTGAAAAGAGCCCGGGGGAGTCAGAGCTCGTGGGTTCAAATCCCGGCTCCGCCACTTGACCGCCGCTTGACTGTGGGCGAGTCGCTTCACTTCTCCGGGCCTCAGTTTCCTCATCTGTAAAATGGGGATTAAGACGTGAGCCCCACGTGGGACAACCTGATTGCCTCGCATCCACCCCAGCGCTTAGAACAGTGTTTGGCACATAGTACAATACAGTGGAATTGTATCTCCTCCTCCTTCCCCTCCCCACAGCACCTGTATATATGTATATATGTTTGTGCGGATTTATTACTCTATTTATTTTATTTGTACATATTTATTCTATTTATTTTATTTTGTTAATATGTTTTGTTTCGTTCTCTGTCTCCCCCTTTTAGACTGTGAGCCCGCTGTCGGGTCAGGACCGTCTCTATATGCTGCCAACTTGGACTTCCCAAGCACTTAGTACAGAGCTCTGCACACAGTAAGCGCTCAATAAATATGATTGAATGAATGACTGTCCCTATATGTTGCCAATTTGTACTTCCCAAGAGCTTAGTACAGTGCTCTGCACATAGTAAGCGCTCAATAAATATGATTGATTGATTGATTGATTGATTGAATGAATGATTGTCTCTATATGTTGCCAACTTGTACTTCCCAAGCGCTTAGTACAGTGCTCTGCACACAGTAAGCGCTCAATGAATACGATTGAATGAATGATTATCTCTATATGTTGCCAACTTGGACTTCCCAAGCGCTTAGTACAGTGCTCTGCACACAGTAAGCACTCAATAAATACGATTGAATGAATGATTGTCTCTATATGTTGCCAACTTGTACTTCCCAAGCGCTTAGTACAGTGCTCTGCACACAGTAAGTGCTCAATAAATACGATTGAATGAATGATTATCTCTCTATGTTGCCAACTTGTACTTCCCAAGTGCTTAGTACAGTGCTCTGCACACAGTAAGCACTCAATAAATACGATTGAATGAATGACTGTCTCTATATGTTGCCAACTTGGACTTCCCAAGCGCTTAGTACAGTGCTCTGCACACAGTAAGCGCTTAATAAATACGGTTGAATGAATGATTATCTCTATATGTTGCCAACTTGTACTTCCTAAGCGCTTAATACAGTGCTCTGCACACAGTAAGCGCTCAATAAATACGATTGAATGAATGATTGTCTCTCTATGTTGCCAACTTGTACTTCCCAAGCGCTTAGTACAGTGCTCTGCACACAGTAAGCGCTTAAAAAATACGGTTGAATGAATGATTGTCTCTATATGTTGCCAACTTGTACTTCCCAAGCGCTTAGTCCAGTGCTCTGCACACAGTAAGCGCTCAATAAATGCGATTGAATGAATGATTGTCTCTATATGTTGCCAACTTGTACTTCCCGAGCGCTTAGTCCAGTGCTCTGCACACGGTCAGCGCTCAATAAATACGATTGAATGAATGATTGTCTCTCTATGTTGCCAACTTCCCGAGCACTTAGTACAGTGCTCTGCACACAGTAAGCACTCAATAAATACTATTGAATGAATGATTGTCTCTATATGTTGCCAACTTGGACTTCCCAAGCGCTTAGTACAGTGCTCCGCACACAGTATGCGCTCAATAAATATGATTGATTGATTGATTGATTGAATAAACACGATTGAATGAATGAATGAATGAATATACTAGAATTAGTAGATGTGAATGCGGTCTATACTGACTACTGGGAGCGGAGCACTGTGCTAAGCACTTGGCAGAGTACAGTGGCTGGTGTTGATGGTGTGAGCCCACTGTTGGGTAGGGACTGTCTCTATATGTTGCCAATTTGTACTTCCCAAGTGCTTAGTACAGTGCTCTGCACATAGTAAGCGCTCAATAAATACGATTGATGATGATGATGATGATGGTATTTGTTAAGCACTTACTGTGTGCCAAGCACTGTTCTAAGCCCTGGGAGGGATATAA
This sequence comes from Tachyglossus aculeatus, assembly GCF_015852505.1. NCBI lineage: Eukaryota > Metazoa > Chordata > Mammalia > Monotremata > Tachyglossidae > Tachyglossus > Tachyglossus aculeatus. Next base: position 3,213,360 of record NC_052068.1, read on the forward strand.
GATAATCAGATGTCCCACGTGGGGCTCACAGTCTTCATCCCCATTTGACAGATGAGGAAACTGAGGCCTAGAGAAGTAAAGTGACTTGCCCAAGGTCACACAGCTGACAAGTGGAGGAGCTGGGATTAGAACCCACAACCTCTAGACCTTGGAACTTCTAGACTGTGAGTCCGCAGTTGGGTAGGGACCGTCTCTATATGTTGCCACTTGGACTTCCCAAGCGCTTAGTACAGTGCTCTGCACACAGTAAGCGCTCAATAAATAGGATAGAATGAATGAATGAATGACCTTTGACCCCCAAGCCCGGGCTCTTTCCACTAAGCCACGCTGTTTTAGACATGAATGCTGTCCTCAGGGAACATACTGACTATCATGTGCAGAGCACTGTACTGAACACCCCGTAGAGTGCAATAGAGTTAATAGACAAGTTTCCTGCCCTCAACGAGCTTACGGTCTACTTCATACAGAGCTCTGTCGTAAGGCCATGTGCAGAGCACTGTACTGAACACCCCGTAGAGTGCAGTAGAGTTAATAGACAAGCTTACAGTCTGCTTTGTGCAGAGCTCTGTACTAAGGCCATGTGCAGAGCACTGTACTGAACACCCCGTAGAGTGCAGTAGAGTTAATAGACGAGCTTACAGTCTGCTTTGTGCAGAGCTCTGTACTAAGGCCATGTGCAGAGCACTGTGCTGAACACCCCGTAGAGTGCAATAGAGTTAATAGATGAGCTTACGGTCTGCTTTGTGCAAAGCTCTGTAATAAGGCCATGTGCAGAGCACTGTACTGAACACCCCGTAGAGTGCAATACAGTTAATAGATGAGCTTACGGTCTACTTCATACAGAGCCCTGTAGTAAGGCCATGTGCAGAGCACTGTACTGAACACCCGGTAGAGTGAAATAGAGTTCATAGACAAGCTTACGGTCTACTTTGTGCAGAGCTCTGTCCTAAGGCCATGTGCAGAGCACTGTACTGAACACCCCGTAGAGTGCAGTAGAGTTAATAGACGAGCTTACGGTCTACTTCGTGCAGAGCTCTGTACTAAGGCCATATGCAGAGCACTGTACTAAACACCTGGTAGAGTGCAATAGAGTTAATAGAAGAGTTTCCTGCCCTCAACGAGCTTACAGTCTACTTCATGCAGAGCTCTGTAGTAAGGCCATGTGCAGAGCACTGTACTGAACACCCCATAGAGTGCAATAGAGTTCATAGACGAGCTTACGGTCTACTTCGTGCAGAGCTCTGTACTAAGGGCATGTGCAGAGCACTGTACTGAACACCCCGTAGAGTGCAGTAGAGTTAATAGGCGAGCTTACAGTCTGCTTTGTGCAGAGCTCTGTACTAAGGCCATGTGCAGAGCACTGTACTAAACACCTGGTAGAGTGCAATAGAATTAATAGACAAGTTTCCTGCCCTCAACGAGCTTACGGTCTACTTCATACAGAGCTCTGTAGTAAGGCCACTTGCAGAGCACTGTACTGAACACCCGGTAGAGTGCAATAGAGTTCAGAGGCGAGCTTACGGTCTACTTTGTGCAGAGCTCTGTACTAAGGCCATGTGCAGAGCACTGTACTGAACACCCGATAGAGTGCAATAGAGTTCAGAGACGAGCTTACAGTCTACTTTGTGCAGAGCTCTGTACTAAGGTCATGTGCAGAGCACTGTACTAAACACCCAGTAGAGTGTAATAGAGTTAATGGACAAGCTTCCTGCCCTCAACGAGCTTACGGTCTACTTCATACAGAGCTCTGTAGTAAGGCCACGTGCAGAGCACTGAACTGAACACCCCGTAGAGTGCAATAGAGTTCATAGACGAGCTTACGGTCTACTTTGTGCAGAGCTCTGTACTAAGGCCATGTGCAGAGCACTGTACTGAACACCCCGTAGAGTGCAATAGAGTTCAGAGGCGAGCTTACGGTCTACTTTGTGCAGAGCTCTGTATTAAGGCCATGTGCAGAACACTGTACTGAGCACCCCGTAGAGTGCAATAGAGTTAATGGACGAGCTTACGGTCTGCTTTGTGCAGAGCTCTGTACTAAGGCCATGTGCAGAGCACTGTACTAAACACCTGGTAGAGTGCAATAGAGTTCATAGACAAGTTTCCTGCCCTCAACGAGCTTACGGTCTACTTCATATAGAGCTCTGTAATAAGGCCATGTGCAGAGCACTGTACTGAACACCCCGTAGAGTGCAATAGAGTTAATAGACGAGCTTATGGTCTACTTTGTGCAGAGCTCTGTACTAAGGCCATGTGCAGAGCACTGTACTGAACACCCCCTAGAGTGCAATAGAGTTAATAGACGAGCTTACAGTCTACTTCGTGCAGAGCTCTGTACTAAGGCCATGTGCAGAGCACTGTACTGAACACCCAGTAGAGTGCAATAGAGTTCATAGGTGAGCTTACGGTCTACTTTGTGCAGAGCTCTGTACTAAGACCATGTGCAGAGCACTGTACTGAACACCCCGTAGAGTGCAACAGAGTTAATAGACGAGCTTACGGTCTAGTTTGTGCAGAGCTCTGTACTAAGGCCATGTGCAGAGCACTGTACTGAACACCCCGTAGAGTGCAGTAGAGTTAATAGACGAGCTTACAGTCTGCTTTGTGCAGAGCTCTGTACTAAGGTCATGTGCAGAGCACTGTACTGCACACCTGGTAGAGTGCAATAGAGTTAATGGACGAGCTCCCTGCCCTCAACGAGCTTACGGTCTACTTCATACAGAGCTCTGTAGTAAGGCCATGTGCAGAGCACTGTACTGAACACCCGCTGGAGTGAAATACAGTTCATAGATGAGCTTGCGGTCTACTTTGTGCAGAGCTCTGTACTAAGGGCATGTGCAGAGCACTGTACTAAACACCTGGTAGAGTGCAATAGAGCTAATGGATGAGCTTCCTGCCCTCAAGGAGCTTACGGTCTACTTCGTGCAGAGCTCTGTACTAAGGCCAGAGGCCAGACGTGGGCGGCGAGATAGACGAGACGGAGGGACAGCGAGAAGTTTGGCATCAGAGAAGCGGAGTGTGCTGGACGTGTTGCAGTACGGGAGCAGCGAGGTGAGGGAGGAGGGGGCGAGGGGATGGACGGCTTTAAAGCATCCTCCCACTTCCCTGCTGTGTGACCTTGGGTGAGTCCCTTCACTCCTCCGTGCCTCAATTTCATCACCTGTAAAACGGAAGCAGTGTGGCCCAGTGGAAAGAGCGTGGGCTTGGGAGTCAGAGGTCATGGGTTCAAATCCCGGCTGTGCCACTTGCCAGCTGGATGACCCTGGGCAAGCCACCTTTTTTTCTCTTTTAGCGCTTACTATGTGCCAAGCACCGTTCTAAGCGCTGGGGCAAAGACATGGCAATCAGGTTGTCCCACGAGGGGCTCACAGTCTTCATCCCCATTTTATAGGTGAGGTAACTGAGGCCCCGAGAAGTTTAAGTGACTTGCCCAAAGTCACACAGCTGACAATTGGGGGAGCCGGAATTTGAACCCACGCCCTCTGACTCACCAGCCCATGCTCTTTCCACTGAGCCACGCTGCTCTTCTCTGTGCCTTGGTTACCTCATCTGTAAAATGGGGATGAAGACTGTGAGCCCCATGTGAGACAACCTGATCACCTTGTATCCCCCAAGCGCTTAGAACAGTGCTTTGCACATAGTAAGCACTTAACAAATACCATTATTATTATTATTATTATTATTATTATTATTCCTGTTTTCCCTCCACCTTAGGCAGCGAGTCCCACTTGACAGAAGGATTGAGTCCGACCTGATTATCTTGTATTTCATTCATTCATTCATTCATTCCATCGTATTCATTGAGCTCTTCTTGTGTGTGCAGAGCACTGCACTGAGCACTTGGGAGAGTAAACTATGATAATAATAATAATAATAATAATAATGGCATTTATTAAGCACTTACTATGTGCAAAGCACTGTTCTAAGCTCTGGGGAGGTTACAAGTTGATCAGGTTGTCCCACGGGGGGCTCACAGTCTTAATCCCCATTTTACAGATGAGGGAACTGAAGCACAGAGAAGTGAAGTGACTTGCCCAAAGTCACACAGCTGACAATTGGCCGAGCCGGGGTTTGAACCCACGACCTCTGACTCCAAAGCCCGAGCTCTTTCCACTGAACCACAATGCTTATCTATAATAATAATAGTAATAATTATGGTATTTGTTTAGCACTTACTACCATGATTAGGTAGGGACTGTCTCTATCTGTTGCCGAATTGTACTTTCCAAGCGCTTAGTCCAGTGCTCTGCACACAGGAAGCGCTCAATAAATTCGATGGAATGAATGAATGAACTGTACTAAGTTAGAAGCTAATCGGGTTGGATGCAGTTCCTGTCCCACGTGGGGCTCACGGTCTTAATCCCCATTTTCCAGATGAGGGAAAATGAGAAGCAGCGTGGCTCAGTGGAAAGAGCCCAGGCTTTGGAGTCAGAGGTCATGGGTTCAAATCCCGGCTCCGCCAATTGTCAGCTGTGTGACTTTGGGCAAGTCACTTCACTCCTCTGTGCCTCAGTGACCTCCTCTGTAAAATGGGGATTAAGACTGTGAGCCCCCTGTGGGGCAACCTGATCACCTTGTAACCTCCCCAGCGCTTAGAACAGTGTTTTGCACATAGTAAGTGCTTAATAAATGCTATTATCATTATTATTATTATTATTATTATTATTATTATTATTATTATTAACTGAGGCACGAAGAAGAGAAGTGACTTGCTCAAGGTCACACAGTGGACAAGTGGCAGAGCGGGGATTAGAACCTGTCTCCATGTTTAGTTTTGTCGTCCGTCTCCCCCTTCTAGACTGTGAGTCCGTTGTTGGGTGGGGACCGGCTCTAGATGTTGCCGACTTGTCCTCTCCCAAGCGCTTAGTACAGTGCTCTGCACACAGTAAGCGCTCAGTAAATACGATTGACAGAATGAACGAATAAATAAATGAATGACCCCCAGGCCTGGGCTCTATCTCCTCCGCCATGTTGCTTCCATGACAACCAGATGCATTCCCTGCCCACAAAGAGCATCTGTGAAGCATTGAGAAGCAGCGTGGCTCGGTGGAAAAGCCCGGGCTTTGGAGTCAGAGATCATGGGTTCGAATCCCGACTTCACTAACTGTCAGCCGTGTGACTTTGGGCAAGTCACTTCACTTCTCTGGGCCTCAGCGACCTCATCTGTAAAATGGGGATTAAGATTGTGGGCCCCACGTGGGACAAACTGATCGTCTTGTATCCCCCCAGCTCTTAGAACAGTGCTTTGCACATAGTAAGCGTTTAACAAATACCATTGTTATTATTATTATTATCTGCCGCAGTGCTTAGCACAGCGTCTGGCCTAGTGCAAGCACCGAACAGATGCTGCCACTATCAACAGAGCTGGGGCCGTGTCGAAGTCATCAGTGAAGCCTTGGGAGCCGACGAGTTCCAGGAGAGAGTGAGTTTGGAGTGAGGGGGGCGCCCATTACATAGCCCCCTCCATTTAGCCCCCATTTAGAAAGGGAAGGGACGCGGCAGAGAGGCAGCGGAGCAAGCCGGAGTGAATAGGAAAGCTCAGATTTGAGAATAAATGACTATCTTTGTAATCCACTCGAGAGGGTCTCCCAACCCGTTATGAGGAATTACCGTGACCTAGTTTTTAAGAGGTAGCGATCATTAGCATATCAAAAGTTCACAATTATGACAGCGGACTCCTTCCTTGCCGGGGATCATTCCTGCAGCGATGAATAAGGAGCTTGAATCCGGATAGCTGAATTGAATTTCGTTATTGAATTACCAAATAAAAGCAAACGGCGAGGAACACACATCACAACCCCGTTAAATGCACTGCATTGATGCATTATTGATGGCAAGACGAACAGCTTAAACGGTCCGGCCTAAACAAATGGGATTTTTTACACTCTCACATTCTGTTGGATATTTGGAGTCGGGATCCTTTTAGGGAACTGAAACTCAATTAGCTCCCTTAGCGAGAGGAGTTTATTTGCTTGCAGAAACGTGGCTGTGCTGTGTGTTTGGGAAACGGTGGGCGGATATTCCGGATTGGGACACCAAATCCCTCCGCTGTGACTCCAGATTGTTTTTCCTGGGTGAAAAATCTTTCCTTAAAAGACGTTTTTCAAGCGGGTTTTGTCGGGGGGACTTTCGACGGTTAATGGGAAGCAGCGTGGCTCAGTGGAAAGAGCACTGGCTTAGTACAGAGCGCTTAGTACAGTGCTCTGCACACAGCAAGCGCTCAATAAACACGATTGATTGATTTGAAGTCAGAGGTCAGGGGTTCAAATCCCGGCTCCGCCATGTGTCAGCTGTGTGACTTTGGGCAAGGCACTTCATTCATTCAATTGTATTTATTGAGCGCTCACTGTGTACAGAGCACTGTACTAAGCGCTTGGGAAGTACAAGTTGGCGACATAGAGAGACGGTCCCTACCCAACAGCGGGCTCACAGTCTAGAAGGGGGAGACAGACAAGAAAACAAGACATATTAACAAAATAAAATAAATAGAATAGTAAATATGTACAAGTAAAATAAATAGAGTAATAAATGTGTACGGACATATATACGGGTGCTGTGGGGAGGGGAAGGAGGTAAGGCGGGGGGGGATGGGGAGGGTGAGGAGGGGGGCCTTCACTTCTCTGGGCCTCAGTTACCTCATCTGTAAAATGGGGATTAAGACTGTGAGCCCCCCGTGGGACAACCTGATCACCTTGTATCCCCCTCAGTGCTTAGAACAGTGCTTTCCACATAGTAAGCGCTTAATAAATGCCATTATTATTATTATTATTATTATTAGAAGCATGGAGAAGCGGCGTGGTGGAGTGGGTAGAGCCATGCCTTGGGAGGCAGAAGGCCATGGGTTCTAATCCCGCCTCTGCCACGTGTCTGCTGTGTGACCCTGGGCAAGTCACTTCACTTCTCTGGGTCTCGTTTACCTGATCGGTCGAATTGAGATTAAGACTAGGGGAGCAGCTTGGCTTAGTAGAAAGAGCACAGGCTTGGGAGTCCGAGGATATGGGTTCCAATCCCGGCTCTGCCACCTGTCTGCTGTGTGACCTTGGGCAAATCACTTCACTTCTCTGTGCCTCAGTTCCCTCATCTGTAAAATGGGGATTAAAAGTGTGAGCCCCACGTGGGACAACCTGATTACCCTGTATCTATCCCAGTGCTTAGAACAGTGCTTGGCATATAGTAAGCGCTTAACAAATACCAAACAAACAAACAAACTGTGAGCCCTATGAGGGACAGGGCAAATCACTTCACTTCCCTGTGCCTCAGTTACCTCATCTGTAAAATGGGGATTAAAAGTGTGAGCCCCACGTGGGACAACCTGACTACCTCGTATCTACTCCAGTGCTTAGAACAGTGCTTGGCACATAGTAAGCGCTTAACAAGTACTGTTAAGAGAAGCAGCATGGCTTAGTGGATAGAGCCTGGGCCCGGGAGTTGGAAGGTCATGGGTTCTAATCCCGGCTCCGCCACTTGTCTGCTGGCTGACCTTGGGCGAGTCACTTCACTTCTTTGGGCCTCTGTTATCTAATCTGGAAAATGGGGATTGAGACTGTGAGCCCCAGGTGGGACAGGGACTTTGTCCAACCTGATTAGATATATATATTTGTACAGATTTATTACTCTATTTATTTTACTTGTACATATTGATTCTATTTATTTTATTTGGTTTATATGTTTTGCTTTGTCGTCTGTCTCCCCCTTCTAGACTGTGAGCCCGTTGTTGGTTAGGGACCGTCTCTATATGTTGCCAACTTGTTCTTCCCAAGCGCTTAGTACAGTGCTCTGCACACAGTAAGCGCTCAATAAATACGACTGATGATGATGAACTTGTACTTCCCAGGGGCTTAGTACAGTGCTCTGCGCACAGTAAGCGCTCAATAAATGCGATTGAATGAATGAATTTGCTTGTATCCACCCCAGCGCTTGATACAGTGACTGGCACATGGTAAGCGCTTAGCAAATACCATCGTTATCATTATTATTACAGAAGCCCGAACTTTCAGCCCCCAAAATACACAAATGTCATTTTTCATCGACCGTGCTGTTGAACACCGTGTCTCTCTCCACTTCAATCCATACTTCATGCTGCTGCCCGGATTATCTTTGTCCAGAAACGCTCTGGACATATCACTCCCCTCCTCAAAAACCTCCAATGGCTACCGATCAATCTGCGCATCAGGCATAAACTCCTCACCCTGGGCTTCAAGGCTGTCCGTCCATCACCTCGCCCCCTCCTACCTCACCTCCCTTCTCTCCTTCTCCAGCCCAGCCCGCACCCTCCGCTCCTCCACCGCTGATCTCCTCACCGTTAGGCCTCGCTCTCGCCTGTCCTGCCATCGACCCCCGGCCCACGTCATCCCCCGGGACTGGAATGGCCTCCCTCTGCCCCTCCGCCAAGCTAGCTCTCTTCCTCCCTTCAAGGCCCTGCTGAGAGCTCACCTCCTCCAGGAGGCCTTCCCAGACTGAGCCCCTTCTTTCCTCTCCCCCTCGTCCCCCTCTCCATCCCCGTCTTACCTCCTTCCCTTCCCCGCAGCACCTGTATATATGTATATATGGTTGTACATATTTATTACTCTGTTTATTTATTTATTTATTTATTTTACTTGTACATTTCTATCCTATTTATTTTATTTTGTTGGTATGTTTGGTTCTGTTCTCTGTCTCCCCCTTTTAGACTGTGAGCCCACTGTTGGGTAGGGACTGTCTCTATGTGATGCCAATTTGTACTTCCCAAGCGCTTAGTACAGTGCTCTGCGCATAGTAAGCGCTCAATAAATATGATTGATTGATTGATTGATTGAACACCACGTAGAGAAATCTCCACACAAGCCTGAACTTTCAGCCCCGAAAATCCACAAACGTCATTTTTCATCGAAGATGGTAGGGAGTCTCCTGGATCTTAAGAAGGGGATACCTTCTTTGTCTGCTCTCTGCAAAAAATTGATAATAGAGGGATTTGTTACGTGCTTTCTCTGTGCCAAATGCTGAACTAAGCCCTGGGGTAGCTACAAGATAATCATGTTGGACGCGATCCCCGTTCCTCATGGAGTTCAAAGTCTAAGTAGGAGGAAGACCAGATACTGAATCAGTGTTTTACAGATAGTGAGGCTGAAGCACAGGGAAGTAAAATGACTCATCCAAGGTCACACAGCAGGTAAGTGGCGGAGTGGGGATTGGAACTCGGGTCTTCTGTCTCCCATACCCATGCTCTTTCCATTAGGTCATGGTTTTTGGTTTTGTCTCCCCCTTTTAGACTGTGAGCCCACTGTTGGGTAGGGACTGTCTCTCTATGTTGCCAATTTGTACTTCCCAAGCGCTTAGTACAGTGCTCTGCACACAGTAAGCGCTCAATAAATATGATTGATGATGATGTTGATTCTCCAAATAGTAAGACACTCTTCTTGGTAGAGGCAAATTCAAGGCCATTTCTCTTCATCATCATTATCATCATCATTATCATCAGAGAAGCAGCGTGGCTCAGTGGAAAGAGCCCGGGCTTGGGAGTCAGAGGTCATGGGTTCTAATCCCGACCCCACCACATGTCTGCTGTGTGACCTTGGGCAAGTCACTTCTCTTCTTTGAGACTCAGTTACCTCATCTGTAAAATGGGGATTAAGAGTGTGAGCCCCACATGGGACAACCTGATCACCTTGTATTCCCCCAGCACTTAGGACAGTGCTTCACACACAGTAAGTGCTTAACAAACACCATTATTATTATTATTATTATTATCATCATCACCAGTGGTATTTATTGAGTTCTTCTTGTGTGGAGAGCAGTGTACTAAGCACTTGGAAGAGTAGAGTGCAATAGAATTGGTAGATGCGTTCCTTGCCCACCACAAGCTCGGTGGGTGGATTTGGGTAATAATAATGATGGCATTTGTTGAGCGTTTACTATCTATCAATCAATCAATCAATCGTATTTATTGAGCACTTACTGTGTGCACAGCACTGTACTAAGCGCTTGGGAAGTACAAGTTGGCAACATAAAGAGATAGTCCCTATCCAACAGTGGGCTCACAGTCTAGAAGAGACTATTACTACGTACCAAGCACTGTTCTAAGAGCTGGGGTAGATACAAGGCAATAAGGTTGTCCCACGTGGGGCTCAAAGTCTTAATCCCCATTTTACAGATGAGGCAACTGAGGCCCAGAGAAGTTAAGTGACTTGCTCGAAGTCACACAGCAGACAAGTGGTGGAACCGGGTTTAAAACCCACGATCTCTGACTCCCAAGGCCAGGCTCTTTCCATGTTTGGTGGAAAGGAAGCCACCATATTACTACTACTATTACTACTACTACTACTACTACTACTACTACTACTAGTACTACTACTAATAATAATAATTGTGATTTTGTTAAACACTTTGTTCCAGGCAACGTACTAAGCACTGGGGTGGATATGAGCTCTGCACATAGTAAGCGCTTAATAAATGCCATCATTATTATTATATGAGCAAATCAGGTTGGGCACAGTCCCTGTCCCAAATGGGGCTCACGATCTCAATCCCCATTTTATAGATGGGGTATCTGACGCCCAGAAAAGTGAGGCGCCTCGCCTAAGATCACGCATCAGACAAGTGACGGAGCCTGGATTAGAACCCAGATCCCTCTGACTCGAGGGCCGAGCTCTATCCATTAGACCACCCTACTTTCCAAGATTGAAAGCTGGTTGTGTGCAGGGAATGTGTCTTTTTAATTTGTAGTGTACTCTCTCAAGCGCTTAGTAGAGAGCTGTGCAGGCAGTAAGCGTCTAATAAATAGGATTGATTGAATGAGTAAATTCATTCATTCATTCAATCATCAATCAATCAATCAATCAATCGTATTTATTGAGCACTTACTGTGTGCAGAGCACTGTATTAAGCGCTTGGGAAGTACAAGTTGGCAACATATAGAGACGGTCCCTACCCAATGGTGGGCTCACAGTCTAGAAGCTATTTATTGAGCGCTTACTCTGTGCAGAGCACTGTACTAAGCACTTGGGAAGTACAGGTTGGCAACATATAGAGATGGTCCCTACACAACAGTGGGCTCACAGTCTAGAAGGGGGAGACAGAGAACAAAACCAAACATAATAACAAAATAAAATAAATAGAATAAATATGTACAAATAAAATAAATAGAGTAATAAATACGTACAAACATATATACATTCTATTAATATTTATTGAGCACTTGTTGTGTGCAGAGCACTGTACTAAGCGCTTGGGAAGTACAAGTTAGCAACATATAGAGATGGTCCCTACCCAACAACGGGCTCAGAGTCAAGCGCTTAGTACAGTGCTCTGCATACAGTAAGCACACAATAAATATGATTGAATGAATAGAAGGGGGAGACAGACAACAAAACTAAACATGTGGACAGGTGTCAAGTCGTCAGAACAAATAGAATTAAAGCTAGATGCCCATCATTAACAAAATAAATAGAATAGTAAATATGTCCAAGTAAAATAAATAGAGTAATAAATCTGTACAAACATAAGTCATGGGTTCTAATTCCGGCTCCACCACTTGTCTGCTGTGAGACCTTGGATGAGTCACTTCGCTTCTCTGGGCCTCAGTTCCCTCATCTGTAAAATGGGGATGAAGACTGTAAGTCCCCTGTGGGACAACATGATCACCTTGTAACCTCCTCAGCGCTTAGAACAGTGCTTTGCACATAGTAAGCGCTTAATAAATGCCATTATTATTATTATTATTAGATACAGGTGCTGTGGGGAGGGGAAGGAGGTAGGGCCAGGGGGATGGGGAGGAGGAGAGGAAAAAGGAGGCTGAGTGTGGGAAGGCCTCCTGGAGGAGGTGAGCGCTCAGTAGGGCTTTGAAGGGAGGAAGAGGGCTAGTTTGGCACTGCTTAGAGAAGCAGCATGGCTCAATGGAAAAGAGCCCGGGCTTTGGATTCAGAGGTCATGGGTTCAAATCCCGGCTCTGCCAATTGTCAGCTGTGTGACTTTGGGCAAGTCACTTCACTTCTCTGGGCCTCAGTTCCCTCATCTGTAAAATGGGGATGAAGACTGTGAGCCCCACGTGGGACAATCTGATTACCTTGTAACCTCCCCAGCGCTTAGAACAGTGCTTTGCACGTAGTAAGCGCTTAATAAATGCCATTATTATTATTATTATTATTATTATTATTATTATTATGATTATGTGTGTAGGAAGGGCTCTCCGGGGGCCAGCGCTAGCCTGGCCGGACTTCAAGGTGCTTGGAGAGCTACTCCCTGTCAACAATGTCCGCTGTGGCACTTCCTCCTCCCCCTTTCTCCCTGATCATCCTCATCATCATCAATCGTATTTATTGAGCGCTTACTATGTGCAGAGCACTGTACTAAGCGCTTGGGAAGTACAAGTTGGCAACATAGAGAGACGGTCCCTACCCAACAGTGGGCTCACAGTCTAAAAGGGGGAGACAGAGAACAAAACCAAACATACTAACAAAATAAAACCTGATCTCATTTCCAATACCTTCCCCTACCCCTGAAAGAGCCAGAAGGGGCCGTCCCCTCCGGATTAAAGCGCTTAGTACAGTGCCCTGCCCACAGTAAGCGCTCAATAAATACGGCTGAATGAATGAATGAATTCTCACAACTATCACAACGACGTGTGGCATTGCGTGAGAAGCAGTGTTGCCTAATGGCTAGAGCCCGGGCTTGGAAGTAAGAAGGTTATGGGTTCGAATCCTGACTCTGCGCTGTGTCTGCTTTGTGACCCTGGCAAGTTACTTCTCTGGGCCTCAGTTTCCTCATCTGGGAAATGGGGAATAATAATAATATTTATTATTCTATTTATGTATTTATTTATTTTGCTTGTACATATCTATTCTATTCATTTTATTTTGTTAGTATGTTTGGTTTTGTTCTCTGTCTCCCCCTTTTAGACTGTGAGCCCACTGTTGGGTAGGGACCGTCTCTATATGTTGCCAACTTGTATTTCCCAAGCGCTTAGTACAGCGCTCTGCACACAGTAAGCGCTCAATAAATAACGTTGTTGGGTAGGGACTGCCTCTATCTGTATATATGTATATATGTTTGTACATACTTATTACTCATTTATTTATTTATTTTACTTGTACATATCTATTCTATTTATTTTATTTTGTTAGTATGTTTGGTTTTGTTCTCTGTCTCCCCCTTTTAGACTGTGAGCCCACTGTTGGGTAGGGACTGTCTCTACATGTTGCCAACTTGTACTTCCCAAGCGCTTAGTACAGCGCTCTGCACACAGTAAGCGCTCAATAAATACGATTGATTGATTGATAATAATAATGATGGCATTTGTTAAGTGCTTACTATGAGCAAAGCACTGTTCTAAGCGCAGGGAAAATTACAAGGGGATCAGGTTGTCTCACAGTCTTAATCCCCATTTTACAGATGAGGGAACTGAGGCCCAGAGAAGTGACTTGCCCAAAGTCACACAGCTGGGAAGTGGCAGAGCCGGGATTTGAACCCATGACCTCTGACTCCGAAGCCCTTGTTCTTTCCACTGAGCCACGCTGCTTCTTTAAGAATGTGAGCCCCATGCGGAACAGGGACTGTGTCCAACCCAATTTGCTTGTATCCACCCCAGTGCTTAGTACAGTGCCTGGCACATAGTAAGCACCTAACAAATACCATAAAGAAATGGTGGGCTCCCGGAGGATAATTACCCTTCCACCTCCAAGTCAGACGAAGGAGGAGGCTGACTTCATCTTCTGTTAATGGAAATCTGGAGGTGCCTGGCACTTAGTAAGCACTTAACAAATCATCATCAATAGTATTTATTGAGCGCTTACTGTGTGCAGAGCACTGTACTAAGCGCTTGGGAAGTACAAGTTGGCAACATATAGAGACAGTCCCTAACCAGCAGTGGGCTCACAGTCTAACAAATACCACGATTATTATTATTAGAAGCAGCGAGGCCTAGTGGGTAGAGCTCGGAACTAGGAGTCAGAAGGACCTGGGTTCTAATCCCGGTTCCACCGCATTCATTCATTCAATCGTATTTATTGAGCGCTTACTGTGTGCAGAGCAACAACAATAATGGCATTTATTAAGCGCTTACTATGTGCAAAGCACTGTTCTAAGCGCTGGGGAGGTTACAAGGTGATCAGGTTGTCCCACGGGGGGCTCACAGTCTTAATCCCCATTTGACAGCTGTGGTAACTGAGGCCCAGAGAAGTGAAGTGACTTGCCCAAAGTCACACAGCTGACAATTGGGGGAGCTGAGATTTGAACCCATGACCTCTGACTCCAAAGCCCGGGCTCTTTCCATTGAGCCACAATGCTTCAGGAGGGGGAGACATGATGAGAACCTGGGGGGAGGGAGAACAGAGAAGCAGGGTGGCCTAATGGCTATAGCCTGGGCCTGGGCATCAGAAAGACCTGGGTTCTAATCCTGGTGCGGCCACATATCTTCTGTTACTTTAGGCAAGTCACTTAAGTGCTTGGCTCAGTGGAATAAGCCCGGGCTTTGGAGTCAGAGGTCGTGGGTTCAAATCCCGGCTCCGCCACTTGTCAGCTGTGTGACTTTGGGCCAGTCACTTCCCTTCTCTGGGCCTCAGTGACCTCATCTGGAGAATGGGGATTAAGACTGTGAGCCCCCGGTGGGACAACCTGATCACCTTGTAATCCCCCCAGTGCTTAGAACAGTGCTTTGCACATAGTAAGCGCTTAATAAATGCCATTATTATTATTATTATTATTACAATTCGGCAGCAAATAGAGACCATCCCTACCCAACAACTGGCTCGCAGTCTAGAATGTCTGCTCTCATCATCATCGTCATCATCAATCGTATTTATTGAGCGCTTACTCTGTGCAGAGCACTGTACTAAGTGCTTGGGAAGTACAAATTGGCAACATATAGAGACAGTCCCTACCCAACAGTGGGCTCACAGTCTAAAAGGGGGAGACAGAGAACAAAACCAAACATACTAACAAAAGAAAATAAATAGAATAGATATGTACAAATAAAATAAATAAATAAATAAATAGAGTAATAAATCTGTACAAACATATATACATATATACAGGTGCTGTGGGGAAGGGAAGGAGGTAAGATGGGGGGATGGAGAGGGGGAAAGCGCTTACTTCGCTTCTCAGCGCTTCAATTACCTCTTCTGTAAAATGGGGAGAAAGAGTGTGATGCCCACATGGGAAAAGCGCTTAGTCCAGTGCTCTGCACACAGTAAGCGCTCAATAAATACGATTGAATGAATGAATGAATGAATGAAAAAGCCTGTGTTCAACCTGATTGCCTTGCATCCACCCCAGCACTTTGAATAATGCTTGACACATAATAAGTATTTAACAAATACCACCGTCATCATCATTATTCATTAAGTGCCAATCAGTTGAACGCACAGGGAGGGGTATTTACTGTCTTTGGCACTGAGGTAATAATAATAATGATTATGGTATTTGTTAAGCACTTACTATGTGCGAGACACTTTACTGAACGCTGGGGTAGATACAAGCAAATCAGGTTGGACACAGTCCCTGTCCCATATGGGGCTCACAGTCTCAATCCCCATTTTACAGTTGAGGTAACTGATGCCCAGAGAATAATAATAATAATAATAATATTAATAATAATAATGGCATTTATTAAGCGCTTACTATGTGCAAAGCACTGTTCTAAGCACTGGGAGGTTACAAGGTAATCAGGTTGTCCCACAGGGGGCTCACAGTCTTAATCCCCATTTTACATTTGAGGTAACTGAGGCACAGAGAAGTGAAGTGACTTGCCCAAGGTCTAGCCTCTACAGCATGCCATAATACTTATAATCTGTCTCCCCCTTTTAGACTGTGAGCCCACTGTTGGGTAGGGACCGTCTCTATATGTTGCCAATTTGTACTACCCAGGCGCTTAGTACAGTGCTCTGCACATAGTAAGCGCTCAATGAATACGATTGATGATGATAATACTTCTCTGTGCCTCAGTTACCACATCTGTAAAATGGGGATTAAGACTGTGAGCCCCCTGAGGGACAACCTGATCACCTTGTATCTTTCTCAGTGCTTAGAACAGTGCTTTGCCCATAATAAGCGCTTAACAAATCCGACTTGTACTTCCCAAGCACTTAGTACAGTGCTCTGCACACAGTAAATGCTCAATAAATGCGATTGAGTGAATGAATGAATGAACAAATGCCACCATTAGTATTATCATTATTACTGTAATAATGATAAGAATAATAATAATAATGAGGACAATAACAATAATAATAACAATCACTGCGGCATTTAAGTGCTTACTACGTGTCAAGAACTGTTCTAAGTGCTTTGGGTAGTTACAACATCATCAGGTGGGATATAGCCCTCACAGTCTAAGTCCGAGATATCGACTTCTTCATTTTACAGATGAGGAAACTGAGGCGAGGTGAATAATAACAATTAACTGTAGTATTTGTTAAGTGCTTACTGTGTGCCAGGCACCATACTAAGCGCCAGTGTGGATACACTGATATAGAGAAGCAGCGTGGCTCAGTGGAAAGAGCCCGGGCTTTGGAGTCAGAGGTCATGGGTTCAAATTCCGGCTCTGCCAATTGTCAGCTGTGTGACTTTGGGCAAGTCACTGCACTTCTCTGGGCCTCAGTTACCGCATCTGTAAAATGGGGATTAAGACTGTGAGCCCCCTGTGGGACAACCTGATCACCTTGTAACCTCCCCAGCACTTAGAACAGTGCTTTGCACATAGTAAGTGCTTAATAAATGCCATTATTATTATTTATTGAGCACTTACTATGCGCAGAGCACTGTACTAAGCGCTTGGGAAGTACAAATTGGCAACATATAGAGACAGTCCCTACCCAACAGTGGGCTCACAGTCTAAAAGGGGGAGACAGAGAACAAAAGCAAACATACTAACAAAATAAAATAAATAGGATAGATATGTACAAGTAAAATAAATAAATAAATAGAGTAATAAATATGTACAAACATATATACATATATACAGGTGCTGTGGGGAAGGGAAGGAGGTAAGATGGGGGGGATGGAGAGGGGGACGAGGGGGAGAGGAAGGAAGGGGCTCAGTCTGGGAAGGCCGCCTGGAGGAGGTGAGCTCTCAGCAGGGCCTTATTATTATAATAATAATAATATTATTATTATTACACATGAATCAGGTTGGACACAGACCCTGTCCCACGTGAGGCTCACAGATGAGGTAACGGAGACCTAGAGAAGTGAAGTGACTTCATTCATTCATTCAGTTGTATTTATTGAGCGCTTACTGTGTGCAGAGCACTGGACTAAGCGCTTGGAAAGTACAATTCGGCAACAGATAGAGACAATCTCTACCCAACAATGGGCTCACAGTGAAGAAGGGGGGAGGCAGACAACAAATCAAAACAAGTAGAGAGGCATCTATGTAGACTTAGACTTGCCCAAGGCCACCCAACAGATGGGTGTCGGAGCCAGAATTAGAACCCACAACCTTCTGACTCCCAGCCCGAGCTCTATCTGATTCGACGTGCTGCTTCTGAGGTGACTCGCCCAAGGTCAAGCAGAAGGTGGGTGGCCAGAGGCAGGATTAGAAACCTGGTCCTCTGGCCGGGGGAAAATTCCCAGGGTCCAATTCCGGGACACTGGGAAGCCTCGCCTGTGTTCCTGGAGCCAGTGGCTCTTCCCATCCCGTCCATCCCGTCGTTGGGATGTCGAGTCTCTTCCCATACCGTCCATCCGGTCGTTAGGATGTCGAGTCCATCCGGGCCCGCTCTGCCGCCGGCTGTTCGCCGCCTGCTTCGGGCTTTGATCTCGGCACTACCCAACTCGCTCTGGCCTTGGAAGGGTCATTCATTTATTTAATCATATTTATTGAGCGCTTACTGTGTGCAGAGCACTGTACTGAGTGCTTGGAAAGTACAATTTGGCAATATAAAGAGACAGTTCCTATCCAACAACAGGCTCACAGTCTAGACGGGGGAGACAGACAACAAAACAAAACATGGAGACAGGGGTCAAAATCGTCAGAACAAATAGAATTAGTTCGGCAACATATAATAATAATGATGGCATTTATTAAGTGCTTACTATGTGCAGAGCACTGTTCTAAGCGCTGGGGCGATATAAGGTGATCAAGTTGTCCCACGGGGGGCTCACGGTCGTAATCCCCATTTTACAGATGAGGTAACTGGGGCTCAGAGAAGTTAAGTGACTTGCCCAAGGTCACACAGCAGACATGTGGCGGAGTCGGCATTCGAACCCATGACCTCTGACTCCAAAGCCCGGGCTCTTTTCCACTGAGCCACGCTGCTTCTCTGAGAGAGAGTCCCTACTCCATAACGGGCTCAAAGTCTAGAAGGGGGAGGCAGGCAGCAAAACAGAACCAGTCAAGAGGTGTCAATAGCATCACAATAAATGGAATTATAAATATATATCATCATCATCATCAATCATATTTATTGAGCACTTACTATGTGCAGAGCACTGTACTAAGCGCTTGGGAAGTACAAATTGGCAACATATAGAGACAGTCCCTACCCAACAGTGGGCTCACAGTCTAAAAGGGGGAGACAGAGAACAAAACCAAACATACTAACAAAATAAAATAAATAGGATAGATATGTACAAGTAAAATAAATAAATAAATAAATAAATAGAGTAATAAATATGTACAACCATATATATATATATATGCAGGTGCTGTGGGGAAGGGAAGGAGGTAAGATGGGGGGGATGGAGAGGGGGACGACGGGGAGAGGAAGGAAGGGGCTCAGTCTGGGAAGGCCTCCTGGAGGAGGTGAGCTCTCAGCAGGGCCTTGAAGGGAGGAAGAGAGCTAGCTTGGCGGATGGGCAGAGGGAGGACATTCCAGGCCCGGGGGATGACGTGGGCCGGGGGTCGATGGTGGGACAGGCGAGAACGAGGTTAACATCATTAATCAAAAAGAGGAATAAATATGTACAAATATACACCAGTGCTGTGGGGAGGGGAACAGGGTAGGGCAGAGGGAGGGAGTGGGGGTGATGGGGAGGGGAGGAGGAGAAGAGGGAAAGAGGGGGTTCAGTCTGGGAAGGCCTCCTGGAGGAGGTGAGCTCTCCTTTGAAGGGAGGAAGGGAGCTAGTTTGGTGGATGTGAGGAGGGTGGGCGTTCCGGGATGAGGAAGGGATGTGGGCTGGGGGTTGATGGAGTGACAGGCGAGAATGCAGCGTGGCTCAGTGGAAAGAGCCCGGGCTTTGGAGTCAGGGGTCATGGCTTCGAATCCCGACTCCGCCACATGTCTGCTGTGTGACCTTGGGCAAGTCACTTCACTTCTCTGAGCCTCAGTGACCTCATCTGTAAAATGGGAATTAAGACTGTGAGCCCCACGTGGGACAACTTGATCACCTTGTATCCCCCCACAGCGCTCAGAACAGTGCTCTGCACATAGTAAGCGCTTAACAAATGCCATCATCATTATTATTATTATTAAAATGAGGCCCAGTGAGGAGGTTAGCGGCAGCAGAGGAGCGGGGGGGGGCGGGATGGGCTGGAGAAGGACAGAAGGGAGGTGAGGGAGGAGGGGGAGAGGGGATGGACGGCCTTGAAGTCAAGAGTGAGGAGGGTCATTTTCAGTCGGCGGGGCGGCCGTCAAGTAGGATGTCTATGGCTCAGACCACCACTCTCCCCCCGGCCCGGCTGGGCCCGTCGCCGGGCCCTCGGCAGCGGGATGTCAAGGCCCAACAGACCCCCGCCGCCTTAATTAGGAGGCAGAAATCATCATATCGTGCGCCAGAACAAAGGCTCTCCTCCGTGCCGCCAAGCTGACAGAGATAAATTGGATTATTCAAAATGTTCCCGCTGAAATGTTACATTTTGCGACTAATTATCAATCTGTTTCATCTCCACACCAGCTGGCTTTCCGTGTAGGCCGGACCCGCTTTCCCCGGGATCTTAGGATGTCGCCGCGGCGTTTACATCTTTCATTTCAAGATTTAAATAACTGGGAAGTCGCTGATCTCGCTGACTGCTGAGAAGAAAGGCCGGTTCGTTGCATCCCTTCCAAAGTGGTCTTCGCCCTAAAGAACTTCTCAGAGGGCTGGGTAATGAGGCTTTATTTCTCTCGTATTGAAGGGTTTTCCTAGGCGGGATGCGGGCCGTAACGACGGAGGCCGGTTTTGAATTATCATCAAACCCCATCGCCTCTTGCGGCCATGAAAGCTCACCTTGCCGTCGCGAAACCTGCGGTGGAAAGTGGATAATTAGGTCGCGTAATGGGGAATGGCTTCCAGAATGCAGTCTTCCTTAATTTCGGGAGCGTTTCATCTTACGGACACAGTCTCCCTCTTCGAATCCCTTTGGAAACGACGTCTCCTCCAGGAGGTCCTCCCCCGATTAATCTCCCCATCCTATTCCTCCTGACTGCTTCGGCCCTTCAGATTTCGAATACTCACTGACTCCTGGTGTCTTCCTCCACTCTCTGTCTTAATAATAATGATGGTATTTGTTAAGCGCTTACTACATGCCGAGCACTGTCCTAAGGGCTGGAGGGGACACAAGGTGATCAGGTTGTCCCACGTGGGGCTCACAGTCTTAACCCCCATTTTACAGATGAGGGAATTGAGGCCCGGAGAAGTGAAGTGACTTGTCCAAAGTCACACAGCTGACAAACGGCAGAAGCAGGATTAGAACCCATGACTTCTAACTCTCAAGTCTGTGCTCTTTCCACTGAACCATGCTGCTCCTCTGTATATTGAACCCATCCACATCTTTGAACTCTGTTGTTTTCTCCTGTCTGAAATTTATTTTGAGCGTATTTCTAGACCGTGAGCCCGCTGTTGGGTAGGGACCGTCTCTATATGTTGCCAACTTGTACTTCCCAAGCGCTTAGTACAGTGCTCTGCACACAGTAAGCGCTCAATAAATACGATTGAATGAATGAATGAATGTCTCCCCTGAAAGACTGTAAACTCCACGAGAGCAGGGATCTCGTCTACCCCATCTTGTATTCCGCCAAACACTCAGTCCTCATTAAGCGCTTATTACAGTGCAAGCTGTACTACTTGTACCTGTCAACTTGTTTTGTTTAATTGTCTGTCTCCCCCTTTTCTCTCCCCCTCTCATTCAGTTGTATTTATTGAGCACTTACTGAGTACTAAGCAGCGTGGCTAGAGAAGCAGCGTGGCTCAGTGGAAAGAGCCCGGGCTCGGGAGTCAGAGGTCATGGGTTCTAATCCTGGCTCTGCCACTCGTCGGCTGTGTGACTTTGTACAAGCACTTCACGTCTCTGTGCCTCAGTTACCTCATCTGCAAAATGGGGATTAAAACTGTGAGCCCCACGTGGGACAACCTGATTACCCTGTATCTATCTACCCCACTGCTTAGAACAGTGCTTGACACTAGTAAGCGCTTAACAAATACCATTATTATTATTATTATTATTATTACAATATGTCCTTAACGTTGGATTAGCTTCATGGTATCAGTCGTACTATCATCTTCAAAGCCCTACTCAAATGAGCATTCATTCATTTCATTCGGTCGTATTTACTGAGTGCTTACAGTGTGCGGAGCACTGTACTAAGCGCTTGGGAGAGTACAATTGAACGATAAACAGACACATCCCCTGCCCAAAATAAGCTTACAGTCTAGAGGGTGACACAGAGATGACTTTAGGTATCTAAAATAGGCCCTGAAATTTTAAAGAAATCGGGATTAACTTGGAGAAGAGAAGATTCAGAGATAATAATTATGATGATGATGGTATTTGTTTAGCGCTTACTATGTGCTGAGCACTGTACTAAGCGCTGGGGTAGATATAAGGTAATCAGGTTGTCTCATGTGGGGCTCACAGTCTTCATCCCCATTTTCCAGATGGCAAGTGTCTTCGAATAAATGAAAGGCATTTCTTCATTTACAGATTTACCGAGGTGGGAGAGACGTCTCCGTGACATAAAGCGCTTAGTACATTGCTCTGCACACAGTAACCGCTCAATAAATACAACTGAATGAATAAAGAAAACTGCTGGCTTAGACAGTGTCCAGGGTCCTAGGAGAGGTGGGAGGGATAAAATGTGTGTATCTCCATCCGCCTGCTCGCTCATTTCCATCTGTACCCGAAAAGCAGCATTTCATTCAATCGTATTTATTGAGCGCTTACTGTGTGCAGAGCGCTGTACTAAGCACTTGGGAAGTACAAGTTGGCAACATATAGAGACGGTCCCTACCCGACAGCGGGCTCACAGTCTAGAATGTCCTAGTGGAAAGAACATAGGCATGGGAGTTGAAGGATCCGGGTTCTAATCCCAGCTGCACCGCTTGTCGGCTGTGTGACTTTAGATGAGACACTTAACGTCTCTGTGCCTCAGTGTTCTCATCTGCAAAATGGTGATTCGATACCTGTCGTCCTTCCTACTTTGACTGTGAGCCCCTTGTGGACGGGGACTGTGTCCAGCCTGATTATAAGTGTCCGACAGTCAGTCATCAATCGTATTTATTGAGCACTTACTGTGTGCAGAGCACTGTACTAAACGTTTGGGAGAGTACAATATGTTCCTGCAGTTGGATTAGCTTCATGGTACTGGCCAAACTATTCATACTGGAGCTTCATGATACCGGGGAAGCAGCGTGGCTCAGTGGAAAGAGCCCGGGCTTGGGAGTCAGAGGTCTTGGGTTCTAATCCCGGCTCCGCCGCATGTCGGCTGTGCGACCTTGGGCAAGCCGCTTTGCTTCTTTGTGCCTCAGTTACCTCATCTGTAAAGTGGGGATGAAGACTGGGAGCCCCGCGTGGGACAATCCGATTACCTTGTATCTACCCCAGCACTTGAAACAGTGCTTGGCATATAGTAAGTGCTTAACAAATACCTTCCTTATTATTATTCATTATTATTTATTGGCTG
The DNA here is from genome assembly GCF_015852505.1 of Tachyglossus aculeatus. NCBI lineage: Eukaryota > Metazoa > Chordata > Mammalia > Monotremata > Tachyglossidae > Tachyglossus > Tachyglossus aculeatus. Next base: position 3,236,147 of record NC_052068.1, read on the forward strand.
ATAAGTCTGTCAGTCTGGAGTTTCCCCTGAAACAGGGGAAGATTCATCGGACCAGGACTTAGGGAATGGCCACTGGATTGATCCGTGGCCAACACTTCTCCAAGCTCATCCAAAGTGCTTGGCATTGACTTGTCCTTGTCTGTATATATGTATAGAAGTTTGTACATATTTATTACTCTATTTATTTATTTTACTTGTACATATCTATTCTATTTATTTTATTTTGTTAATATGTTTGGTTTTGTTCTCTGTCTCCCCCTTCTAGGCTGTGAGCCCACTGTTGGGTAGGGACCGTCTCTATATGTTGCCAACTTGTACTTCCCAAGCGCTTAGTCCAGTGCTCTGCACACAGTAAGCGCTCAATAAATACGATTGATTGATTGATTGATTGAGGGCCAGTGCCACCGGTCGTTAGGACCCAGGTCTGGGGATAATAGTAATAAAAATGATGGCATTTGTTAAGCGCTTACTATGTGCAAAGCACTGGGGAGGATACAAGGTGATCAGATAGTCCCACGTGGGGCTCACAGTCTTAATCCCCATTTTCCAGATGAGGTCACTGAGGCCCAGAGAAGTGAAGTGACTTGCCCAAAGTCACACAGCTGACAATTGGCGGAGCAGAGATTTGAACCCATGACCTCTGACTCCAAAGCCCGGGCTCTTTCCACTGAGCCAAGCTGCTTCTGAGATCTGAGACCCCTAGAGAGAAATTTTCCCTCAGAGAGCGGGACCCCTGAAGGAAGTTTTTCCACCAGAGACCTCTGAGGGAAGTTTCCCCGCAGAGACCTGAGATCAATCAATCAATCAATCAATCGTATTTATTGAGCGCTTACTGTGTGCAGAGCACTGTACTAAGCGCTTGGGAAGTACAAATTGGCAACATATAGAGACAGTCCCTACCCAACAGTGGGCTCACAGTCTAGAAGGGGGAGACAGAGAACAAAACCAAACATGCTAACAAAATAAAATAAATAGAATAGATATGTACAAGTATCCCTGAAGGGGAAGCAGTATGGCCTAGTAGTACAGTGCTTTGCACATAGTAAGCACCCAATAAATGCGATTAAATGAAAGTGTGACCTTGGGCAAGCCACTTAACTTCTCTGTACCTCAGTTTCGTCGACTGTAAATGGGGATTAAATACCCGTCCTCCCTCCTATTTGAGACTGCGAGCCCCATGCGAGAAGGGGACCGTGTCCAATCTAATTCACTTGTACCCACCGTTGTGCTTAGAACAGTGTTTGACTCATAGTAAGCGCTTACGAAGTGCCATAAAACAAACAAACAAATGACTCCACTCACAATATCTCCGTCTTATCTGTTTTTGACACTGACCTCTCACCCACATCCTGCCTCTGGCCCGGAATTCCCACCTTCTTCAGATCTGACAGACCATCGTCCTTTTCCCATTCAAAGCCTTATTAAAGGCTCACTTCCTCCAGGAGGCCTTCCCTGATTAATCCCTCCTTTCCTCTTCTCCCACTCCCTTCTACGTCACCCTGACTTATTCCCTTTACTCACCCCATCCCCTGCAGCCCCAACACTTCATCATCAATCATATTTATTGATTTCTATTGCCCCAACACTTAGGTCCATATCTGTCATTTATTGATTTCCATTGATGTCTCTCTCCCCCTCTAGACTCTAAGTTCACCGTGGGCCGGGAACGTGTCTCCCAACTCTGCTTTGCTGTTCCATTGTACTCTGCCCAGTGCTTAGTACAGCGCTCTGCACACAGTAGGTGCTCAATAAATACCACAGATTGATCGATCGGTTGACGTTAAGTTCCCTGGAATTATTTAAAGTAGAAAAATCCACCTCCGAATGTTTAGGGGGACACTTTTATTTGAACGCAACGTAAGGCGAGTTCAATAATTGAGCAGGCCGCCTTTAAGTGATACAAATGGATTTCCGGCTCGAAAATTATTCACGGGAACAAAAGCGGGTTCACTAGATCCCTTCTGCCAGCCCCGCTAAACACATATGCATAAAATACGATTACGGCTATTAAGCGTGTGGCTTGTCGCGGAGCTCTCGAGGTGACTCCCGTCACGAGAAGAAATATTGCTATCGAACTGAATTCCAATAAAACTCACATCATTATATGGCAAGCAGTCATCTTTCTATGAAGAGTAAGCTGGGACGCGCGGGATTGATTTTAAACGCTCCGCGCTCTGGGGATCGTGGCTGCTGAAATTAAGCCCGGTGAGGTCCACAGGAAATCTAAACAAAGTGTCCAAGCTTAGGAGTCTTTATTAAGGCTGGTGAAACGTCTGTTTAATAGGGCGACGTGTCTTTCAAGGGAAAACCTCATGTTGATTTGAGTTTGCACGAGGCTGGGCAATTCTCTCCACCGGCATCGCACCGTCCAAAGTTCATTCATTCATTCAATCATATTGATTGAGCGCTTACTGTGTGCAGAACACTGTACTAAGCACTTGGAAGTACAAGTTGGCAACATATAGATATGGTCCCTACCCAACAGCGGGCTCACAGTCTAGAAGGGGGAGACAGACAACAAAACATATTAACAAAATAAAATCAATAGAATAAATACATACAAATAAAATAAATAGAGTAATAAATCCGTACAAACATATATACATATATACAGGTGCTGTGGGGAGGGGAAGGAGGTAAGGCGGGGGTGAAGGGGATGGGGAGGAGTGTTGAGAAGCAGCGTGGCTCAGTGGAAAGAGCCCGGGCTTTGGAGTCAGAGGTCATGAGTTCAAATCCCACTCCACCAATTGTCAGCTGTGTGACTTTGGGCAGGTCACTTCACTTCTCTGGGCCTCAGTTACCGCATCTGTAAAATGGGGATTAAGACTGTTAGCCCCCCGAGGGACAACCTGATCAACTTGTAACTTCCCCAGCACTTATAACAGTGCTTTGCACATAGTAAGCGCTTAATAATGCTATTGTTATTATTATTATTATTATTGTCTGGATCCAGAGGCCTAAGATGATGCATATGAAGGGCCGGGTAAATACACGGTCATACAGTTGGAGAAGCAGTGTGGCGCAGTGGAAAGAGCACGGGCTTTGGAGTCAGAGGTCATGGGTTCGAATCCCAGCTCCGCCACATGTCTGCTGTGTGACCTTGGGCAAGTCACTTAACTTCTCTGAGCCTCAGTTACCTCATCTGTAAAATGGGGATTGACTGTGAGCCCCACGTGGGACAACCTGATCACTTTGTACGTCCCCAGCGCTTAGAACAGTGCTTTGCACATAGTAAGTGCTTAACAAATGCCAACATTATTATTATTATTATTATTATCAGGTTGGGCAGAGGTGTCCTTTGTGCTCTGTTGGACCCCTGAGAGGGCCTAAGAAGCCTGAGTGGGGGTCTTTATTGTGGTGGCATCTTGCACACCCAAACGTTGTCTCTTGTTGTGTTGTCAAGGCCACGTTTCCCCCCCTCCTCAAGACATCCACTCGGCCTCAAACAGAAATGCCTCACCATTGTCTTTAAAGCAGTCAATCCCCTTACCCCCTCTAACCTCACCTGGCTACTCTCATCATCATCAATCGTATTTATTGAGCGCTTACTGTGTGCTGTACTAAGCACTTGTACACTGTACTCTCCTTCTCCAACCCTGTTTTCTCAGGGCAGCAAGAGGGAGGAAGCCTGGAAGGAAGGAGTATGAAAAAATTAGGTGGAATTTCAAAGTAATAATAATAATAGTGGCATTTATTAAGCACTTACTCCCTGCATAAAATAATCTAGATCCACTTTCTCCATGAGAATTGTGGGTCTTAAGGGCCGAAACTACCCAAGGTGTTTGTGTTTCTATCTCCCAAAAAAGTGACAATAATGGTGGTATTTGTTAACCTTGTATTCTATGCCAAGTATTGTATTAAGCGCTAGTGTAGATTCAAGAAAATAATAATAATGATGGCATTTATTAAGCACTTACTATATGCAAAGGACTGTTCTAAGCACTGGGGAGGTTACAAGGTGATCAATCAATCAATCAATCAATCAATCGTATTTATTGAGCGCTTACTATGTGCAGAGCACTGTACTAAGCGCTTGGGAAGTACAAATTGGCATCACATAGAGACAGTCCCTACCCAACAGTGGGCTCACAGTCTAAAAGGGGGAGACAGAGAACAGAACCAAACATACCAACAAAATAAAATAAGTAGGATAGAAATGTACAAGTAAAATAAATGAATAAATAAATAAATAGAGTAATAACTATGTACAACCATATATACATATATACAGGTGCTGTGGGGAAGGGAAGGAGGTAAGATGGGAGGATGGAGAGGGGGACGAGGGGGAGAGAAAAGAAGGTGGGGGGGGAGAAAAGAAGGGGATCAGGTGGTCCCACGGGGGGCTCACAGTCTTAATCCCCATTTTACAGATGAGGTAACTGAGGCACATAGAAGTTAAGTAGTAATAATCAATCAATCGCATTTATTGAGCGCTTACTGTGTGCAGAGCACTGTACTAAGCGCTTGGGAAGTACAAGTTGGCAACATATAGAGACAGTCCCTACCCAACAGTGGGCTCACAGTCAAAAAGTAATAATGATAGTAATGGACCCAGTCCCTGTCCCACATGGGGCTCACGCTCTTATCCTCATTTTACAGATGAGGTCACTGAGGCTCAGAGAAGTGAAGTGACTTACCCAAGGTCACATAGCAGACAGGTGTCAGAACCGGGGTTAGAAGCCGGTTCCTTTTGATTCCCAGGCCCGGGCTCTTATCCACTAAGCCACACTGCTTAGCAGCAGGAGTATTGGTCATAGTAATAGTAGTAGCAGTAGTAGTAGAAGTCAAGCAGCAGTATTCATTCATTTGTATTTATTGAGCACTTACTGTGTGCAGAGCACTGTACTAAGCGCTTGGGAAGTACAAGTTGGCAACATATAGAGGCGGTCCCTACCCAACAGTGGGCTCACAGTCTAGTAGTAGTAGCAGCATGGCGGAGTGGATAGAGCCCAGGCCTGGGAGACAGAAGGTCATGAGTTCTAATCCCGGCTCGGCTACTTGTCCGCTGGGTGACCTTGGGCAAGTCACTTCACTTCTCTAGGCCTCAGTGACCTCATCTGTAAAATGGGGATTGAGACGGTGAGCCCCACGTGGGACAGGGACTGGGCCTAACATGATTTGCTTGTAATGATGATGGTGTTTGTTAAGTGCTTACTGTGTGCCAAGCACTGTTCTGAGCGCCGGGGGAGATGCAAGGTGATCAGGTTGTCCCATGTGGGGCTCACAGTCTTCATCCCCATTTTACTGATGAGGTCACTGAGGCACAGAGAAGTTAAGTGGTCATGGGTTCAAATCACGGCTCTGCCACTTGTCAGCTGGGTGACTGGGCAAATCACCTAACTTCTCTGGGCCTCTGTTCCCTCATCTGTTAAATGGGGATGAAGATTGTGAGCCCCCCGTGGGACAACCTGATCACCTTGTAACCTCCCCAGTGTTTAGAATGGTGCTTTGCACATAGTAAGCGCTTAATAAATGCTATCATTATCATTAATTATTATTATTAAGTGACTTGCCCAAAGCCACACAGCTGACAAGCGGAGGGACCGGGATTAGAACCCACAACATCTGACTCTCAAGCCTGTGCTCTTTCCCCTGAGCCATATTTTATTTACCCCAGCATTTAGTACAGTGCCTGGCACATAGTAAGCGCTTAATAAATATAATAAAAAAATTAAAAAGCTGTGGGAAAGAATACATGTACTCTCTCCATCCCCCCATCTTACCTCCTTCCCTTCCCCACAGCACCTGTATATATGTATATATGGTTGTACATATTTATTACTCTATTTATTTATTTATTTATTTATTTTACTTGTACATTTCTATCCTATTTATTTTATTTTGTTGGTATGTTTGGTTCTGTTCTCTGTCTCCCCCTTTTACACTGTGAGCCCACTGTTGGGTAGGGACTGTCTCTATGTGTTGCCAATTTGTACTTCCCAAGCGCTTAGTACAGTGCTCTGCACATAGTAAGCGCTCAATAAATACGATTGATTGATTGATTGATTGATGTACGAGGGCAATTTGAACCAAGATGATGCTCTTTATTTTGAATGATCGTGGGTTCATTGAAAGAGCGAGGGATGGACAGTCAGGAGACTCAGGGTCAGATCCTTCCTCTCCCCTTCCTCCTCCTCCCCATCTCCCCCCCCTTACCTCCTTCCCCTCCTCACAGCACCTGTATATATGTATATATGTTTGTACATATTTATTACTCTATTTATTTATTTTATTTGTACCTATCTATTCTATTGATTTTATTTTGTTAATATGTTTTGTTTTGTTGTCTGTCTCCCCCTTCTAGATCGTGAGCTCACTGTTGGGTAGGGACTGTCTCTATATGTCGCCAACTTGTACTTCCCAAGAGCTTAGTACAGTGCTCTGCACACAGTAAGCGCTCCATAAATACCATTGAATGAATGAATGAATGAATCCTGGCTCTATCTCGGGCCTTCTCCGTGCCCTTGGACAAGTCATTTAACCTCTCTGGGCCTCAGTTCGCTCAGCTTTAAAATGGGGATGAGATTTAAGTATGATCCCTAGAAAGGATAGGGCCTGAATCTGATCTTCTAACCTTGTATAAGCCCCAGGATTTAGTAGGTAGTAAGCTCTAAATGTGTGTTATTATTATTATTATCATCATCAATAGAAGGGTGGCTAGTTTAACCTTTTCTCCACTTGGAAATGACTGAGCTTCCCTCCATCTTCGGCTTCCAAGAGGCTCGGGAAAGTCTTCAGGAGATGGAGTGGTCCTCAAGCAATCAATCGTTACGTATTGAGCGTCTACCGTGTGCTCCGCACTGTAGTAAGCTCTTGGGAGAGTGCTATACAATGCAGTCGGTAGGCTTGCTCCCTGAATAAAATAATCTAGATCCACTTTCTCTATGAGAAAGACGGTGAGCCCACTGTTGGGTAGGGACTGTCTCTATATGTTGCCATTTTGTACTTCCCAAGCGCTTAGTACAGTGCTCTGCACACAGTAAGCGCTCAATAAAGACAATTAATTGATTGATTGATTGATTGATTGATAATTGTGGGTCTTAAGGGCCGAAACTACCCAAGGTGTTTGTGCTTCTATCTCCCAAAAAAGTGACAATAATGGCGGTATTTGTTAACCTTGTATTCTATGCCAAGTATTGTATTAAGCCCTAGTGTAGATTCAAGACAGTAATAATAATGGCATTTATTAAGCGCTTACTATGTGCAAAGCACTGTTCTAAGCGCTGGAGAGGTTACAAGGTGATCAGGTGGTCCCACGGGGGGCTCACAGTCTTAATCCCCATTTTACAGATGAGGTCACTGAGGCACAGAGAAGTGAAGTGATCTGTCCAAAGTCACACCGCTGGAAATTGGCGGAGCTGGGATTTGAACCCATGACCTCTGACTCCGCAGCCCCGGCTCTTTCCATTCAATCATATTTATTGAGCACTTACTGTGTGCAGAGCACTGTACTAAGCGCTTGGGAAGTACAAGTTGACACTGAGCCACACTCAGGAAAGACACAGCCCCTGCTCCACATGGGGCTCACAGCCTAAGGGGGAAAGAGAATGGGTTTCAAATCTCCATTTTACAGATGAGGAAACCGAGGCACAGAGAAGTGAAATGACTTGTGATAATCAAACAGCAGAGCCGGGATTAGAACCCAGGTCACCTGACTCCCAGCCCTGAGCTCTTCGCTATAATGGTTAATAATAATAAAAATAATAATGGTATTTGTTAACCACTTACTTTTTGAGAAGCAGTGTGACTCAGTGGAAAGAGCATGCACTTGGGAGTCAGAGGTCATGGGTTCTAATCCCGGCTCCACCACGTGTCTGTTGTGTGACCTTGGGCAAGTCACTTCACTTCTCTGAGCCTCAGTTCCCTCATCTGTAAAATGGGGATTAAGACTGTGAGCCCCATGTGGGACAACCTGATCACCTTGCATCCCCCCCAGCGCTCAGAACAGTGCTTTGCACATAGTAAACACTTAACAAATGCTATCATAATTATTATTACTATGTGCCAGGCACTGAACTAAGAGCTGGGGTGGATACGAGCAAATCGGTTGGACACAGTCCCTGTCCCATGTGGGGCTCACAGTCTCAATCCCCATTTTACAGTTGAGGGAACCGAGGCCCAGAGAAGTGAGGTGACTTTCCCAAGGTCACCCAGCAGACACGCATCCAAGCCGGGATTAGAACTCATGAGCTCCCAGGCCTGTGCTCTCTCCACTATATCATTCTGCTTCCGAAACTGAGCCTCCTTTTCCTTCTCCTCCTCCCCATCCCCCCCGCCCTACCTCCTTCCCCTCCCCACAGCACTTGTATATATGTTTGTACAGATTTATTACTCTTTTAATTTTACTTGTACATATTTACTATTCTATTTATTTTGTTAATTCATTCATTCAATCGTATTTATTGAGCATTCACTGTGTGCACAGCACTGTACTAAGCTCTTGGGAAGTACAAGTTGGCAACATATAGAGACAGTCTCTACCCAACAGTGGGCTCCCAGTCTAGAATGATGTGCATATAGCTATAATTCTATTTATTCTGACGATTTTGACACCTGTCTACATGTTTTGTTTCGTTGTCCGTCTCCCCCTTCTAGACTGTGAGCCCATCGTTGGGTAGGGACCGTCTCTATATGTTGCTGACTTGGACTTCCCAAGCGCTTATTCATGCATTCATTCAATCGTATTTCTTGAGCGCTTACTGTGTGCAGAGCACTGTACTAAGCGCTTGGGGAGTACAAGTTGGCAACGTATAGAGACGGTCCCTACCCAACAGTGGGCTCATAGTCTAGAAGGGAGAGACAGACAACAAAAGAAAATATATTAACAAAATAAAATAAATAGAATAGTAAATATGTCCAAGTAAAATAGAGTAATAAAACTGTACAAATATATGTACAGGTGCTTTGGGGAGGGGAAGGGGGGGGATAGGGAGGGGAAAGGAAGGAGAGGGATCAGTGTGCTTTGAATCAATCAATCAATCAATCGTATTTATTGAGCGCTTACTGTGCAGAGCACTGTACTAAGTGCTTGGGAAGTACAGGTTGGCAACATATAGGGAGGAAGGGAGGAATCAATCAATCAATCAATCAATCGTATTTATTGAGCGCTTACTGTGTGCAGAGCACTGTACTAAGCGCTTGGGAAGTACAAATCGGCAACATATAGAGACGGTCCCTACCCAACAGTGGGCTCACAGTCTAAAAGGGGGAGACAGAGAACAAAACCAAACATACTAACAAAATAAAATAAATAGAATAGGAGGAAGAGAGCTGGTTTGACGGATGTGCAGAGGGAGGGCAATCCAGGCCAGGGGGATGACCTCGACTGTGAGCCCACTATTGGGTAGGGACCGTCTCTATATGTTGCCAACTTGTACTTCCCAAGCGCTTAGTACAGTGCTCTGCGCACAGTAAGCGCTCAATAAATACAATTGAATGAATGAATGACCAGGGCCGGGGGTCAACAGCGGGACAGGCGAGAACGAGGCACAGTGAGGAGGCTAGCGGCGGCAGAGGAGCGGAGGGTGCGGGAGCTTAGTACAGTAAGCGCTCAATAAATATGATCGAATGAATGACTGAATAGGGCAGGATGGGATAGGACAGGTAGCGTAGCCTTCTTTCCAGTGACCCGGATGACACGCAAATCCGTGAAGCATTCCGTATTTTTCTATTTATTTTATTTTATTAGTATGTTTGGTTTTGTTCTCCGTCTCCCCCTTCTAGACTGTGAGCCCACTGTTGGGTAGGGACCGTCTCTAGATGTTGCCAACTTGGACTTCCCAAGTGCTCAGTACAGTGCTCTGCACCCAGTAAGCGCTCAATAAATACGATTGATTGATTGATTCTAGAGAAAAAGCCACAAGAAACGCCCGGGTTTTGCATGGCAAAATGCTTCCCACTTCCCTCCCGTGATAAATGTGAGGGATAAAATGATCTCGAAAGGCTCATCCATATGAAAATACAATTTTCTAATACGCCGACCGTACGCGCCTTGGCTGTGCAAGTGCCTGCCAACCTTCTCGCAATCCTTGCTTGCGTAGGGAATATTTCCGAGCATTTCGATGAAATTGCGAGGAAGCTCCCCAGGCTCGCGTTGGCCTGCCAGATTCCGTCTGCCCCTCATTCTTCTCCTCCCTCCTCGACGACCTCCCTGTGCCGGCGATTTTTCCCTCCTGTCTCCATCTCATCATCATCATCATCATCATCATCATCATCATCATCAATCGTACTTATTGAGCGCTTACTATGTGCAGAGCACTGTACTAAGTGCTTGGGAAGTACAAATTGGCAACATATAGAGGCAGTCCCTACCCAACAGCGGGCTCACAGTCTAAAAGGGGGAGACAGAGAACAAAACCAAACATACTAACAAAATAAAATAAATAGAATAGATAGACTGTGAGCCCACTGTTGGGTAGGGACTGTATATGTTGCCAATTTGTACTTCCCAAGCGCTTAGTACAGTGCTCTGCACATAGTAAGCACTCAATAAATACGACTGATGATGATGATATGTACAAGTAAAATAAATAAATAAATAAATAGAGTAATAAATATGTACAAACATATATACATATATACATATACCTCATTTCTGGCCACTTTATCGAGCCGTCAGATATTGAGGGAATGACACTCATGATGATGATAGTGGTAATAACGATGAGAGCACTGGTTAAGCGTTCACTATGGGCCACGCACGGTGCCTCTCCCATGAATCAGAAGCCGCGTGGCTCAGTGGGTAGAGCACGGGCTTCGCAGTTAGAGGTCGTGGGTTCTAATCCTGGCTCCACCACTCGTCTGCTGCTTAGAACAGTGCTTGGCCCATAGTAAGCCCTTAGCAAATACCGTTATTCATTCAATCGTATTTATTGAGCACTTACTGTGTGCAGCGGTCATGGGTTCGAATCCCGGCTCCACCACTTGTCAGCTGTGTGACTTTGGGCAAGTCACTTCTGTTCTCTGGGCCTCAGTTCCCTCATCTGGAAAATGGGGATTAAGACTGTGAGCCCCCCTTGGGACAACCAGATCACTCTGTAACCTCGCCAGCGCTTAGAACAGTGCTTTGTACATAGTAAGTGCTTAATAAATGCCATCGTTATTATTATTATTATCTACCCAGTTGTCTTGTACCTACCTAATGCTTAGAACAGTACCTGGCACATAGTAAGCTCTTACCAAACAACTCAACACCTCTTCTAGACTGTGAGCCCGCTGTTGGGTAGGGACCGTCTCTATATGTTGCCAACTTGTACTTCCCAAGCGCTTAGTACAGTGCTCTGCACACAGTAAGCCCTCCATAAATACGATTGAATGAATGAACTAAAAAAAAATAGTATTTATTTCTATCAGTGTTTGTCTCCTCCTGTAGACTCCAGTCTCATTGTGGTCACTTAATAAATACCGCAATTACTTTCAATCAGTGGAATTTATTGAGCGCTTACTGTGTGCAGAGCACTGTACTAAGTGCTTGGAAGAGTACAATGCAACAGAGTTGGTAGACACATCCCTGTCCACAAGGAATTCCTTCTTCAAATGCCGTCGAGTGGTTTGCGACCCATAGCGACTGCATGGACACCCCCTCTTCAGAACGTCTGAGCCCACTGTTGGGTAGGGACCGTCTCTATATCAATCAATCAATCAATCAATCGTATTTATTGAGCACTTACTGTGTGCAGAGCGCTGTACTAAACGCTTTGGAAGTACAAGTGGGCAACATATAGAGACAGTCCCTACCCAACAGTGGGCTCACAGTCTAAAAGGGGGAGACAGAGAACAAAACCAAACATACTAACAAAATAAAATAAATGGAACAGATATGTACAAGTAAAATAAATAAATAAATAGAGTAATAAATATGTACAAACATATATACATATATACAGGTGCTGTGGGGAAGGGAAGGAGGTAAGATGGGGGGGATATATGGTTTTGTTCTCTGTCTCCCCCTTTTAGACTGTGAGCCCACTGTTGGGTAGGGACTGTCTCTAAATGTTGCCAATTTGTACTTCCCAAGCGCTTAGTACAGTGCTCTGCACATAGTAAGCGCTCAATAAATACGATTGATGATGATGATGATATGTTGCCGACTTGTACTCCCCAAGCGCTTAGTACAGTGCTCTGCACACAGTAAACGCTCAATAAATACGATTGACTGAATGAATGAACATCCCATCTTCTGTCATAGAGTCCGTGTCCTGATCTGTGTATCCGTAGAGTTTTCCCTGTAGAGGTAGGGAAGTGGTTTTCCATTTTCTTCTTTCCTGCAGTAAAAACTGGAGTCTCCGCCTTCGTCTTTGATCAGTGTTTATCAACCTTTTGATCAGATGCTTTGGCTGAGACCTTTCCATCCTGGGTATCCAGGTATAAGTGCCTAGTACAGTGCTCTGCACACAGTAAGCGCTCAATAAATACGATTGAATCAATACGATGGAATGAATCCCTATGTGGCAGAGCTCCCAGCGCTTAGAACAGTGCTTGGAACATAGTAAGCGCTTAACAAATACCACTATTATTATTATTATCAATCAATCGTATTTATTGAGCGCTTACTATGTGCAGAGCACTGTACTAGGCGCTTGGGAAGTACAGATTGGCAACATATTCTTTGACAGATGAGGGAACTGAGGCCTAGAGAAGCCAAGTGACTTGCCCAAGGTCTTGCAGCAGACAAGTGGAGGAGCCGGGATTAGAACCCAGACCCTCTGACTCCTGGGTCCGGGTTCTTTCATTCATTCATTCCATCATATTTATTGAGCGCTTACTGTGTGCAGAGCCCGGCTCCGCCGCGTGTCTGCTGTGTGACCTTGGGCAAGTCACTTAACTTCTCTCAGCCTCAGTTCCCTCATCTGTAAAATGAGGATTAAGACTGTGAGTCCCACATGGGACAACCTCATCACCTTGTATGCGCTTAGTACGGTGCTCTGCACACAGTAAGCGCTCAATAAATACGATTGATTGATTGATTGTATCCCCCCCAGCGCTTAGAACAGTGCTTTGCACATAGTAAGAGCTTAGCAAATACCATCATCATCATCATCATCACTGCACTAAGCACTTACTAAGCACTTTCCACTAGATCCCGTGGCCCCTGGCCATTAGAGAAGCGGCACGGCCAAGTGGATAGAGCCTGGGAATCAGAAGGTAATGGGTTTTAATCCCGGCTCTGCCACTTTTCTGCTGTGTGTCCTTAGGCAAGTCACTTCTCTGGGCCTCAGTTACCTCATCTGTAAAATGGGGATGGAGACGGTGAGCCCCATGTACTTCCCAAGCACTTAGTACAGTGCTCTGCACACAGTAAGCGCTCAATAAACACGATTGAATGAATGAATGTGGGACAGGGACTGTGTCCAACCCAATTTGCTTGAATCCACTCCAGCGCTTAGTTCAGTGCCTGGCACATAGTAAGCGCTTCACAAATATCAGAATTATTATTATTATTATGGGAGATGGCAGGTGGCCTCCTGGCTTAGTACCCCCCCTGCAGATTGGGAAGCCCATACTCCCCTCCAGGGGCCACTGGTCCCCAAATGGAAGACTTTCCTTCCCAATTTCATATAAGAGTCCGGGCTTTGGAGTCAGAGGTCATGGGTTCAAATCCTAGCTCCGCCAATTGTCAGCTGTGTGACTTTGGGCAAGTCACTTCAGTTCTCTGGGCCTCAGTTACCTCATCTGTAAAATGGGGATGAAGACTGTGAGCCCCCCGTGGGACAGCCTGATCACCTTGTAACCTCCCCAGCGCTTAGAACAGTGCTTTGCACATAGTAAGTGCTTAATAAATGCCGTCATTATTACCTCCTCCAGGAGGCCTTCCCTAAGTCCTTCCTTTCCTCTTCTCCCACTCCCTTCTGCGTCACCCTGACTTGCTCCCTGTGAGCCCCCCGTGGGACAACCTGATCACCTTGTAACCTCCCCAGCACTTACAACCGTACTTTGCACATAGTAAGCGCTTAACAAATGCCATCATCATTGTCATCATCACATAGTAAGCACTTAACAAATACCAAAATTACTATTTTTATTATTATTGGGCTTCAGTTACCTCATCTGTAAAACAGGGACAGATATTTTGAGCCCCACATGGGACAGGGACTGTATCCAACCCAATATACTTGTGTCCACCCCGACGCTTAGAACAGTGCCTGATAATAATAATAATGATAGCATTTATTAAGCACTTACTATGTGCAAAGCACTGTTCTAAGCGCCGGGGAGGTTACAAAGTGATCAGGTTGTCCCACGGGGGGCTCACAGTCTTCATCCCCATTTGACAGATGAGGGAACTGAGGCCCAGAGAAGTGAAGTGACTCGCCCAAAGTCACCCAGCTGACAAGTGGCAGAGCTGGGATTTGAACCCATGACCTCTGACTCCAAAGCCCGGGTTCTTTCCAGTGCCTTCCCTGATTAATTTCCAACACTCCCTTGGTACCAACCGCTCACCACCCTTCAATCGAGCAGGGTACGCATTGAGCACTGTGAGCCCACTGTTGGGTAGGGACCGTCTCTATATGTTGCCAACTTGTACTTCCCAAGCGCTTAGTCCAGTGCTCTGCACACAGTAAGCGCTCCATAAATACAATTGAACGAATGAATGAATGCAGGGCACTGTGATGAATTAATTCGTTCAATTGTATTTATGGAGCACTTACTGTGTGCAGAGCACTGTACTAAGCACTTGGGAAGTACAATTCCCACCCACGACGAGCTTACAGTCTGGAGGGGGTTGAAAGACGGTAATATCGGTAAATAAATGACAGATATGGACGTCAGTGCTGTGGGGCTGGGAGAGGGGAAGAATAAAATGAGTCGGGGGACGCAGAAGGGAGCGGGAAATGAGGAAAGGGGGGCTTAGTCTGGGAAGGCCTCTTGGAGGAGATGGGTCTTCAATAAGGCTTTGAAGGAGGGAAGATTTGACAAACAAATTCTGTATATATTCTGTATATATGTATATGTGTTTGTACATATTTATTACTCTATTTATTTATTTATTTATTTTACTTGTACATATCTATCCTATTTATTTTATTTTGTTCATATGTTTGGTTTTGTTCTCCGTCTCCCCCTTCTAGACTGTGAGCCCACTGTTGGGTAGGGACCGTCTCTAGATGTTGCCAACTTGGACTTCCCAAGCGCTTAGTACAGTGCTCTGCACACAGTAAGCGCTCAATAAATACGACTGATTGATTGATTTGAGGAGGGTGGGTATTCCCAGCCAGAGGCAGGATGTGGGCGAGTGGTCGACGGCGAGACGGATGAGATCTAAGACACAGGAATCTCCTCTATCTCTTCTCTTATACTTTGTACAGTGCTCTACACAGAGGAGCTGCTCACGAGAAGCAGCATGGCTTAGTGGATAGAGCACAGTCCCGGGAGTCAGAAGGACCTGGGTTCTAATCCCGCCTCCCCCTCTTGCCCGCTGTGTGACCTTGGAAAAGTCGCTTCACTTCTCTGGCCCTCGGCTACCTCATTTGCAAAAGGGAGATAAGAATGTGAGCCCCATGTGGGACAGCGCCTGAGTCCGACCTGATTAACTAGTATCCATCCCAGCGATTGGCATATAGTAAGCGCTTAACCATATTGATTAATTATTATTAATAATAATGATAGCATTTATTTAGCACTTACTGTGTGCAAAACACTGTTCTAAGCGCTAGGGAGGTTACAAGGTGATCAGGTTGTCCCCACAGGAGGCTCACAGTCTTCATCCCCGTATTCCAGATGAGGGAACTGAGGCCCAGAGAAGTGAAGTGACTTGCCCAAAGTCACACAGCTGACAAGTGGCGAGGCCAGGATTTGAACCCATGGCTTTTGAGCCACACTGCTTCTCTATTATTATTAGGCCTTCCCAGACTGAACACCCCTTTCTCCTCTCCTCCTCTTCCTCTCCCCATCGCCCTACCTCCCTTCCTCTGCCCTACCCCCATCCCCTCCCCACAGCACTTGTATATATTTGTACATATTTATTACTCTATTTTATTAATGATGTGCACATAGCTATAATTCTATGTATTCTGATGGTATTGACACCTGTCTACTTGTTTTGTGTCGTTGTCTGTCTTCCCCTTCTAGACTGTGAGCCCGTTGTTGGGTAGGGACCGTCTCTATATGTTGCCAATTTGTACTTCCCAAGCGCTTAGTACAGTGCTCTGCACACGGTAAGTGCTCAATAAATACAATTGAATGAACGAATGAGTTTGAGGGAAAATGCATTCAAGTAAAGTTCCTTTTCCGTTGGAGATATCCTGATACAGACTCTCGGTGTCTTTCCATTTGGGTGTTCATCTTCTCGGCTAATTCTTCTCCTCATTCATTCATTCAATCGTATTTATCGAGTGCTTACTGTGTGCAGAGCACTGTACTAAGCGCTTGGGAAGTCCAAGTTGGCAACATATAGAGACGGTCCCTACCCAACTGTGAGCTCACAGTGTAGAAGGGGGAGACAGACAACAACACAAAACAAGTAGACAGGTGTCAATACCATCAGAATGGCTCTTCTAAAGGTAGGGTGCCCGGGCTGGCAGTGCTTTGAGAGGGTTAACTAAGATCAACGAGGAAAGAAACACCGAGCCTCAACGGATCGACGTTCCCAATCAATGACTGAATAAATTTCCCGTTATTCCGTGTGCGGTTAACTGGGCCCCTAACACCGGGATTCCGATTCTGAAGAGTTGGCCTTTCATGCTTGTAAATAACCCACAAAGACCTGAATGGCGAGTACCTCCAATTTAATATGCTTTATTTAAGCTTTACGCAGAAGTCGATGGATCGATCGGGGGGAATTTGTAGAGTACAGAAGCGGGTTTAGTAAGATACAGGCGGACCCCTACCGTTCTCATTTTCCCAACATTAAAACATTCCTGAATTTGCAACTTCAGCTCGGTTATTTGCCGGGGAGGAGGAGGAGGTGGATGGAATCATTCATTCATTCATTCAATCGTATTTATTGAGCGCTTACTGTGTGCAGAGCACTGTACTAAGTGCTTGGGAAGTACAAGGTGGCCACATATAGAGACGATCCCTACCCAACAGTGGGCTCACAGCCTAGAAGATGAGGAAAGAGAAATCCAGGGAAGGGTGCTGATACCCGCATGATTCCAGCTTTATGGGATTCCATAGATAGGATCATTTCTACATGCTCTCCCCTCCATCCCAGCCCCGGAAAGTTGAAACAGGGTGATATTTTGTTTTGTTGTCTGTCTCCTCCTTCTAGACTGTGAGCCCGCTGGGCTCAGTGGAAAGAGCCCGGGCTTTGGAGTCATAGGTCAGGGGTTCAAATCCTGACTCCCCCAATGGTCAGCTGTGTGACTTTGGGCAAGTCACTTCACTTCTCTGGGCCTCGGTTACCTCATCTGTAAAATGGGGATGAAGACTGTGAGCCCCACGTGGGACAACCTGATCACCTTGTATCCCCCCAGTGCTTAGAACAGTGCTTTGCACATATTAAGAGCTTAACAAATGCCATCATTATGACCGTCTCTATATGCTGCCGACTTGTACTTTCCAAGCGCTTAGTACAGTGCTCTGCACACAGTAAGTGCTCAATAAATACGATTGAATGAATGAATGAGTGAATCACCACTTCTGGGCCCTCTGAGGGAGACTGTCTATTTTAGTCGCCCGGATAGTAATAATAGTAATTAATAATCATTACGGTACATGTTCAGGGCTTTGGAGTTAGAGGTCAGGGGTTCAAATCCCTGCTCCGCCAATGGTCAGCTGTGTGACTTTGGGCAAGTCACTTCACTTCTCTGGGCCTCGGTTACCTCATCTGTAAAATGGGGATGAAGACTGAGCCCCACGTGGGACAACCTGATCACCTTGTATCCCCCCAGCACTTAGAACAGTGCTTTGCACATAGTAAGTGCTTAACAAATACCATCATTATGACCGTCTCTATATGTTGCCGACTTGTACTTTCCAAACGCTTAGTACAGTGCTCTGCACACAGTAAGTGCTCAATAAATACGATTGAATGAATGAATGAATGAATGAATCACCACTTCTGGGCCCTCTGAGGGAGACTGTCTATTTTAATCGCCCGGATAGTAATAATAGTAATTAACAATCATTACGGTACATGTTCAGGGCTTACAGTGGACCAAGCCCTGTTCTAAGATTCATTCAATCATATTTATTGAGCACTTACTGTGTGCAGAGCACTGTACTAAGCGCTTGGGAAGTACAAGTTGGCAACATATAGAAACGGTCCCTACCCAACAGCGGGCTCACCGTCTAGAAGATAGAAGTAGATACAGGCTCATCAGGTTGGACGCAGTCTGTGTGGAGTGCGTCCACGTGGGGCTTGTACACTTCATCCCCATTTTCCAGCTGGGGGAACTGAGGCCCAGAGAAGCGAAGCGACTGGCCCAAGGTCACACAGCAGACAAGCGGCAGAGCCGGGATTAGAACCCGGGATCTTCCGACTCCCGGGCTCTAGCCATAAGCAACACTTCGGTACGGGGCGACGGAGATGGGGAACCCGCTTCTTTTATCCCGCGCTCTCTGCTGACCATCCCCTCTCTCCTCGTCTCGGTTTCCATCTCGTGGCTTGACGTGGCCCGTTGGGCTTGGGCCGGTCTCCCTCACCCACCGAATCCAAGGGGCAAGGCCCCAGATGAGAAGGGAGACCTTTCCCCGTCCCTTGGCGTAAGCCGATTCCTGAAATTGAACTTGGGGAAAGTTTGTGCGGGGCCCGGCTGGATTTTCATTTTCAGATGTTGTCAACTCAAGGGCATTTAGACCAATCGATATCTGTCTGTCTTCTCGCACACAGAAAGTTGCCTATTAGGAAAGCGAGGCTTAGAGCGGGCGCTGCCGATACCATTAGCCTTAGCCTAGGGGCACGTCTATCTCAGTGCCGGGATAGGTAACTGCCCTCTCCCCTCCCCACCATTAAGAGGGCCTCGTGGGAGATTATTCCGACACAGCTGGGCAAAGAGCACTTCTTTATTCTTTCTCTTTTTTACACCCAGACTTCCTCAGAAATCAATAAATCTGCTCTTTGCTTATTTTCAGAACTTTGCTTCAATATAAGCAAGGACATTCCTCCCAGCTACAGACCCAAGCCACACCGGCGTCAGAGTGTTTCTGGAGGTTTTGATTCAACCCCCCACCCCCGTCTCCGTTCCAATTTGAGAAATAATTGGAAATAATATCTGATTGATGCCCCCCCCCTTTCTTTTTCTTTCAGCGAAAGATTTCCTACATGAAAGACCTTGATCTACTGACTCCTTTCATGATTCAGCACTTGATTTTCAGCTGCCCACGTTCCCTTCGCCCCTTAATGATTTTGTTAAATTGAGAGATACCGACCGACAACAGCGTCGCTCCCGTTTCCCCTCTCGCTCTGAGAACTTTGGTCGAGTTGACTTCATTAACGTTCCTTTGCTCTCGTCGTTCTTTCTCCAGTGGTTTTCTTCTTAATTGGACTCCTATTTCCAGGCTCAGCCTGACGCCGCGACCGTCGTCTTGGACGACGGGACTCAGGTTGAAGAAGCTTGGAAATGAGCCACGGGAAGAGCTTGGGCGTTTCAGCTTTTCCCATTGGGATTTTTATCCTTTTCCAGTCTCTCGCATCAGGATGGTAGGGACCGTCTCTAGATGTTCCCAACTTGTACTTCCCAAGCACTTATTACAGTGCTCTGCACACACTAAGCGCTCAATAAATGTGATTGAATGAATGAATGAGCGAGCTGTTAGAAAGAAGGACGAGAATTCGGAGAGTTGTGTTCACCGGTGCTGAAGGCGGTGGAGGAGCCCTCTCTAGACTGTAAGCGCATTGTGGACAGGGAATGTGTCAGTTTATTGTGATATTGGACTCTCCCCAGTGCTCGGCACAGTGCCCTGCACACAGTCAGCGCTCAGTAAATATCATAGAGTGGAAGCCTGGTCAGAGATAATGGCGACTCCGTTCATAAATTAAAAGTTGGCTTCACTCGGCTCACAAAGGTTCTTCCTCGTTCCTGGATTGTGAGCCCCTTGTTCTATGGATAATATGACCAATCTAATATTGACAATCGTGATTATTAATATCCAGAGTCCTTCTAGATTGGGTAGTTTTGGGGCAAGGAACTATCCACCAAGTCTCTCATATCGCACGATCTCAAGCACTTGGTACAGTGCTCTGCACACGGTAAGTGCTCAATAAATACCATTAATCAATTAATGAATTCATTCATTCATTCAATCTTATTTATCAAAGTCTTACAGTGTGTGGAACACTGTATTAAACATTTGGGACAGTATGATATAACCATAAACAGACCTATTCCCTATCCAAGATGAGCTTACAGTCTAGAGGGGGAGATAGACATTAATATAAATCAATAAATTACAGATCTGTCAATCAATCAATCAATGGTACTTATTAAAAGCTTACTGTAATAATAATAAGAATGATGGCATTTGTTAAGCACATATCAATCAATCAATCATATTTATTGAGCGCTTACTCTGTGTAGAGCACTGTACTAAGCACTTGGGACCTCGCTCTCACTGTACCTCGCTCTCGCCTGTCCCGCCATCGACCCCCGGCCCACGTCCTCCCCCGGGCCTGGAATGCCCTCCCTCTGCCCATCCGCCAAGCTCGCTCTCTTCCTCCCTTCAAGGCCCTGCTGAGAGCTCACCTCCTCCAGGAGGCCTTCCCAGACTGAGCCCCTTCTTTCCTCTCCCCCTCGTCCCCCTCTCCATCCCCCCGTCTTACCTCCTTCCCTTCCCCACAGCACCTGTATATATGTATATATGGTTGTACATATTCATTACTCTATTTATTTATTTTACTTGTACATTTCTATCCTACTTATTTTATTTTGTTGGTATGTTTGGTTCTGTTCTCTGTCTCCCCCTTTTAGACTGTGAGCCCACAGTTGGGTAGGGACTGTCTCTATGTGATGCCAATCTGTACTTCCCAAGCGCTTAGTACAGTGCTCTGCACATAGTAAGCGCTCAATAAATACGATTGATTGATTGATTGATTGGGAAGTACCAGTTGGCAAGCACTGTTCTAAATGCTGGGGTAGATCCAAGGTAATCAGGTTGTTCCACGTGGGGCTCACAGTCTTAATCCCCAATTTACAGATGAGGTAACTGAGGCATAGAGAAGTGAAGTGACTTGCCCAAAGTCACACAGCTGACAAGTGGCAGATGCAGGATTAGAACCCATGACCTCTGACTCCCAACCCCCGGCTCTTTCCGCTAAGCCACGCTGCTTCTCATGTGGAATTGGCAGTAGTAGTAGTATTCATTCATTCATTCAATAGTATTTATTGAGCTCTTACTGCGTGCAGAGCACTGTACTAAGCGCTTGGGAAGTACAAGTTGGCAACATATAGAGTCGGTCCCTACACAACGAGTTCACAGTCTAGAAGTCGTAATAGAGAAACAGTGTGGCTAAGTGGAAAGAGCCCGGGCTTGGGAGTCAGAGGTCATGGGTTCTAATCCCGGCTCTGCCACTTGTTAGCTGTGTGACTTTGGGAAAGTCACTTTACTTCTCCATGCCTCAGTTACCTCATCTGTAAAAATGATACTGTAAGATTGTGAGCCCCACTTTGGACAACCAGATTACCTTATATCTACCACAGTGCCTAGAACAGTGCTTGGCACATAGTAAGTGATTAACAAATACCATCATTATTATTGTTATTAACAATAAATAGGCATAGTCCCTGCCCACAGAGAGCCTAGAGTTTAGAGGGAGGTGACTCCAGTGTGATGTGCAGCGGATTGGGATTCAGGGGTTATCCCCGACTGAGCCCCCTCCTTCCTCTCCTCCCTCTTCTCCTTCTCCTCCTCCTCCTCCTCCCTCTCCCCCTCCCCCCACCTTTCCTCCTTCCCCTCCCCACAGCACCTGTATATATGTATATATGTGTTTGTACATATTTATTAGTCTATTTATTTATTTTATTTGTACACATTTATTCTATTTATTTTATTTTGTTAATATGTTATGTTTTGTTCTCTGTCTCCCCCTTCTAGACTGTGAGCCCGCTGTTGGGTAGGGACTGTCTCTATATGTTGCCACCTTGTGCTTCCCAAGCGCTTAGTACAGTGCTCTGCACACAGTAAGCGCTCAATAAATATGATTGAATGAATGAATGAATGAATCTGGGGTCTCCACGAAGCCCTCCGGGCTGCATCTGTCGGCTCAGTTTTTCCTTAAGGGTGGGCTGGGGGTCAGGGCGGGGAGCTGTTCCCACTCCCACTCAGCATAGGCTTTAAAGCCGTCAGTCACCTCACTGCTCTCAATCAATCAATCAATCGTATTTATTGAGCGCTTACTGTATGCAGAGCACTGTACTAAGCGCTTGGGAAGTACAAGCAACATATAGAGACAGTCCCTACCCAACAGTGGGCTCACAGTCTAAAAGGGGACTCTCCTGTTCCAACCCAGCCCACTCACTTTGCTTTTCCAATGCCAACCTTCTCCTTAGGGCCTCCATCTCGCCTATCTCACCGCCAACCCCTGGCCCACCTCCTGCTTCCAGCCTGGAATTCCCTCCCTCCTCAAATCCACCAGACAGTGACGTTCCCCGCCCCCTTCAAAGCCTTATTGAAGGCCCATCTCCTCCAAGAAGCCTTCCCTATGCCCCCATTTCCTCTTCTTCCACTCCCTTATCAATCAATCAATCGTATTTATTGAGCACTTACTGTGTGTAGAGCACTGTACTAAGTGCTTGGGAAGTACAAGTTGGCAACATATAGAGATGGTCCCTACCCAACAGTGGACTTGCTCCCTTTGATTTTCCCCACCGCCCAGCCCCACACCATTTATGTTCACGCCTGTCATTTATTTACCTCTATTAATGCAGCAGCATGGCTCAGTGGAAAGAGCCCGGGCTTTGGAGTCAGAGGTCATGGGTTCAAATCCCAGCTTTGCCAATTGTCAGCTCTGTGACTTTGGGCAAATCACTTAACTTCTCTGTGCCTCAGTTACCTCATCTGGAAAATGGGGATGAAGACTGTGAGCCCCCCATGGGACAACCTGATAACGCTGTAACCTCCCCAGCACTTAAAACAGTGCTCTGCATATAGTAAGTGCTTAAGAAAAATGCCATTATTATTATTGTTATTATTATTGATTATGGGCTCTAATCCTGACTCTGCACTTGTCTGCTGTGTGACTTTGGGCAAATCACTTCTCTTCTCTGGGCCTCAGTTCCCTCATCTGTAAAATGGGGTTTAAGACAGCCCCCCGTGGGACAACCTTTCCCCCTCCCCATCCCCCCAGCCTTACCTCCTTCCCCTCCCCACAGCACCTGTATATATGTATACATGTTTATACATATTTATTACTCTATTTTACTTGTACATATTTATTCTATTTATTTTATTTTGTTAATGTGTTTTGTTTTGTTGTCTGTCTCCCCCTTCTATCAATCAATCAATCAATCATATTTATTGAGCGCTTACTGTGTGCAGAGCACTGGACTAAGTGCTTGGGAAGTACAAGTTGGCAACATATAGAGACAGTCCCTACCCAACAGTGGGCTCACAGTCTAGAAGGGGGAGACAGAGAACAAAACCAAACATATTAACAAAATAAAATAAATAGAATAGATATGTACAAGTAAAATGAATAAATAGAGTAATAAATATGTACAAACATATATACATATATACAGGTGCTGTGGGGAAGGGAAGGAGTTAAGACGGGGGGATGGAGAGGGGGACGAGGGGGAGAGGAAGGAAGGGGCTCAGTCTGGGAAGGCCTCCTGGAGGAGGTGAGCTCTCAGTAGGTCCTTGAAGGGAGGAAGAGAGCTAGCTTGGTGGATGGGCAGAGGGAGGGCATTCCAGACCCGGGGGATGACGTGGGCCGGGAGTCGATGGCGGGACGGGCGAGAACGAGGCCTAACGGTGAGGAGATCAGCGGCAGAGGAGCGGAGGGTGCGGGCTGGGCTGGAGAAGGACAGAAGGGAGGTGAGGGAGGAGGGGGTGAGGGGATGGATGGACAGCCTTGAGGCCGAGGGTGAGGAGTTTCTTGCTTTGCAAACTTGCTGTGGGCAAGGAATGTGTTTATTGTTGTATTGAAATCTCCCAAAAGCTTAGTACAGTGTTCTGCACAGGGTAAGTGCTCAATAAATACAATTGGATGAATTGAATGATGCCCACCCTGACCACCTTGGTCCTTCTGTCCAGACCAAGGGGGAGTGGATGGCCAAGTGAAGCAGACCACGGGGCAGCGGACAAGCCCTGTAACAGGGTCCTCACTGCATGGGCATAATAATAACGATAATAATGGCATTTGTTAAGCACTTAATACGTGCCAAGCACTGTTCCAAGTGCTGGGAGAGATACAAGGTAATCAGGTTGTCCCACATGGGGCTCACAGTCTTAATCCCCATTTTACAGATGAGGTCACTGAGGCACAGAGAAGTTAAGTGACTTGCCCAAAGTCCCACAGCTACGTGGTGGAGCCGAGATTAGAACCCACGCCCTCTGACTCCCAAGCCCGGGCTCTTTCCACTGAGCCACACTGCTTCTCTTAGCATCTACTTTCTGGCCGCCCCGTCTGCTCCCCAAGTTGAGAGAACGTGCCAGAGCCGTGGCCCTGGTCAGTCAGTTGGTCAATCATATTTACTGAGCACTTACTGAGTGCAGAACACCGTACTAAATGCTCAGTTACCTCATCTGTAAAATGGGGATTAAGCTGGTGAGCCCCACGTGGGGCAACCTGATCACCTTGTATCCCCCAGCGCTTAGAACAGTGCTTTGCACATAGTAAGTGCTTAACAAATACCATTATTATTATTATTATTATTATTATTATCATTAGGAGAGTATAACAGATGCATTCTCTGCCCGAGCTTTAAATCTAGATGGGGAGACTGACATTAATATAAATAAATGCAGCGTGGCTCAGTGGAAAGACTGCAGGTTATGGGTTCAAATCCCAGCTCCGCCAATTGTCAGCTGTGTGACTTTGGGCAAGTCACTTCACTTCTCTGGGCCTCAGTTACCTCATCTGGAAAATGGGGATTAAGACTGTGAGCCTCCCCGTGGGACAACCTGATCACCATGTATATATGTTTGTACCTATTTATTACTCTATTTATTTATTTATTTTACTTGTACATATCTATTCTATTTATTTTATTTTGTTAGTATGTTTGGTTCTGTTCTCTGTCTCCCCCTTTTAGACTGTGAGCCCACTGTTGGGTAGGGACTGTCTCTATATGTTGCCAACTTGGACTTCCCAAGCGCTTAGTCCAGTGCTCTGCACACAGTAAGCGCTCAATAAATACGATTGATTGATTGATTGATTGATTGATTGTAACCTCCCTAGCACTTAGAGCAGTGCTTTGCACCTAGTAGGCGCTTAATAAATGCCACCATCATTATTATTATTATTAAATAAACGACGGATATCGACATAAGCGCTGTGGGGGATGGATAAAGGGCGTAAGTGAGGGTGACGCAGAAGGGAATGGGAGAAGGAGGGCTTAGTCGGGGAAGGCCTCTTGAAGGAGATGGGCCTTTGAAGAGGGGGAGAGTCGGGCCGCCGAATTAGCCAGCCGTGGCCCGGAAGGCAGAGCGTGGCGGGGATTTTTGGGAGCTGCCCGGTCTGAGCAGGGCCCTGCCCGATGATCCCTCCTGTTAGTTGGCGCGGTGACCTCTGACCTCTCCATCGCATCAGTGCCCTGAGGGTCCAACGCAGGCCGGCCCCCGCCAACCCCCTGGGGTAGATTAATCCCCGCTCCGGACCGTGGCTGGACGCTCCTCGGGACCTCATTAGAGCCGATCGATGGGAGCTGCCCACGGCTCTGAGCCGCCGTCTCCGCCTCACGGGGGGCCCAGGTGGACCCCTGCCTCCTGGTCCCCCTCCCCGCCCTCCCGCACACATCCCTCCCCAACGTGGGCCTTCCCGCTTCTTCAAAGAAGCTCTCCACAGACCCTCCGGGCCCCCGACTCCTAGTCTTTCCCGGGAATGAGCAGGCGCCCGGCCCTCACCTTCGCTAACAAGCTCGGCTTCAGTAATAATAAAATGATAATAATGATGGAAGTTGTGAAGCACTTGTACCGGGCACTGCTTTAAGCACTGGACACAAGCTAATCATCATCATCACCATCAATCGTATTTATTGAGCGCTTACTGTGTGCGGAGCACCGTACTAAGCGCTTGGGAAGTCCAAGTTGGCAACATATAGAGACAGTCCCTACCCAACAGCAGGCTCACAGTCTAAAAGGGGGAGGCAGAGAACAAAACCAAACGTACTAACAAAATAAAATAAATAGAATAGATAGGTACAAGGAAAATAAATAAATAATCGCGTTTGATATGGTCCCTGTCCCACGTGGACAGTCTCAGTCCCCATTTTACCGATGAGGTCACTGAGGCACAAAGAATTGAAGTGACTTGCTCGAGGTTACACGGCAGACAAGCGGCAGAGTCATTCATCCATTCATTCAATCGTATTTATTGAGCGCTTGCTGCGTGCAAAGCAGTGGACTAAGCGCTTGGGAAGTCCAGTTCGGCCGCAGATAGAGACAATCCCTGCCCAACAACGGACTCACAGTCTAGAAATGGGGGGACAGACAACAAAACACAACATGTGGACAGGTATTAGAACTCGGGTCCTTTTGATTCCCAGGCCCGGGTTCTCTATTATAGTCTCCCGATCACTTCACAGTAAGGGCTCAATAAGTGCTACTGTTTAACACTCGTCCCCCTCTCCATCCCCCTCCATCTTACCTCCTTCCCTTCCCCAGAGCACCTGTATATGTGTATATATGTTTGCACATATTTGTTACTCTATTTATTGATTGATTTTACTTGTACATATCTATTCTATTAATTTTATTTTGTTAGTATGTTTGGTTTTGTTCTCTGTCTCCCCCTTCTAGACTGTGAGCCCACTGTTGGGTAGGGACCGTCTCTATATGTTGCCAACTTGGACTTCCCAAGCGCTTAGTATAGTGCTCTGCACACAGTAAGTACTCTATAAATACGATTGATTGATCGCTAATATCCCCCTTTTCCTCTCTATCCAAACCGCCACCACATTAATGCAATCATTCATCCTGTCCCTCCTGGATGACTGCATCAGGCTTCTCGCTGAAATCCCAGCCTCCTGCCTCTCTCCACTCCAGTCCAGTTGGGTAGGGACTGTCTCTATATGTTGCCAACTTGGACTTCCCAAGCGCTTAGTACAGTGCTCTGCACAGAGTAAGCGCTCAATAAATACGATTGATGATGATGATGATGACAGATCGATCTAGACTGTGAGCTCGCATTGGGTAGGGAATGTGTCCGTTTGTTGTTGTATTGTACTTTCCCAAGCGCTTACTACAGTAAGCACTTAATAAATATGATTAAATGAATGAATGACTCCCGGGGTTCCCTGCTTTCAGATGGGTTTCTGGTTACGTTGGCCATCCCTGGGACTCAGCTCTGACTGAGGTGGGACAACCTGATCACCTTGTAAACTCCCCAGCGCTTAGAACAGTGCTTTGCACATAGTAAGTGCTTAATAAATGCCATCATTATTATATCCCTTCAAAGCCCTACTGAGAGCTCACCTCCTCCAGGAGGCCTTCCCACACTGAGCCCCCTCCTTCCTCTCCCCCTCCCCCTCCCCCCCCTTACCTCCTTCCCCTCTCCACAGCCACCTGTATATATGTATATACGTTTGTATGGATTTATTACTCTATTTTATTTGTACGTATTTACTCCATTTATTTTATTTTGCTGATATGTTTTGTTTTGCTCTCCGTCTCCCTCTTCTAGACTGTGAGCCCACCATTGGGTAAGGACCGTCTCTATATGTTGCCAACCTGTCCTTCCCAAGCGCTTAGTACAGTGCTCTGCACACAGTAAGCACTCAATAAATATGATTGAATGAATAAATGAATATCCCTAGAGGGAGAGACTGTAAGAGAGAGAAGAGAGATGTGACATTTTTAAAATGGCATTTGTTGAGTGTTTACCAGGAGAAGCAGCATTGCTCAATGGAAAGAGCGTGGGCTTTGGAGTCAGAGGTCATGGGTTCAAATCCGGGCTCCGCCAGTTGTCAGCTGTGTGACTTCGGGCAAGTCACTTAACTTCTCTGTGCCTCAGTTACCTCATCTGTAAAATGGGGATTAAAACTGTGAGTCCCCCCTGGGACAACCTGATCACCTTGTAACCTCCCCAGTGCTTAGAACAGTGCTTTGCACATAGGAGGCACTTAATAAATGCCACCATTATTATTATTATTATTACTATGTGCCAGGGACTGTAATAAGCATCGGGGTAGATATAAGCACAGTGGATAGAGCAAGAGCCTGGGAGTCAGAAGGTCATGGGTTATAATCCTACCTCCACCACTTGTCTGCTGTGTGACCTTGGGCAAGTCACTTCATTTCTCTGTGCCTCCATTAGAGAAGCAGCATGGCTCAGTGGAAAGAGCCCGGGCTTTGGAGTCAGAGGTCATGGGTTCCAATCCTGGCTCTGCCAATTGTCAGCTGTGTGACTTTGGGTAACTCATTTAAATTCTTGTGCCTCAGGTCCCTCATCTGTACAATGGGGATTAAGACTGTGAACCCCCTATGGGATAACCTGATCACCTTGTAGCCTCCCCAGCGCTTAGAACAGTGCTTTGCACATTGTAAGTGCTTAATAAATGCCATTATTATTATTATTATTATTATTATTATTATTATTATCATTATTATTATCTCATCTGTAAAATGGAGATTAAGACAATGAGCCCCACATGGGACTGGGACTGTGTCCAGCCTGATTTGCTTATATCCTCCCTGGAGCTTAGTATAGTGTCTGGCATGAAGTAAATGCTGAACAAATACTATTATTATTATTATTGTTATCATTATTATTATTAGCAGTATAAAAGCCATCACACTTTGGACCAGAGGAGAAATCTGCATGCGTCCTGAAGCAGAGCCAGCATAGATTCTCTTTTTCTCTCCTTTCTCCCTTCTTCTACTTTGCTCTTCCCTTTCTCTCCTTCCCTCTTTTCTTTTCTTCAAGGCCCTACTGAGAGCTCACCTCCTCCAGGAGGCCTTCCCAGACTGAGCCCCTTCCTTCCTCTCCCCCTCGTCCCCCTCTCCATCCCCCTCATCTTACCTCCTTCCCTTCCCCACAGCACCTGTATATATGTATATATGTTTGTGCATATTTATTACTCTATTTATTGATTGATTTTACTTGTACATATCTATTCTATTAATTTTATTTTGTTAGTATGTTTGGTTTTGTTCTCTGTCTCCCCCTTTTAGACTGTGAGCCCACTGTTGGGTAGGGACTGTCTCTATATGTTGCCAACTTGTACTTCCCAAGCGCTTAGTACAGTGCTCTGCACACAGTAAGCGCTCAATAAATGCGATTGATTGATTGATTGATTGATTCTCATTATCTTGCACTCCCCTCTCTATGTCTCTCCCTCTTGCTCCCGCGCTTTCTTTTCCTTTCTCTTTCCATCTCTCTCCTCCTCTCTTTCCATTCTTGTTCTCTTTCTCCCTCTATCTCCCTTCCTCTCCCTTTTTCTCTTTTCCATCTCTCTCTCCTTGGCATTTCTTTCCCTCACACTCCCTCCTCACACTTTCTTTTCCTCTTTCTCCCTCTCTCTCCCTTCCTCTCCCTTTCTTTTCTATCTCTTTCTCCTCTGCATTTCTATCCCTCTCATTCCATCCTTATGCTTTCTTTTCCTCTCTTTCCATCTACCTCCCTCCCCCCCCCACCCCAGCCTTACCTCATTCCCTTCCCCACAGCACCTGCATATATGTATATATGTTTGTACGGATTTATTACTCTATTTATTTATTTTACTTGTACATATCTACTCTATTTATTTTATTTGTTAATTATGTTTTGTTTTGCTGTCTGTCTCCCCCTTCTAGACTGTGAGCCCGCTGTTGGGTAGGGACCGTCTCTAGATGTTGCCAACCTGTACTTCCCAAGCGCTTAGTACAGTGATCTGCACACAGT
This sequence comes from Tachyglossus aculeatus, assembly GCF_015852505.1. Classification (NCBI taxonomy): domain Eukaryota; kingdom Metazoa; phylum Chordata; class Mammalia; order Monotremata; family Tachyglossidae; genus Tachyglossus; species Tachyglossus aculeatus. The sequence continues at coordinate 3,266,067 of NC_052068.1, forward strand.
AAGCACTCAATAAATACGATTGATTGATTGATTGACCTCTCATCTCCTTTCATTCTCTCTTTCTTTTTTCTTTCTCCCTCTACCGCCCTGACTCTCCCTTTCTCTTTTCCTCTATCTCTCTGCATCTGTCAATGCTCCTTTCTTTGTCTCTCTCTCCCTCTCCGTCTCTTATTTTTCTGGTATGTATTATGTGCTTTCTATGTGTCAGGCACGGTGCTAAGCACTGTGCTCTTATCTTGTCCTGTCTTATGCCGTCGAGTCATCTCCTTAGATACAAACTAAACAAGTTGGACTCAATCCATGTCCCACGTGGGGCTCAGAGTCTGTTCTAAGCGTTGGGGTTGATACAAGATAATCACGTTGTCCTCCATGGGGCTTACAGTCTTATTCCCCATTTTACAGATGAGGTAACTGAGGCACAGAGAAGTCTAGCAGCTTGCCCAAGGTAAGAGATCATTTCTGGGGGTCGTGAGACCTGGGTTCTAGTCCAAGCTCCACCACTGACTTGCTCTGTGATCTTGGGTAATTTACTTAATCCCTGGGCCTCAGTTTCCTCAACATTCAAATGGGGACAAGAATTCCCCCCTCTCCCTATCTCACAGAGAGGTTGTGAAGATAAAATGTGAAGAGTAATGGAAAAGTATTATGGAGAAGTAAAAGGGCTCGGCAAAATAATAATTGGGATATTTGTGAGCTCTTACTATGTGCCAAGCACTGTTCTGGGGAGATGGAGGATGAGCAGACACAATCCCTGTGCCCCATGGGGTTCACAGTCTAAGAGGGAGGGATACCGAAGATTTTATCCCCATTTTACAGATGAGGAAATTCACTGTGGCATTTGTTAAGTGCTTACTGTGTCCCAGCCGCTGTACTGGTGAGGCACAGAGAGGTTAATTCATTCATTCATTCAATCATACTCATTGAGCACTTACTGTGGGCAGAGCACTGTTCTAAGTGCTTCTAGACTGTGAGCCCACTGTTGGGTAGTGGCCGTCTCCATATGTTGCCAACTTGTACTTCCCAAGCACTTAGTTCAGTGCTCTGCACACAGTAAGCGCTCAATAAATATGATTGAATGAATGAATGAATGAATGAATGAAAGTGCTTGGAAAGTACAACTCAGCAACAGAGACAATCCCTGCCCAAGAATGGGCTCACAGTCTAGAAAAGGGGAGACATCAAAACAAATAAACAGGCATCAAAAGCATCAGTATAAATAAGTAGAATTATAGATATATACACATCATTAATAAAATAAATAGAACCACAGATCCATACATACATTCACAATCATTGCTGGGTGGGGAGGGAGGTAGAGCAGAGGGAGCCAGTCGGTATTCACCCTACCCTCAGACCTACAATCAATCAATCAATCAATCGTATTTATTGAGCGCTTACTATGTGCAGAGCACTGTACTAAGCGCTTGGGAAGTACAAATTGGCATCACATAGAGACAGTCCCTACCCAACAGTGGGCTCACAGTCTAAAAGGGGGAGACAGAGAACAGAACCAAACATACCAACAAAATAAAATAAGTAGGATAGAAATGTATAAGTAAAATAAATAAATAAATAAATAGAGTAATAAATATGTATGTACATATTTATATTTATTTATATTTATATTTATATTTACAGCACCTGTGCACACAGCTTTAAATTATATATTTTAAATTATTTATTTATATGAACGTCTGTGTCCCCCTCTAGATTGTAAGCTCACTGGGGGCAGGGAATGTGTCTGCAAACCGTTGTGCTAAATGACTTGTTCAAGGTCTCACAACAGGCAAGTGGAAGAGCCTAAATTAAAACCCAGGTCTTCGGACTTCCAAACCTGGGCTCTTTCCACCTTTCCACTAGACCATGATGCTTCTTTTAGTTATTATTACAAGTTATTATTGTCATCACCAGTCTTCTCATTGACTTCCCCGACTCCCGTCTCTCCCAACTTCAGTCTGTACTTCACTCTGCTGCCCGGATCATTTATATATATATATAAAATATATATATATAAAATATATATAATATATAAATAATATATAGATATATATCATATATATAATCATCATCATCATCAATCATATTTATTGAGCACTTACTGTGTGCAGAGCATTGTACTAAGCGCTTGGGAAGTACAAGTTGGCAACATATAGAGACAGTCCCTACCCAGCAGTGGGCTCACAGTCTAAAAGGGGGAGACAGAGAACAAAACCAAACATATTAACAAAATAAAATAAATATATATCATATATATATATCATGCATATATCTCATATATATATATCATGCATATATCATATATATCATGAATATATCATTTATATATATGTATAAAAAAACCATTCAGTCCCTATTTTCCTATCCCACCTCCATCACTTGTCTGCTGTGTGACTTTGGGCAAGTCACTTCACTTCTCAGTGCCTCAGTGACCTCATCTGTAAAATGGGGATTAAGGCTTTCAGGTCCCCGTGAGACAACTTGATCACCTTGTAACCTCCCCAGCACTTAGAACAGTGCTTTGCACATAGTAAGCGCTTAATAAATGCCATCATTATTATTATTAATGCTCCCCCTTCTAGACTGGGAGCCCGTTGTTCACTCATTCATTCATTAAGCGCTTAGTACAGTGCTCTGCACACAGTAAGCACTCAAGCGTGGCTCAGGGAAAAGAGCCCGGGCTTGGGAGTCAGAGGCTGTGGGTTCTAATCCCAGCTCCACCACTTGTCAGCTGTGCGGCTTTGGGCAAGTCACTTCACTTCTCTGTGCCTCAATTCCCTCATCTGTAAAAAGGGGATTAAAAGTGTGAGCCCCATGTGGGACAACCCAATTACCTTGTAAACCCCAGCACTTAGAACAGTGCTTGGCACATAGTAAGCGCATTACAAATGTCATTATTATTCTTAATAATAATAAACATTAATATAATAAAAATAATATTAATATAATAACAACAATAATAAGAATAATAATAATAATAATAATAATAAATATGGCTGAATGAGGAGAACCTTGGCCTTCTGACACCCAGGCCCAGGATTTTTCCTTCATTCCTGCTTCCCTAAAATATGCCGGATAGTGGCACCTGGAAACTGAAGGGAAGAATTCTGGTCAATCAATCAATCAAATTGTATTTATTGAGCGCTTACTGTGTGCAGAGCCCTGTACTAAGCGCTTGGGAAGTACAAGTTGTCAACAAATAGAGACGGTCCCTACCCAACAGTGGGCTCACAGTCTAGAAGACTGTGGTCCTCTGGCTTGTGCCCCCTCTTACTGGAACCCAAATGAAGGGTGAACCACTCTCCCCCCCAAAAAAACACACCAATTCCGAGATCCATTGTTTACGGCCGAAATGGAAAAAACTCTTGAGCGTCATCAGTGACAATCTAGCTCCTTATAAAGACAGGTGGGCCGCTTTCTAGGAAATACGTGACTGATGTCTTTTCCTCCCACAAGTCAGAAATGATCCAAACGCCAGGTTGGAGCCGCCGAGTTGGGCCTTATGTTACGAAGACGTAATAATTTATCATGGCTGGGCACGGGGGCGATTTGGTGGGAGGTTGTCCCCCTTCGTCAACTCTGTATTTATGGTGGAAATCTCAGGATTTGTTCCCTGCGCCCGCCGCCTTCCTGCCGTCCCGATCGGATTTATAACTCAGCCTGCCAGCGTCGGAGGGGCAGAGATGTAAATATAGTAAGTGGCGGATTGATTTGGATTGTTTTATGTATCTGTGGTCCTACCTGCTCTTTATGGGCTGTCTCCTTCTGGTTTTTCCCCTCCTGCTGAGTCTTAAGATACGGAAGAACGGTGAAAGTTTTAAAGCTACTCTGTTGTGGTTTTTTAAATATCCTCTTTCATTCTCATAGCTGGCTATTTTTCTGGAATTTCTCGTGTTAACCTGTGACGTAAGCGCATTTTTTAAGTGCATACTATCAATCCTGAGATTTCCCTTCCCCACAGCACCTGTCTGTATGTATATATGTTTGTACGCATTTATTACTCTATTTATTCATTCATTTATTTTACTTGTACGTATCCTATTTATTTTATTTTGTTAATATGTTTTGTTTTGTTCTCCGTCTCCCCTTTCTGGACTGTGAGCCCACTGTTGGGTAGGGACCGTCTCCATATGTTGCCAACCTGTACTTCCCAAGCGCTTAGTACAGTGCTCTGCACACAGTAAGCGCTCAATAAATACAACTGATTGATTGATTGATTGATTGATCAATCATATTCATTGAGTGCTCACCATGAGCACTTGGGAGAGTCCAGTACAATGGAGCTGGTAGATAAGTTCCGAACTCACACGAGCTCACAGTCTAGGCGGGGAAAAAGACATTGAAATAATAGTAATTATAGTAATATAATAATATAGTAATAATAATAATAAATATAGCAAAATAAATAATAAAAATAATAATATAGTATAGTAAAATACAGTAATAATAATAATAATAATGACATTTAATAAGCGCTTACTGTCAATCATATTCATTGAGTGCTCACCATGAGCAGAGAACTGTACTAAGCGCTTGGGAGAGTCCATTACAATGGAGCTGGTAGATAAATTCTGAACTCGCACGAGCTCACAGTCTAGGTGGGGAGGAAGGCATTGAAATAATAGTAATTATAGTAATATAATAATATAGTAATAATCATAATAATAAATATTGTAAAATAGTAAAAATAATAATATAGTATAGTAACATACAGTAATAATAATAATAATAATGACATTTAATAAGAGCTTACTATCAATCATATTCATTGAGTGCTCACCATGAGCAGAGACCTGTACTAAGCGCTTGGGAGAGTCCAGTACAATGGAGCTGGTAGATAAGTTCCGAAGTCACACGAGCTCACAGTCTAGGTGGGGGGAAAGGCATTGAAATAATAGTAATTATAGTAATATAATAATATAGTAATAATATAGTAATAATAATAATAAATATAGTAAAATAAATAATAAAAATAATAATATAGTATAGTAACATACAGTAATAATAATAATAATAATAATAGTGACATTTAATAAGCGCTTACTATCAATCATATTCACTGAGTGCTTACTATGAGCAGAGAACTGTACTAAGCACTTGGGAGAGTCCAGTACAATGGAGCTGGTAGATAAGTTCCGAAGTCGCACGAGCTCACAGGCTAGGCGGGGGGAAAGACATTGAAATAACAGTAATTATAGTAATATAATAATATAGTAATAATATAGTAATAATAATAATAAATATAGTAAAATAAATAATAAAAATAATAATATAGTATAGTAACATACAGTAATAATAATAATAATGACATTTAATAAGCGCTTACTATCAATCACATTCATTGAGTGCTCACCATGAGCAGAGAACTGTACTAAGCGCTTGGGAGAGTCCAGTACAATGGAGCTGGTAGATAAGTTCCGAAGTCGCACGAGCTCACGTTCTAGGCGGGGAGAAAGACATTGAAATAATAGTAATTATAGTAATATAATAATATAGTAATAATAATAATATAGTAAAATAAATAATAAAATTAATAATATAGTACAGCAACATACAGTAATAATTACTGTAATCATTATATTCTTATCATTAAATTATTATATTATATTATTATTTTATGAATATATAATGATATAAATAATATAATTATATCAATATATGACGATTAATAATAATATAGTAAAATAAATAATAAAAATAATAACAGTATAGTAACATATAGTAATAATAATAATAATGACATTTATTAAGCACTTACTATGTGCAAAGCACTGTTCTAAGCACTGGGGAGGTTACAAGGTGATCAGGTTGTCCCACGGGGGGCTCACAGTCTTAATCCCCATTTTACAGATGAGGAAACTGAGGCACAGTGACTGATATAGACATAAGTGCTGTGGGGCTGAGGGCGGGGTGAATAAAGGGCACAAGAGGGCTTAGTCAGGGAAGCCCTCCTGGAGGAGATGGGATATTAATATAATTGAGAAGCAGTGTGGCTCAGTGCAAAGAGCCCGGGCTTTGGAGTCAGAGGTCATGGATTCAAATCCCAGCTCCGCCAATTGTCAGCTGGGTGACTTGGGCAAGTCACTCAACTTCTCTGTGCCTCAGTTCCCTCATCTGTAAAATGGGCCCCATGTGGGACAACCTGATCACCTTATAACCTTCCCAGGGCTTAGAACAGAGCTTTGCACATAGTAAGTGCTTAATAAATGCCATCATTATTATTATTAATAAGGTTCTGAAAGTGGGGAGGGTGATTGTCTGTTGGATAATAATAATGATATTTGTTAAGCGCCTACTATGTTCCAGGCACTGTAATCAGCAGTGGGGTGGATACAAGCAGATCGAGTTGGACACAGTCCCTGTCCCACGTGGGGCTCACAGTCTCAATCCCCATTTTACAGGTGAGGTAAATGAGGCCCGGAGAAGCGACGTGACTTGCCCAAGGTCAAACAGCAGACAAGTGGCCACGCCGGGATTAGAAACTATGAACTTCTGCCTCCCACGCCCGGGCTCTATTCAGCATACCACGCCAGCTCGGTGGCAAGAGAGTCAGAGGTCATGGGTTCTAATCACATGTCTGCTGTGTGACCTCGGGCAAGTCGCTTAACTTCTCTGAGCCTCAGTTCCCTCATCTGTAAAATGGGGGTTAAGACTGTAAGCCCCCCGTGGGACAACCTGATCACCTTGTATTCCCCCAGTGCTTAGAACAGTGCTTCGCACCTAGTAAGCGCTTAACAAATGCCATCATCATCATTATTATTGCCATCATTGGAGAAGCAGTGTGGCACGGTGGAAAGAGCCAGGGCTTTGGAGTCAGAGGTCATGGGTTCAAATCCCGGCTCCACCAATTGTCAGCTGGGTGACTTTGGGCAAGTCACTTCACTTCTCTGGGCCTCAGTTCCCTCATCTGGAGAATGGGGATTAAGGCTGTGAGCCCCCCCCCCGGGATAGCCTGATCACCTTGTAACCTCCCAAGCGCTTAGAACAGTGCTTTGCACATTGTAAGCACTTAATAAATGCTATTATTATTATTATTATTATTATTATTATTATTATTATTAAGGGGGAGGGAGTTTCAGGACAGGGGAAGGATGTGGGTGAGACGTCAGTAGTGAGAAGCAGTGTGGCTCAGTGGAAAGAGCCCAGCCTTTGGAGTCAGAGGCCATGGGTTCAAATCCCGGCTCTGCCAATTGTCAGCTGTGTGACTTTGGGCAAGTCACTTCTTTTCTCTGGGCCTCAGTTATTTCATTTGTAAAATGGGGATGCAGACTGTGAGCCCCCCCGTGGGGCCACCAGATCACCTTGTACTTCCCCAGCGCTTAGAACATTGCTTTGCACATAGTAAGCGCTTAATAAATGCTATAAAAAAAAAAACAGAGATAGATCAGGTCGAGGGACGGTGAGAAGGTTGGCCTTAGATGAGTGAAGTGTGTGGAGAAAAGGGAGGTGAGGTAGGAGCAGTCTTCTAGACTGTGAGCCCACTGTTGGGTAGGGACTGTCTCTGTATGTTGCCAACTTGTACTTCCCAAGCATTTAGTACAGTGCTCCGCACACAGTAAGCGCTCAGTAAATACGATTGAATGAATGAGGGGGTGAGGGGATGGACGGTTTAAAAAGCCGATGGTGAGGGAAGTGTCAGTTTGATGCGGAGGTGGAAGGGCAACCACTGGAGGGTCTTGGGGAGGGTGGAAACATGGCCTGAACGTTCAGACATGAACTAAATATTCTGTATAAAAACTATCCCGGCAGCAGAGTGGGGAGAGACGGGAGGCTGGGAGGTCATCATCATCATCATCAATCGTATTTATTGAGCGCTTACTGCATGCAGAGCACTGTACTAAGCGCTTGGGAAGTACAAATTGGCAACATATAGAGACAGTCCCTACCCAACAGTGGGCTCACAGTCTAAAAGGGAGAGACACCTGTGCAAAGCACTTGGGACAGTCCAGTACAACCAAATTGGTAGATCTGGGAGAACTGGAGGCAGACATTCATTCATTCATTCATTCAATTGCATTTATTGAGCGCTTACTATGTGCAGAGCACTGTACTAAGCTCTTGGGAAGTACAAATTGGACATTAAAGTAGATTAGGAGCTGTGTGACCTTGGGTAAGTCACTTAACTTTTCTGACCATCTCTATATGTTGTCAACTTGTACTTCCCAAGCGCTTAGTACAGTGCTCTGCACACAGTAAGTGCTCAATAAATACGATTGAATGAATGAATGAATGAATGGGCCTCAGTTCCCTCATCTGTAAAATGGGGATGAAGACTGTGAGCCCCATGTGGGACAACATGATTACCTTGTATCTACCCCAGCGCTTAGAACAGTGCTTGGCACATAGTAAGCGCTTAACAAATACCAAAATTATTATTATTAAGGGAAGAAGTGGAATATAAAAAGATTTGCAGAAGTGCTCTGGGGCTGGAGTATCAAAGTGCTTAATAATAATAATGATAATAATGGTATTTATTAAGCGCTTACTATGTGCAAAGTACTGTTCTAAGTGCTGGGGAGGGTACAGGGTGATCAGGTTGTCCCACGGGGGGCTCCCAGTCTTAATCCCCATTTTACAGATGAGGGAACTGAGGCCCAGAGAAGTTAAGTGACATTCATTCATTCATTCATTCATTCATTCATTCAATCGTAATTATTGAACACTTACTGTGTGCAGAGCACTGTACTAAGCGCTTGGGAAGTACAGTCAATCAATCAATTGTATTTATTGAGTGCTTACTGTGTGCAGAGCACTGTACTAAGCGCCTGGGAAGTCCAAGTTGGCAACATCTAGAGACGGTCCCTACCCAACAGCGAGCTCACAGTCTAGAAGGGGGAGACAGAGAACAAATCAAAACATATTAACAAAATAAAATAAATAGAATAAACATGTACAAATAAAATAAATAAATAGAGTAATAAACCCGTACAAACATATATACATGTGCTGTGGGGAAGGGAAGGAGGTAAGGGGCGGGGGGATGGAGAGGGGGAATAATAATGGCATTTATTAAGCGCTTACTAGGTGCAAAGCAGTGTTCTAAGCGCTGGGGAGGTTACAAAGTGATCAGGTTGTCCCACGGGGGGCTCACAGTCTTAATCCCCATTTTACAGATGAGGGAACTGAGTCCCAGAGAAGTGAAGTGACTTGCCCAAAGTCACACAGCTGACAATTGGCAGAGTAAGGATTTGAACCCACGACCTCTGGCTCCCAAGCCCGGGCTCTTTTCACTCAGCCACGTTGCTTCTCATGGTATTTGTTAAGTGCTTAAGCAGCGTGGCTGAGTGGAAAGAGCCCGGGCTTGGGAGCCAGAGGTCGTGGGTTCTAATCCCGGCTCCACCCCTTGTCTGCTGTGTGACCTTAGTCAGATCACTTTAATTCTCTGTGCCTCAGTTCCCTCATTTGGAAAATGGGGATTAAATGGGTGAGCCCCACGTGGGAAAACCTGATTACCCTGTATCTACCCCAGTGCTTGGCACATAATAAGCACTTAACAAATATCATAATTATCATTATTATTATTATTATTATTACTATGTGACGGGTACTGTTCTAAGCACTGGATCTGCTGGGCTTTGGCAACTGCCCAGTGTGAGGAGAAGCGTGGCCTAATTTTTATTATTTCTATGGTATTTGTTAAGCGCTCACTATGTGCCAAACACTGTTCTAAGCACTGGGGTAGATATAAGGTTATCAGGTTGTCCCACGTGGGGCTCACAGCCTAGAGGCCAGAGTACAGGCTTGGGAATTGGAAGGTCCTGCGTTCCAATCCCTGCTCCACCACTTGTCTGCTGTGTGACCTTGGGTAAGTCACTTCACTTCTCTGGGCTTCAGTTACCTCATCTGGAAAATGGGGATGCAGACTGTGAGCCCCACATGGGACAACCTGATCACCTTGTAACCCCCCAGTGCTTAGAACAGTACTTTGCACATAGTAAGTGCTTAACAAATTTATTATTATTATTATTATTATTATTATTATTATTATCATTATGGACAGAAGTGCCACAGGCAGCTGGGGAAGGGTCCACGAGGGAGTCTGTGGCATTCAAGTGATGGAGTGTCATCAAGTGATTACAAACCTGGCAGAAAGCGTGGCCTAATAATAATAATAATGATGGTATTTAAATGCTTACTATGTGTCAAGCCCTGTTCTAAGCGTTGAGGTAGATTGAGCCCCTTTTTTCCTCTCCTCCTCCGCATCCCCCCCCACCCTACCTCCTTCCCCTCCCCACAGCACCTGTATATATGTTTGTACAGATTTATTACTCTATTTTACTTGTCCATATTGACTAGTCTATTGATTTTGTTAATGATGTGCATCTAGCTTTACTTCTATTTATTCTGATGACCTGACACCTGTCCACATGTTTAGTTTTGTTGTCTGTCTCCCCCTTCTATTCATTCAATCGTATTTATTGTGCACTTACTGTGTGCAGAACACTGTACTAAGCGCTTGACTGTGAGCCCGTTGTCGGGTAGGGACCGTCTCTATATGTTGCCAACTTGTACTTCCCAAGCACTTAGTACGGTGCTCTGCACACAATAAGCGCTCAATGAATGGTCACAGTTCCTGTCCCATATAGAGCTCACACTCTTAATCAAATTTTACAGATGAGGAAACTGAGGCCCAGAGACGTGAAGCGACTTGTCCAAGGTCACACAGCAGACCAGTGGCAGAGTCAGGATTAGAACCCCTGACCTTCTGACTCCCAGTTCTGACTCTCTAGCTGCTAAGCCATGCTATTTCTCCAAGTGGCCTAGTACAGTGCTTGGTAATGATGGTATTTTATTAAGCGCTTACTATGTGCAAAGCACTGTTCTAAGCGCTGGGGAGGTTTCAAAGTGATCAGGCTGTCCCACGGGGGACTCATAGTCTTCATCCCCATTTTACAGATGAGGGAACTGAGGCCCAGAGAAGTGACTTGCCCAAAGTCGCACAGCTGACAATTGGCAGAGCCGGATTTGAACCCATGACCTCTGACTCCAAAGCCTGCGCTCTTTCCACTGAGCCACGCTGCTTCTCATATGCTGGCAAATAGTATGTGCTTAGCAAATACCACAATTATTATTATTAATACTCTCCATGCTCTTTATTATGGCATTTAGAACAGGGCTCAGGGAAGTGAATGCCACTGACTTGTGTGTGGGATAAATGTATCTGTAACTATGAGAAGCAGCGTGGCTCAGCAGAAAGAGCATGGGCTTTGGAGTCAGAGGTCATGGGTTTGAATCCCTGCTCCGCCACATCTGCTGTGTGACCTTGGGCAAGTCACTTAACTTCTCTGAGCCTCAATTACCTCATCTGTGAAATGGGGATTGACTGTGAGCCCCACGTGGGACAACCTGATCACCTTGTATCCCCCCCAGGGCTTAGAACAGTGCTTTGCACATAGTAAGTGCTTAACAAATGCCATTATTATTATTATTATTATTATTATTATTATTGTTAACTCAGGGGCTGAGGAGAAGGACAGGTGGAAATGCTGTGGGTGTTGAGGGGAGGTCCAGCTGGCCTTGAATGAGCCAGGACCACCTGGGAAAAAAGAAAACCAACAGATTGGGTCGAAAACTTCCTGTTTCTGCCATTTCCACTTAGCCTTGAGGAGAGTTGTGTTCTCCCCCTCGTCTCCCTCTCCATCCCCCCCATCTTACCTCCTTCCCTTCCCCACAGCACCTGTATATATGTATATATATTTGTACATAATTATTACTCTATTTATTTATTTATTTTACTTGTACATATCTATCCTATTCATTTTATTTCGTTAGTATGTTTGGTTTTGTTCTCCGTCTCCCCCTTTTAGACCGTGAGCCCACTGTTGGGTAGGGACTGTCTCTATATGTTTCCAATTTGTACTTCCCAAGCGCTTTGTACAGTGCTCTGCACATAGTAAGCGCTCAATAAATACGATTGATTGATTGATTGATTGATTGAGAGTTAGCCGGCAGAGATGTTCTCCTGGAAAAAAAAAAAGCAGAGTTTGTTCTAAGCTATAATGAGCTGTTGAGTGTCCTTAGGTCGGCTGGAGAGAGAAAATGGAAACAGGTCCGGGCGGAGAGAAATAGGTGAGGGTGTCTCGAAGGAATTCCTTTTGGCTAGAGTGGGTGTCTTTATGATCATGTACTTCCCAAGCGCTTAGTACAGTGCTCTGCACACAGTAAGCGCTCAATAAATACGATTGAATGAATGCAAGGGAGATAGAATGTGGAGGGCATAACTTGCCCAAGGTCACACAGAAAGCAGTTGGCAGAGATGGTGATGTCTGTCTACTTGTTTTGTTTTCCTGTATGTCTCCCCCTTCTAGACTATGAGCCCGTTGTTGGTTAGGGATTGTCTCTATCTGTTGCCAAATTGTACTTTCCAAGCGCTTAGTACAGTACCCTCAACACAGTAAGCGCTCAATGAATATGATTGAGTGAATAACGTGGCTCAGTGGAAAGAGCCCGGGCTTTGGAGTCAGAGGCCGTGGGTTCAAATTCTGGCTCCGTCACTTATCAGCTGGGTGACTTTGGGCAAGTCACTTCACTTCTCTGGGCCTCAGTTCCCTCATCTGTAAAATGGGGATGAAGACTGTGAGCCCCTCGTGGGACAACCTGATCACCTTGTAACCTCCCCAGCGCTTAGAACAGTGCTTTGCACATAGTAAGTGTTTAACAAATACCAACATTATTATTATTATTATTATTAAGGGAGAAAAGAGGACCCTTGTCTGCCTAAAGTTGCCGGGGATGGACTCTACCAGCAAAATTGCAGAGATGATGATGCCTGTGTATTTGTTTTGTTTTTTGGTTTGCCTCCCCCTTATAGATTGTGAGCCCGTTGTTGGTTAGGGACCATCTCTATATGTTGCCGATTTATACTTCCCAAGCTCTTAGTCCAATACTCTGCACACTGTAAGGGCTCAATAAAAACGATTGAATGAATGAATGAATTGCGTCAAGCCATGATGGGATGGTGGCTTCTTTCCTCTCCCCCTCGTCCCCCTCTCCATCCCCCCGTCTTACCTCCTTCCCTTCCCCACAGCACCTGTATATATGTATATATGGTTGTACATAGTTATTACTCTATTTATTTATTTTACTTGTACATTTCTATCCTACTTATTTTATTTTGTTGGTATGTTTGGTTCTGTTCTCTGTCTCCCCCTTTTAGACTGTGAGCCCACTGTTGGGTAGGGACTGTCTCTATGTGATGCCAATTTGTACTTCCCAAGCGCTTAGTACAGTGCTCTGCACATAGTAAGCGCTCAATAAAGACGATTGATTGATTGATTGATTGATTGGTGTGGCAACTCTTACTGGTTCACCATTAGCATTTCAAAGGGAACCAGTTTCATCTATTCAAATTTCATTGCTCACTGGAAAGGGTTCTTAAGCAGTGTGGATTGATTCTTGGGAGATTCTCATGCCCCCATAAGTGAGAGGGAAAGTCGGAGACACGGGTGAGATGCAATAGTTCAAGTTTTTTTCCTTTGAAAGCCCAAGATGAGCTGTCCCTGGTGTTTTGGGGGTGATGACTGAATTGTGTTGTTTTTTAAACTAGGAGGTTGAACGAGTTTGATCTGTCTTTTATAATGAACCCAGCTGAGTTTGCAACATGTAGAATAATTACTTAAGTCCTTCAGAGATGGGGATTAGGTCTTTCATTCCTGTCGTTTTCTGTCCAGTACTCTGCATCCGGTAGGCGTTCAGTAAATGCTGTTGATCGATTACTGTGAAAGCAGCCTGGCTTAGTGGATAGAGCACAGGCCTTGGAGTCGGAAGGTTGTGGGTTCTAATCCTGCCTCTGCCACTTGTCTGCCGTGTGACCTTGGGCAAGTTACTTCACTTCTCTGAGCCTCACTTTCCTCATCTGGAGAATGGGGATTAAGACTGTGAGCCCCATGTGGGACAGGGACCGTGTCCAATTATTCATTCATCATATTTATTGAGTGCTTTCTGTGTGCAGAGCACTGTACTAAGCACTTGGGAAGTACAAATCGGCAACATAAAGAGGACAGTCCCTACCCAACAATGGGCTCACAGTCTAGAAGGGGGAGACAGACAACAAAGCATGTAGACAGGTGTCAAAATCATCAGAACAAATAGAATTATAGCTATATGCACATCATTAACAAAATAATGATGATGGCATTTATTAAGCACTTACTATGTGCAAAGCACTATTCTAAGTGCTGGGGAGGTTACAAGGTGATCAGGTTGTCCCACAGGGGGCTCAAAGTCTTCATCCCCATTTTACAGATGAGGTAACTGAGGCCCAGAGAAGTGAAGTGACTTGCCCAAAGTGACACAGCTGACAATTGGTGGAGCTGGGATTTGAACCCGTGACCTCTGACTCCAAAGCCCGGGCTCTTTCCACTGAGCCACGCTGCTTCTCCAGTGGCCAGAGGTAGAATAGTATCTTCCCACCCAAACTCTGTCCTCTCCTGGACTCTTCCGTCACTGTAGATGGCTCCACCATCCTTCCCATTACAGAAGCCCATAACTTTGACATAATCCACGACTCCACTCTCTCATCCAACCTACACATCCAATCCGTCACCAAATCCTGTCGGTCTCACCTTCACAACATTGCTAAAATCCGCCCTTTCCTCTCCATCCAAACTGCTACCACTTTTGTACAATCACTTATCCTGTCCCGCCGAGATTACTGCATCAGCCTCCCTGTTGACCTCCCAACCTCCAACCTCTCCCCACTTCAGCCTGTACTTCACTCCGCTGCCCGGATTATCTTTCTACAGAAACATTCAGGGCATGTCACTCCCTTCCTCAAAAAACTCCAGTGATGACCTCTCCTCCTCCGCATCAAAGAAAAGCTTCTCGCCATTGGCTTTAAAGCTGTCCATCTCCTCGCCCCCTCCTACCTCACGTCACTTCTCTCCTTCTATAACCCAGCCCACACACTCCACTCTTCTGGAGCCACTAACGTTCTCACTGGGCCTCCATCTCGCCTGTCTCACTGACAACCTTTGGATCGCCCTCCCTCCTCACATCTCACATCTCTTTTAGACTGTGAGCCCACTGTTGGGTAGGAACTGTCTCTATACGTTGCCAACTTGTACTTCCCAAGCGCTTAGTACAGTGCTCTGCACACAGTAAGCGCTCAATGAATACGATTGATGATGATGACGATCTCACATCTGACAGACAATGACTTCAAAGCCTTACTGAAGGCCCATCTCCTCCAAGAGGCCTTCCCAGACAAAGCCCCACTTTTCCTCATCTCCCCCATCCCTTCTGCATCACTCTGACTTATTCTCTTTGCTCCTTCCCAACCCCCGCACCATTGCCCAACAGCACTTATGAATATATCTGTCATTTTATTTATTTATATCAATGTCTGTTTACTTGTACTGATGTCTGTCTCCCCTCCCCGCCACTCCCCGCCACCCAGACTATGAACTTGTTGTAGGCAGATTCTCTCTTTATTGCTGTATTGTTCTTTCCCAAGCACTTAGTACAGTGTTCTACACACAATAAGCTCTCAGTAAATATGATTGAATGAATAATAATAATAATAATGATGGTATTTGTTAAGCACTAACTATGTGCAAAGCACTGTTCTAAGCACTGGGGGGATATAAGGTGATCAGGTTGTCCCACATGGGGCTCACAGTCTTAATCCTCATTTTACAGATGAGGGAATTGAGGCACAGAGAAGTTAAGTGACATGCCCAAAGTCACACCGCTGACAATTGGCTGAGTGGGGATTTGAACCCATGACCTCTGACTCCAAAGCCCATGCTCTTTCCACTGAGCCAGGCTGCTTCTCTGTAATAAATTTGCTTGTATCCACCCCAGCATTAGTATAGTGCCTGGCACCCAGTAAGCACTTAATACGAGAATTATTATTATTACTAACTGAACTCTCCCAAGCATTGGGAATAGTCTTCTGTGCCCAGCATGTGCTTGGTTAATAATAATAATAATAATGGCATTTATTAAGCACTTACTATGTGCAAAGCACGGTTCTAAGTGCTGGGGAAGTTACAAGGTGATCAGGTTGTCCCATATGAGGCTCACAGTCTTAATCCCCATCTTCAGATGAGGTAACTGAGGCACAGAGAAGTGAAGTCTCTAAAAGTCCCCCTTTTAGACTGTGAGTCCACTGTTGGGTAGGGACTGTCTCTATATGTTGCCAACTTGTACTTCCCAAGTGCTTAGACTGTGAGCCCACTGTTGGGTAGGGACTGTCTCTATATGTTGCCAACTTGTACTTCCCAAGTGCTTAGTACAGTGCTCTGCACACAGTAAGCGCTCAATAAAAATAACTGATTGATTGATTGAAGTGACTTGCCCAAAGTCCCACAGCTGACAAGTGGCGGAGCCAGGATTTGAACCCATGATCTCTGACTCCAAAGCCCGGGCTCTTTCCACTGAGCCACGCTGCTCCCACAGATGGTAATGGTAAATGGTTAGGAGGGATTGTCGCTCAGCCAGAGACCAGCCCTGACCTGCCCCTCCCCTGCAGCTTAAAAGATAATGCAACAGTAAGCAGACACACATCATCATCATCATCATCATCAATCGTATTTATTGAGCGCTTACTATGTGCAGAGCACTGTACTAAGCGCTTGGGAAGTACACACCTCCCAGGGTGGCACCTGGAGAGATTCCAGCCGTCTACCAGTCTCAGCTACAGGAGGGAGAGTGAAACAGCGGCCCGTCCATTCCATTCCGCTGTTGGGTAGGGACCGTCTCTAGATGTTGCCAACTTGTACTTCCCAGGCGTCTAGTGCAGTGCTCTGCACACAGGGAGCGCTCAATAAATGCGATTGAATGAATAAATGAAAGGAGGCCGGAGGGGGGCCTGCGCGCGAAGGCGTGAGAAGCAGCGTGGCTCAGTGGAAAAGAGCAGGGGCTTTGGAGTCGGAGGTCATGGGTCCGAATCCCGACTCCACCACGTGTCTGCTGTGGGACCTTGGGCGAGTCACTTCACTTCTCTGGGCCTCAGTTCCATCATCTGTAAAATGGGGATGAATCAATCAATCGATCGTATTTGTTGAGCGCTTACTGTGTGCGGAGCACTGTGCTAGGCGCTTGGGAAGTACGGGATGGCGGCATATGGAGACGGCCCCTACCCAACAGTGGGCTCACATTCTAAAAGGGGGAGACGGAGAACAAAACCAAACATACTAACAGAATGGAATAAATAGAATAGGTATGTACAAGTAAAATAAATAAATAAATAAACAGAGTAATAAATATGTACAGACATATATGAAGACTGTGAGCCCCACGTGGGACAACTTGATTACCTTGTATCTCCTCCAGCGCTTAGAACAGTGCTTTGCACATAGTAAGCGCTTAATCAATGCCATTATTATTATTATTATTATTGTTATTCCAATTTTATTATTATTAACTATAATTATAGTAATATATAATATAATAATATAATATATTATAATAATATAATATATAATATAATAATAATAATATATTATTATTATGCCAATTGTTATTCCAATTATTGTTATTATTGTTATTATTATTATTATTAATAATAATAATAATAATATTGTTATTCCAGCTTGCCCGGTGGCTAGTGAGGGGCAGGCCATCTACTACAAGACAAAACTCCCCTGTGCTGGGGAGCAGCGGCACGGCAGAGAGGGGAGGGCAGAGACTCAAGTTTACCACGCAGAAGGCGGAGATGGTCAACCGCTTCCGAATTGTTCCCAAGAAAACTCTGTGGATCCACCACCAGAACGACGGCAGATGGAGATGAGGCCTTCTGGGGGAGATGTGTCCGTGGCATCGCTATGGATCGGACACGACTCAACGGCCTAAGACCCCCGTTGGGTAGGGACCGCCTCTATATGTTGCCAACTTGTACTTCCCAAGCACTTAGTACAGTGCCCTGCACACAGTAAGCGCTCAATAAATACGATTGAATGAATGAATAAGACGACAACAGCAGAAACATCCCCTGCCCACAGTGAGCTTACAGTCTAGAGCGAGCGTTTACTCTTTCAGAGTACTGTCCTAAGCATTAGAGCATCTAGACTTTAAGCTCTTTAGACTGTCAACTGTCTAAACTGTAATCTCTTTATGGGCAGGGAATGTGATTACCAACTCCGGTTTTTAAGGACTTTCATTCAATCAATCGTATTATTTATTGAGCGCTTACTGTGTGCAGAGCACTGGACTAAGCGTTTGGAAAGTACAATTCGGCAACAGATAGAGACAATCCCTGCCTGAAACGGGCTCGCAGACTAGAAGGGGGAGACAGGCAACAAAACAAAACAAGTAGACAGGCATCAAAACCATTAAAATAGATGAATAGAATTATATCTATATATACATCATTAATAAAATAGAGTAATATGTACAAATATACACCAGTGTTGTGGGGTGGGGAAGGGGGAAGAGCAGAGGGAGGGAGTCGGGGAGATGGGGAGGGGAGGAGGAGCAGAGGAAAAGGGGGGCTCAGTCTGGGAAGGCCTCCTGGAGGAGGTGAGCTCTCAGTAGGGCTTTGAAGAGGGGAAGAGAGCTAGTTTGGCAGATGTGAGGAGGGAGGACACTTTGATATGTGCTGGGGTAGTGTTGGGCAAGTCGCTTAACTTCTCTGTCCCTCAGTTCCCTCATCTGTAAAATGGGGATTAAGACTGTGAGCCCCGTGTGGGACAACCTGATCACCTTGTATCCCCCCAGCGCTTAGAACAGTGCTTTGCACATAGTAAGTGCTTAATCCCCATCGCCCCGACTCCCTCCCTATAATAATAATAATAATGATGGCATTTATTAAGCGCTTACTATGTGCAGAGCACTGTTCTAAGCGCTGGGGGGATACAAGGTGATCAAGTTGCCCCACGTGGGGCTCACAGTCTTAATCCCCATTTTACAGATGAGGTAACTGAGGGTCAGAGAAGTTAAGTGACTTGCCCAAGGTCACACAGCAGACATGTGGTGGAGTCAGGATTCGAACCCATGACCTCTGACTCCAAAGCCCATGCTCTTTCCACTGAGCCACGCTGCTTCTCTGCTCCCTCTGCCCTACCCCCTTCGCCTTCCCACAGCACTTGTGTATAGTTGTACAGACTTATTATTCTATTTATTTAATTAATAAGTATATATCTATAATTCTATCTATTTTGATGCTATTGATGCCTGTCTACTTGTTTTGTTTTGTTGTCTATCTCCCCCTTACATTTTACATATTTATTGAGCACTTACTGTGTGTACTAAGCGCTTGGGAAGTACAAATACCATTATTGTCATTATTATTCATTCAATCAAGTCCCACATGGGGCTCATAGAGAGGACAGGTATTGAATCCCCATTTTGCAGGTGAGGGAACTGAGGCACAGAGAGGTGAAGTGACTTAGAGTTACGTCGTAGGAGTTATGTAGCGTGGCCATTAGGCCATGCTGCTTCTCTAGCTCTGTTGAATTGTACTCTCCTAAGCACTTAATACAGTACCCTGCACGCAATAAGTGCTCAGTAAATACTACTGATCCATACTTTTTGGAAGCTCACTTGCCTGTGGCCCTTTTATTCCAGTGTTGAAAAGTTCTGGGATCTGAATTGGCACAGTTAGGCAAAGGCCTGTGAGTATCTGTAAGCTCATTTTACAGAGGCAGCATGGAATAGTAGATAGACACAAGTCTGGGAGTCAGAAGATCATGGGTTGTAATTCCAGCTCTGCCACTTGTCTGCTGTGTGGCCTCAGGCAAGTCCCTTCACGTCTCTGGGCCTCAGTTACCTCATCTGTAAAATGGGGATTGAGCCTGTGAGCCCCATGTGGGGCAGGGACTGTGTCCAACCCAATCTACTTGTATCCACCCCAGTGCTTAAGTACAGTGCCTGGCACAAAGTTAAGCACTTAACAAATACCATTATTATTACTATTATTATTATTATTATTATTATTATCATTATTATTATAATTTTGGAGAAACTGGTTTTAAAAGAAAAGATCTTGGAAATTGTTCTAAAATTCATGTTGAATGTTGCAGCAATGCCCCAGGTTTTAGTGTGTAAGATAACTCCCCCTTCTAGACTGTGAGCCTGTTGTTGAGTAGGGATTGTCTCTTTTTTGTTGCCAAATTGTACTTTCCAAGCACTTAGAACAGTGCTCTGCACACGGTAAGTGCTCAAATACGATTGAATGAGTAACAGATTAAATTGTTAGCCTTCTAGACTGTGAGCCCATTGTGGGCAGGGATTGTCTCTGTTGTTGAATTGTACTTTTCAAGTGCTTAATACAGTGCCCACAGTAAGCGCTCAGTAAATATGATTGAATGAGATAACAGAAAGTCAAGAAGCCTTCCCAGATTAGAATCTCATTTCCTCTTCTCTCACTCCCTTCTATGTCATGCTTACATTTGGGTTTGCACCTCTTATGCAGCCCTTCCTCAGCCCCACACCACTTATGTCAATGTCCATAATTCATTAATTTAAATTAATGTCGGTCTCCCCCTCTAAACTCACTGTAGGCAAGGCAACTCTGTATTGTACTCTCCCAAGAGCTCAGTACACTGTGCTATGCACAATAAGCGCTCTATAAATACGATTGCTTGCTTGCTTAACGGACTTTCATCAGGGCACTTTGGATGAGGTTCTGGGTATATTTATCCATATACTAGCATTTTTGAGAATTGCAGACTGACTGAAGATGCATGATTTCTCATTACTGTATGCAGTGATTTTTTTCTTTTTGGCAGTCGGTTTCTGTCCCATAAATATTTTTTATTGGGTCAATCCATTGTGGTGTTGGGATAGTTTTTATTGATTTTTTAAAGCTTAGAAAATAATGGATTTCTCCAAAGAATATCTATGTTGTTGGGATTTGGCTTTTGAGTGCTCCGACAGCCTTGCTAACAGAAGATAAGATTGCTTTTTTTATGGTATTTGTTAAGCGCTTACTGTGTGCCAGGCACTCTACTAAGCTTTAGGGTAGAAACAAGTTGATCAGATTGGACACAGTCCCTGTCCCACATGGGGCTCAAGGTCTTAATCCCCATTTTACAGATGAGGGAAATGAGGCCCAGAGAAATTAAGTGATTAGCCCAAGGTCACAGAGCAGACAAGTTGCGGAGCTAGGATTAGCTCTCTTCCCCCATTCAAAGCCCTACAGAGCACTCACCTCCTCCAGGATGCCTTCCCAAACTGAGCCCCTGTTTTCCTCTGCTCCTCATTCATTCATTCAATCATATTAATTGAGCACTTACTGTGTGCAGAGCACTGTACGAAGCGCTTGGGAAGTACAAGTTGGCAACATATAGAGACAGTCCCTACCTCCTCCCCTCCCCATCGCCCCGACTCCCTCCCTCTGCCCTACCCCTTTCCCCTCCTCACAGCACTTGTGTACAGTTGTACAGATTTATTATTCTATTCATTTAATTAATCATCATCATCAATCGCATTTATTGAGCGCTTACTGTGTGCAGAGCACTGTACTAAGCGCTTGGGAAGTACAAGTTGGCAACACATAGAGACAGTCCCTACCCAACAGTGGGCTCACAGTCTAAAATGATAAGTATATATCTATAATTCCATCTATTTTGATGCTATTGATGCCGGTCTACTTGTTTTGTTTTGTTGTCTATCTCCCCCTCACATTTTACGTATTTATTGAGCACTTACTGTGTGTACTAAGCGCTTGGGAAGTACAAGTTGACAACATATAGAGACGGTCCCTGCCCAACAGCGGGCTCACAGTCTAGAAGGGGGAGACAGACAACAAAACAAAACATATTGACAAAATAAAAAAAATAGAATAGTGAATATGTACAAGTAAAATAAATAGAGTAACAAATCTGTACCAACATATATACAGGTGCTGTGGGGAAGGGAAGGAAGTCGGGCTGGGGGGATGGGGAAGGCACTTCTCCTTTGCCTGACAATAGCCATCTTTCTGCTGATATGTTTTGTGTGTGGGTTTGTGTTGGGACAAATCCCCTCTCTAATAATTCATTCAATTATATTTTTTGAGCGCTTACTGTGTCCAGAGCTCTGTACAATAATATTAACTCTGGTACTTGTTCAGTGCTTACTGTAATAATAATAATTAATAATTATTGTATTTGTTAAGCATTTACTATGCCAAGCACTGTTCTAAGCACTGGAGTAGATTAAAGATCATCAGGTTGTCCCGCATGGGGCACACAGTCCTCATCCCCATTTAACAGATGAAGTAATTGAGGCACAGAGAAGTGAAGTGACTTGCCCAGGGTCACACAGCAAACAAGTGGCGGAGCCAGGATTAGAACCCATGACCTCTGACTCCCAAGCCCGGTCTCTTTCCACTGAGTCACGCTGCTTCTCTAAAGGCCAGTTAGGCTGACATTCCCAGTGTAGAGAAGCAGCATGGTGGGGTGTGAGCCCACTGTTGGGTAGGGACTGTCTGTATATGTTGCCAATTTGTACTTCCCAAGCGCTTAGTACAGTGCTCTGCACATAGTAAGCACTCAATAAATGCGATTGATGATGATGATGATGATGATGAGTGCAGGAGCCTGTTGTTGGGTAGGGACCGTCTCTATTGCTGATTTGTACTTCCCAAGCGCTTAGTACAGTGTTCTGCACACAGTAGGTGCTCAATAAATATGATTGAATGAATGGAGTAGGGGCCTGAAAGTCAGAAGGACCTGGGTTCTAATCCCAGCTCTGCTACTGGTCTGCTGTGTAACCTTGGGTGAGTAACTTCACTTCTCTGGGCCTCAGTTCCCTCTTCTGTTAAATGGGGATTGAGACCGTGAGCCCCAAATGGGACAGGAATTGTGTCCCACCCAATTTGCTTGTATCTGCCCCAGCGTTTAGTATGGTGCCTGGCACATAGTAAATGCTTAACAGATATAATAATACTAATATATTAATATTATTATATCAATTAATATATTAATAATATCATATATTATTATTATTATGAGTTCCCACTTGGTGCAGTGCACTCTACTAGGTGAACGAAGAAGTGATAGATTCACCATCCATATGAAGCCAAGTGGCATAGTGAAATACCTTTTAAGCACTTAGTACAGTGCTCTTGCACACAGTAAGCGCTCAATAAATACAATTGATTGATTGATTGGGCTTGGGAGTCAGAGGCTCTGGGTTCTAATCCCAGCTCAGCCATTTACCTGCTATGTGTTCCTGGGCAACTTGCTTTACTTCTCTGTGCCTCAGTTCCCTCATATGCAGCAGTGATTCAATATCCATTGCCCTTCCTACTTAGACTGTGAGCTCCTATAAGAACCTGATTATTTTGTATCACCACCAGAACCTAAAAGCAGTGTTTGGCCTGCTATAAATTCTTAACAAACACCATTATTATTATCATTATTGTTCACTCTAGGAACCTAAAGTGATGGTTGAGTGGATATGACCTTGGGGAAAGAAAAACTCACTGAGGAAGGCCTTCTGGAGGAGGCGTGTGGGGGAGAGAGGGAATGCAGGAAAATTCTGTGGGGAGATTCCTCAAACTCCTGAACTTCAGGGACAAAAATGCTATGGGAGATTGTTTGAGTCCCATCAGACTTTGTTCCGAGTGGGAATCTATTGGTAATTGAATTTGAAGCAATCCGCTTAACAGTTCTTGGCACATAGTAAGCGCTTAACAAATACCATCATCATCATCATCATTGTCCCGAGGGGAGAACCCTGAAACCCCAAAGCTTTGCTGGGTACAGAAATCCTGTGGGAGATTTTCAAGCCCCCTTGGATCTCGATCTGCTTGGGAATCTGTTCATGACTTAATTTGGACCAACTGCTCTTTCTCTGGGGAGAATCCTCAAATCCCAAAGATTTATTCAGGGACAGAAATCCAGTGGGAGATTGTTTGAACCCCATCAGACCCTGTTCTACATGGGGAACTGTTCATGACTGAATTTGAATAATAACGCTGGTATTTGTTAAGCACTTACTAAGTGCCAAGCACTATTCTAACCACTGAGCTCACAGACTGTGAGCCCATTGTTGGGTAGGGACCATCTCTATATGTTGCCAATTTGTACTTCCCAAGTGTTTAGTACAGTGCTCTGCACATAGTAAGTTCTTAAATAAATTTGATTGAATGAATGAATACAAGGTAATCAAGTTGTCCCACGTGGAGCTCAGTCTTAATCCTCATTTACTATTCTATTTATTTTGTTAATGATGTGCCTCTAGCTTTACTTCTATTTATTCTGATGACTTGACACCTGCCCACATGTTTTGTTTTGTTGTCTGTCTCCCCCTTCTAGACTGTGAGCCCGTTGTTGGGTAGGGACCATCTCTATATGTTGCCAACTTGTACTTCCCAAGCACTTAGTACAGTGTTCTGCACACAGTAATAATAATTATAATGATGATGGCATTTATTAAGCGTTTGCTATGTGCAAAGCACTGTTCCAAGCACTGGAGAGGTTCCATGGTGATCAGGATGTCCCAGGAGGGGCTCACAGTCTTAATTCCCATTTTACAGATGAGGTAACTGAGGCACTGAGAAGTGAAGTGACTTACCCAAAGTCACACAGCTGACAATTGGCAGAGCCGGGATTTGAACCCATGACCTCTGACTCCCAAGCCCGTGCTCTTTCCACTGAGCCACGTTGCGCTCAATAAATACGATTAAATGAATGAATGAATGAATTTTGCAGATGAGGTAACGGAGGCACAGAGAAGTTAAGTGACTTACCCAAAGTCACACAGCTGACAAGCGGTGGGACCGAGATTGGAACCCATGACCTCTGGTTCCTAAGCCCGGGCTCTTTCCATGGAACCACAAACAAAACCACTTGCTTTGTGTAGAGAATCCTCAAACCCCAAAGCTTTGTTGGGGACAGAAATCCTGTGGGAGATTATTGTTTCATCCCCATCACATGCTTTTCTACCCGGGAGTAATAATAATGATGGTATTTGTTAAGCGCTTACTATGTGCCCAGCACTGTTCTAAGCGCTGGGGGAGATACAAGATTATCAGGTTGTCCCACATGGGGCTCACAGTCATCATCCCCATTTTACAGATGAGGTCATTGAAGCCCAGAGAAATTAAGTGACTTGCCCAAAGTCACACAGCTGATAAGTGGTGGAACGGGGATTAGAACCCACAACCTTTGACTCCCAAGCCCGGGCTCTTTCCACTGAGCCACACCGCTTCTCTGTCCATGACCGAATCTGTTCATGACTGAATTTGAACCAACCCTCTCATCATCATCATCATCAATCGTATTTATTGAGCACTTACTGTGTGCAGAGCACTGTACTGAGCGCTTGGGAAGTACAAGTTGGCAACATATAGAGACAGTCCCTACCCAACAGTGGGCTCACAGTCTAAAAGGAAAATCCTCAAATCCCAAAGCTTACTTTGGGGACAGAAATCCAGTGGGAGATTGTTTGAGCCCCATCATATCCTGTTCATTCATTCATTCATTCAATCGTATTTATTATTATTATTAATAATAATAATAATAATGGCATTTGTTATGCACTTACTATGTGTAAAGCTCTGTTCTAAGCGCTGGAGGGGAATACAAGGTGATCAAGTTGTCCCACGTGGGGCTCACAGTCTTAATCCCCATTTTACAGATGAGGTAACTGTGGCTCAGAGCAGTTCAGTGACTTGCCGAAGGTCACACAGCAGACAAGCGGCAAAGTGGGATTAGAACCCATAACCTTTGACTCTCAAGCCTGAGTACTTGTCACTGAGCCCCGCTGCTTCTGTATTGAGTGCTTACTGTGTGCAGAGCACTGTACTAAGCGCTTGGGAAGTCCAAGTCCTACATGGGGATCTGTACATGACTGAATTAGAACCAGTCGGCTCAATAGGGCTCCAACTCCAAAAGGCGAGGGGCAGAAGTTGGTGGAACAAAGAGATGGATTCCGAAAATAATTAGAACGTGCTAATTAAGTACAATAATACCTTCCTGAATCAGTGCCGGGAAATTCAGTCCATCTGGATGACAGCCAAATGCTTCCATGGTGATTCCTTCCTGACCAGATCTCCTGTTTCCACTGAGACCTCTCCGCGATGATCTGTTTTTAAACACTGAGCTACTGGAGTTGTTTTATTGAAAAAATTTTACAGCCTCGCTTGGCCATGTCATTTCACACAACAGCTGCTCTTGACACCAGTGATTTAAGTTTTTAAAAAGGAAAAATGCCGTTGATGGAGAAAATAATAATAATAGTTAAAAAAAGATCTGCTCCATTTCTGGGGAGGGAGGTGTGGGGGAATGTCAGTTGAAGGGTGAGGATTTTACCAGCTCTTCTACTAATAATAGCATTTATTAAGTGCTTACTATGTGCAAAGCACTGTTCTAAGCGCTGAATGGAATGAATATTAGTTATGGCACTGAATAGGTGTTCATCAGGTGCTTAATAGTTCTAAGCACTGTGCAAAGTGCTGGGGGAAGTACAAGATCATCAGTCAATCAATCAATCAGTCGTATTTATTGTGCACTTACTTTGTGCAGAGCACTGTACTAAGCGCTTGGGAAGTACAAGCCGGCAACATATAGAGACAGTCCCTACCCAACAGTGGGCTCACAGTCTAGAAGGGGGAGACAGAGAACAAAACCAAACATGCTAACAAAATAAAATAAATAGAATAGATATGTACAAGTAAAATAAAGAAATAAATAGAGTAATAAATATGTACAACCATATATACATATATACAGGTGCTGTGGGGAAGGGAAGGAGGTAAGATGGGGGCGATGGAAAGTCAGTCAATTGTTTTTATCAAGCGCTTACTGTGTGCAGAGCACTGTATTAAACACTTGGAAGAGTACAATATACCAATAAACAGATTCATTCCCTGCCCACAGTGAGCTTACAGTCAAGTTCTATCATCAGAGAGGACAGAATATCTGACCCACATCGGGCTCACAACTATGTAGGAAGAAGAAAAGTAATCGAAACCCCATTTTCCAGAGGAGGAAACTGAGGCCCAGTTAAGTGCAGTGACTTGCATAAGGTCACCCAGCAGGTCAGTGGCGGAGCCCAGGTCCTCTGACTCCCAGCCCTGGGTTCCTTCCAGTCGGCTACTGGGCCTTTCATGGGTCAAATCATTCCCTTTTTCACCAAGAATCTTGGTGGCCACATTTCATTCATTCGATCGTATTTATTGAGCGCTTAGTGTGTACAGAGCACTGAAATAAGCAGTGGGGAAGCAGCATGGTTCAGTGGAAAGAGCCCGGGCTTTGGAGTCAGAGGTCATGGGTTCAAATCCCGGCTCCGCCACTTGTCAGCTGGGTGACTTTGGGCAAGTCACTTCACTTCTCTGGGCCTCAGTTCCCTCATCTGGAAAATGGGGATGAAGACTGTGAGCCCCTCATGGGACAATCTGATTAGGTT
Source organism: Tachyglossus aculeatus (assembly GCF_015852505.1). Taxonomy (NCBI): domain Eukaryota; kingdom Metazoa; phylum Chordata; class Mammalia; order Monotremata; family Tachyglossidae; genus Tachyglossus; species Tachyglossus aculeatus. Next base: position 3,293,346 of record NC_052068.1, read on the forward strand.
GTATCTACCCCAGCGCTTAGAACAGTGCTTTGCACATAGTAAGCGCTTAACAAATGCCGACATTATTATTATTATTAAATAAGCACTTGGGAGAGGACAATGCAGCAATAAACAGATACTTTCCCTGCCCACAGTGAGCTGACAGGCTAGAGGGGTGGAGAAACACCATATGAAAAAAATGGACATATATATAATAATAATAATAATGATGGTATTCATTAAGAACTTACTATGTGCCTGGCACGGTTCTAAGCGCTGGGGTAGATACAATGTAATCAGATTGTCTTACGTGGGGCTCACAGGCTTCATCCCCATTTTACAGATGAGAGAACGGAGGCACAGAGAAGTCAAGTGGCATGCCCAAGGTCACACAGCTAAGTGGCGGAGGCAGGATTAGAACCCATGTCCTTAGACTCCCGAGCCCGGGCTCTTTCCACTGAGCCACACTGCTTCTCCTACGCAGGTGCTGTGGGCCTGGAAGCAGGGAAAGAACAGAGGGAGCAAGACAGGGAATTGCCTGGATTTCTTTGTCTCGTTTGCTAACGAATCGATGACACGTTTTTATGTCGTTCCCTTTGCTCATTCTTTCATTCATTCAGTCAGTCATATTTATTGAGCGCTTACTGTGCGCAGAGCACTGTACTAAGCACTTGGGAAGTACAAGTTGGCAACATAGACACGGTCCTACCCAACAACAGGTTCACAGTCTAGAAGGGGGAGACGGACAACAAAACATATTAACAAAATAAAATAAATAGAATACTAAATACATGCAAGATATTCCTACTTCCTTTGTTGATTCCTACTGGTTCCGGATTCCGGTCATCCGGGGACCAGAGTGAGAGTATTGATAAGGACACCATGCTACGCCATTTACAATCCCATAGACAAAACTGAACAAAGAACACTCTCCTTCCTCCAAAAGATGAAAACAAATATGCCTGGGATCACCCTTGTACTCATTCGGTCATTCAGTCGCATTTATTGAGCACTTACTGTGTGCAGAGCACTGTACTAAGCACTTTGGAAGCAGCTAGTTCTTCAAGAAGATGCTGAGCTTTGTGGGGTCTGTAGAAACATGGGACGTGGGCTTAGGGAGTCAGAAGGCCATGGGTTCTAAACCCGGCTCTGCCACTTTTCAGTCATTCATTCAATCGTATTTATTGAGCACTTACTGTGTGCAGAGCACTGGACTAAGCACTTGGGAAGCACAAGTCGGCAACGTATAGCGACAGTCCCTACCCAACAACAGGCTCACAGTCTAGAAGAATAATAATGATGGCATTTGTTAAGCGCTTACTATGTGCAGAGCACTGTTCTATGCGCTGGGTGATGAGGTTGTCCCACGTGGGGCTCACAGTCTTCATCCCCATTTTACAGATGAGGTAACTGAGGCCCAGAGAAGTGAAGCGACTTGCCCAAAGTCACACAGCTGACAATCGGCAGAGCTGGGATTTGAACCCCTGACCTCCAACTCCCAAGCCCGGGCTCTTTCCACTGAGCCACGCTGCTTCTCGGAGCGTAGTAAGTACTTAGACACCATTATTATTATTGTTACTATTACTCCCTGGCCTGCTGTGTGACCTTGGGCAAGTCACTTCTCACAGAACTTTAGAGAAGCAGCGTGGCTTAGTGAAAGAGCCCGGGCTTTGGAGTCAATGGTCACGGGTTCAAATCCCAGCTCTCCCAATTGTCAGCTGTGTGACTTTGGGCAAGTCACTTCTCTGTGCCTCAGTGACCTCATCAGTAAAATGGGGATGAAGACTGTGAGCCCCACGTGGGACAACCTGATTACCTTGTATCTACCCCAGGGCTTAGAACAGTGCATGGCACATAGTAAGCACTTAATAAATACCACTATTATTAGTAGTAGTATAATAAATACCACTATTATTATTATTAGTAGTACACGTACATCATTTATTTCTATCATTGTGTATCTCCCCCTGTAGACTGTAAGCTTGTTGTGGGCAGGTAGTGTATCGGCTAATTCTCTTCTGTTGGGCTCTCCCAAGTGCTTAGTATAGTGTTCTGCAGAAAGCGAGTCCTCAATTAATACGATTGATTTTCTGATCGACTGATTTAACCTTCCTGGACCTGCTCCTCCTCTTGATTTCACAGGGCTTTTCTGAGACTAAAAATGAGGTAACTGAAGGGAAAGTTCTTAAGAATCAAAGGGCGTTACATGAGTTCAAAGTGTTATTTTCTCATGAGATGAAAGGATCATCATCATCATCGTCATCAATCGTATTTATTGAGCGCTTACTGTGTGCAGAGCACTGTACTAAGCGCTTGGGAAGTCCAAGTTGGCAACATATAGAGACAGTCCCTACCCGACAGTGGGCTCACAGTCTAAAAGGGGGAGACAGAGAACAAAACCAAACATACTAACAAAATAAAATAAATAGAATAGATATGTACAAGTAAAACAAATAAATAAATAAATAGAGTAACAAATATGTACAAACATATATACATATATACATTATATGTACTCCATATATACAGGATGTACAGTATATGTTCTCCAGTATATGGATCATACGAAGATTGATTTTGTTAAGAATTATCATACAGGAGTAGTGCAGCTTAGTGGACAAAGCACCGTCCCTGGGAGTCAGTGGGCCTGGATTCTAATCCCACTCTGCCAATTGCTTGCTACATAACCTTGGGCAAGTGATTTAATTTCTCTGTGCCTCAGTTACTACATCTGTAAAATGGGGACTAAATCATCATCATCATCACCATCAATCGTATTTATTGAGCGCTTACTGTGTGCAGAGCACTGTACTAAGCGCTTGGGAAGTACAAGTTGGTAACATAAAGAGACAGTCCCTACCCAACAGCAGGCTCACAGTCTAAAAGGGGGAGACAGAGAACATAACCAAACATACTAACAAAATAAAATAAATAGAATAGATATGTACAAGTAAAATAATAAATAAATAGAGTAATAAATATGTACAAACATATATACATATATACAGGTGCTGTGGGGAAGGGAAGGAGGTAAGATGGGGGGATGGAGAGGGGGACGAGGGGGAGAGGAAGGAAGGGGCTCAGTCTGGGAAGGCCTCCTGGAGGAGGTGAGCTCTCAGTAGGGCCTTGAATAATGTTGGTATTTGCTAAGCGCTTACTATGTGCAAAGCACTGTTCTAAGCGCTGGGGTGGATACAAGGTCCCACGAGGGACTCACAGTCTTCATCCCCATTTTACAGAGGAGGGAACTGAGGCCCAGAGAAGTGAAGTGACTCGCCCGAAGTCACACAGCTGACAAGTGGCGGAGCCGGGATTTGAACCCACGGCCTCTGACTCCAAAGCCCGGGCTCTTTCCACTGAGCCACGCTGCTTCCTTTTCCCTCCAATCGGGCCTGTGAGTCCCCTGTGGGACAGAGACTGTGTCTGATTAATTTGTAGCTATGCCATCATCTGGTAAAATGGGGATTAAATCCTTCTCCCTCCGATTTAGACTGTGAGCCCCATGTGGGGCAGGGACTGCGTCCCATCGGATTAGCTTGTTTCTACCTCAGTGCTTAGCACAGTGCTGGGCACATAGAAGCAGCGAAGCTCAGTGGAAAGAGCACCGGCTGTGGAATCAGAGGTCATGGGTTCAAACCCTGGCTCCGCCTATTGTCAGCTGTGTGATTTTGGGCAAGTCACTTCACTTCTCTGTGCCTCAGTTACCTCATCTGTAAAATGGGAATTAAGACTGTGAGCCCCCCGTGGGACAACCTGATCACCTTGTAACCTCCCCAGCGCTTAGAACAGTGCTTTGCACATAGTAAGCACTTAACAAATGCCATCATTATTATTATTCTCTGTGTCTGTTACCTCATTTGTAAAATGGGGATTAAGATTGTGAGGCCCCATGGGACAACCTGATCACCTTGTAACCTCCCCAGCGCTTAGAACAGTGCTTTGCACATAGTAAAGTGCTTAATAAATGCCATTATTATTATAGAGAAGCAGCATGGCTCAGTGGAAAGAGCATGGGCTTTGGAGTCAGAGGTCATGGGTTCAAATTCTAGCTCCTCCAATTGTCAGCTGTGTGACTGAGCAAGTCACTTAAATTCTCTGGGCCTCAGTTCCCTCATCTGTGCAATGGGGATTAAGTGTGAGCCCCCCGTGGGACAACCTGATCACCTTGTAACCTCCTCAGTGCTTAGAACAGTGCTTTGCACATAGTAAGCACTTAATAAATGCCATCATCATCTTCTCTCTCTCAAATGCCATCAAGTCGTTTCCTATTTACAGTGACTATGTGGACGTATTTTCTCCAGGAGACCTTCACCTCCTCCAGGAGGCCTTCCCAGGCTGAGCCCCCCTTCCTCTACCCTCAGCATTTGTATATATTTCTACATATTTATTGCTCTATTAATTTTTATTTGTACATACATACTATATTTATTTTATTAATGATGTGTATATAACTATAATTCTGTTTATTCCGATGGTATTGACACCTGTCTACTTGTTTTGTTGTCTGTCTCCCCCTTCTAGACTGTGAGCCCATTGTTGGGTAGGGACTGTCTCTGTCTGTTGCACTTAGTACAGTGCTCTGAACACAGTAAGCGCTCAATAAATATGGTTGAATGAATGTCGCCGATTTGTACTTTTCCCAGCACTTAGTACAGTGCTCTGCACACAGTAAGCACTCAATAAATATGATTGAATGACCAAATGAATGAAAGAACGTCCTATCTGGGGCTATATAATCTGTAACCTTGTTAATTACTCTTCCGCTATCATTGTTATAATTTCCATCCATCCAGCTGCTGGTCTGCCTCTTTCATTCATTCATTCAATCACATTTATTGAGCGCTTACTATGTGCAGAGCACTGGACTAAGCGCTTGGGAAGTACAAGTCAGCAATACACAGAGTCGGTCCCTACCCAACAACGGGCTCACAGTCTAGAAGAGGGAGACAGACAACAAACCAAAACAGACAGGTGTCAAAACCATCAGAATGAATAGAATTATAGCTATATGCGCATCATTAATAAAATAGAGTAGTAAATATGTAAAAGTAAAATAAAGTAATAAATATGTACAAATATATACAAGTGCTGTGGGGAGGGGAAGGAGGTAGGGCTCGGGGGCGATGGGGAGGAGGAGAGGAAAAAGGGGGGCTCAGTCTGGGAAGGCCTTCCTTAGGCTTTTCCTAGCATTCGTGTCTTCATCATCATCATCATCATCATCAATCGTATTTATTGAGCGCTTACTGTGTGCAGAGCACTGTACTAAGCACTTGGGAAGTACAAGTTGGCAGCATATAGAGACAGTCCCTACCCAACAGTGGGCTCGCAGTCTAAAAGGGGGAGAGAATTCTCCAGAGAATTAGTCCTCCTTATGATGTACCCCCAAATATGCTAATTCATTCATTCAGTCATATTTATTGAGCGCTTACTGTGTGCAGAGCACTGTACTAAGAGCTTAGAAAGTACAATTCATCAACAGAGACAATCTCTGCCCACAACAGGCTTACAGTCTAGAAATCTACGTCAAGTCATTTGGCCTTCTAAAGACCACATGGTTTTCATTTATCCATTTATTTGTTTTTTGTACTGGCACATAGTAAACCCTTAAAAAAAACCTTGTAAAAGAGCTTCCAGCTACCTGCGGAGATTTTCTCTCTCAGTAGCGGTAACGTTTACTGAGCGTTCATTGAATTCCTGATGCCACCTTCAAACCTTGAAAAATACAAAATCTACCAGAGGCCCATTTCCAGCCCACGATCTGAAGGGGGAGGCAAACAGAAATACTTTCTGAGTAATCAGAATAAACTGCAAAATGGGAATGCTTAGACCGCCAATAAGAATAATAATTATAGTATGTGTTAAGTGTATATATGTTTGTACATATTTATTACTCTATTTATTTTACTTGTACATATCTATTCTATGTTATTTTGTTAATATGTTTGGTTTTGTTCTCTGTTTCCCCCTTCTAGACTGTGAGCCCACTGTTGGGTAGGGACCGTCTCTATATGTTGCCAACTTGTACTTCCCAAGCGCTTAGTACAGTGCTCTGCACACAGTAAGCTCTCAATAAATATGATTGATTGACTGATTGATTAAGTGCTTACTACGTGCCAGGCACTGTTCTAAGCACAGGGGTAGATAGAAGATAGTCGAGTTGGACACAGTTCCTGTCCCATATGAGGCTCACAGTCTTAATCCCTGTTTGCAGAGCCCCATATTAAGCATCCAGTGCTTAAAACAGTGCTTTGCACATAGTAAGCACTTAATAAATGCCATCATTATTATTTAGGGCTGTGAATTCGCTATGGCCAGGGAACGTGTCTTCTGATTTTGCTGTATTTTACTCTACCAAGCACTTAGTACAGTGCTCTGTACATAGTAAGTGCTCAGTAAATACTGAACTGGCAAAACTAGCCAAACTAGCACCCTTCCCCGCCTTCAAAGCCCTACTGAAAGCTCACCTCCTCCACGAGGCCTTCTCAGATTAAGCCCCCCTTTTCCTCTGCTCCTCCTCCCCTCCCCATCGTCCCAACTCCCTCCCTCTGCTCTGCCAGCCCCACAGCACTTGTGTATATATGTACACATTTACTATTCTATTTATTTCATTAATAATGTGTATACATCATTTACTATTTACTATTCTATTTATTTTCTTTCGTTAATATGTTTTGTTTTGTTGTCTGTCACCACGTGCTCTGCCAGCCCCACAGCACTTGTGAATATATGTACACATTTACTATTCTATTTATTTCATTTATAATGTGTATACATCATTTACTATTTACTATTCTATTTATTTTCTTTTGTTAATATGTTTTGTTTTGTTGTCTGTCTCCCCCTTCTAGACTGTGAGTCCGCTGTTGGGTACGGACCGTCTCTATATGTTGCCAACTTGTACTTCCCAAGCGCTTAGTACAGCACACAGTAAGCACTCAATAAATACGATTGAATGAATGAATATATCTATAATTCTATTTATTTATATTGATTCCCGTTTACTTGTTTTGATGTCTGTCTCCCCCGTTCTAGACTGTGAGCCTGTTGTTGGGTAGGGATTGTCTCTATTGCCAAATTGCACTTTATAAGCACTTAGTACAGTGCTCTGCACACAGTAAGCGCTCAGTAAATACAACTGAATGAATGAATAAATACCATTGATTGATTAGGAGAGTACAATACAATAGAATGGTTATACGCAATCACTGCCCAGAAGAAGACCACTGTCTTCGGAAGATTGACTAAGAGACACTAGAATGGTAACTATTACCCGAAAAACACTATGTTATCAACAATTCTGTGTGTAGTTCACTTGGTTGGGTAGATTTTTCAGATGTATTGAAACTAGTCCAGGGTTTTCAATTTCCACTGAGCGTTCTAATGAAGAACATTCATTCTATTCCCAGTTCTTTGCTGTGTGCTTCTTGGGGAGAAATGGGGTGAACGGATTCATTGTGAGCCATTAAAATAAATAAATAAGAAAGCCAGCTGCTCGTCTCTCGTGGGTTTTACAAAAGGTTTTTAATCTGTCAATTTGACCAGATTTTGCTCCAGCTGTTTTGTGTTTCAGGGCCCGGGTTATCAGTCAGTCTAACAATTGACGGTATTTATTGAATGTTTAAAGCACGCGGAGCATTGTAATCATCATCATCATCATCAATCGCATTTATTGAGCGCTTACTATGTGCAGAGCACTGTACTAAGCGCTTGGGAAGTACAAATTGGCAACATATAGAGACAGTCCCTATGTAATAAGCATCTGGGAGAGTATAATAGCAGTGTTGGATACCATCTCTTCCCTTGAGCATCTTACAGTTTAGGGAGTTTACAGTCTAGCAAAGTTTAGAGCCTATACTGTGGGCATTCCTAGTTTAGTGTATTAAAAATGATGGTATTTATTAAGCGCTTACTGTGTACCAGGCACTGTAGTAAGCGCTGGGGTGGATACGTGCAAATTGAGATGGACACAGTCTATGTCCCCTGTGGGGCTCACAGTCTCAAGCCCTATTTTGATGAGGGAACTGAGGCCCAAGGAAGTGAAGTGACTTGCCCAAGGTCACAGAGCAGGCAAATGGCGGAGCAATCAATCAATCAATCAATCATATTTATTGAGTGCTTACAGTGTGCAAGGCACTGTACTAAGCGCTTGGGAAGTACAAGTTGGCAACATATAGAGACAGTCCCTACCCAACAGTGGGCTCACAGTCTAGAAGGGGGAGACAGAGAACAAAACCAAACATACTAACAAAATAAAATAAATAGAATAGATATGTACAAGTAAAATAAATGAATAAATAAAGTAAAATAAATAAATAAAATAAATAAATAAAGCAAAATAATAAATAAATAAAATAAATAAATTAAGTAAAATAAATAAATGAATAAAATAAATAAAGTGAAATAAATAAATAAAGCAAAATAAATAAAGTAAAATAAATAAATAAATAAAATGAATAAATAAAGTAAAATAAATAAATAAGGTAAAATAAATAAATAAAGCAAAATAGATAAAGTAAAATAAATAAAGTAAAATAAATAAATAAGGTAAAATAAATAAATAAAGCAAAATAAATAAGTAAATAAAATAAATAAATAAATAAAGTGAAATAAATAAATGAATAAAGTAAAATAAATAAATGAATAAAGTAAAATAAATAAATGAATAAAATAAATAAATGAATAAAATAAATGAATAAAGTTAAATAAATAAATGAATAAAGTAAACTAAATAAATAAATAAAGTAAAATAAATAAAAATAAATAAATAAATAAGAGCAAGGATTGCAACCCAAGTCCTTCTGACTCCCAGGCATGTGTTCTTTCCACTAGGCCACACTGCTTCTAGATTAGAAAGCCAAGTGATAGGAAAAAAACCTTGATCCGTCACTGATAGTTATTGAGCAGCTACTTGGTGCTAAGCACTGTGCAAAGCACCTGGGAGAAAGCAGGAGTAAATTCTGCTGATTGGAGGAAGCATCTATTTCTCGCCCTCGACTTTTTACTATCTAAGGGGGGAGATTGGAGGAAACATCCATTTCCCACCCTAGACTTTTTACTATCTAAGACGGGAGATTGGAGGAAACATCCATTTCCCACCCTCGACTTTTTACTATTGAAGGGGGAAGATTGGAGGAAACATCCATTTCCCGCCCTCAACTTTTTATTAATCGAAGGGGGGAGATTGGAGGAAACATCCATTTCCTGCCCTCGACTTTTTACTATCTAAGAGGGGGAGACAGACAGTTAATCAGTGGTATTTGTTCAGCACTTACTGTGTGCAGAGCACTGTGCTAAGTGTTTGGGAGACCTGTTCCCTTACTAAGAGGAGGAGACAGACAGTTAATCAGTGGTATTTGTTCAGCACTTACTGTGTGCAGAGCACTGTGCTAAGTGTTTGGGAGACCTGTTCCCTGCTCACAGATTTAGAGGGGCCGGGCACCCATTTTTGTAAAATGACAGAAAGCGCAGCAGGAAGCAGTAAAAATAATGGCCCGGCAGAATGAATCATCAGATGGACAATTAATAGATGCTAGACTGTAAACTCGATGTGTGGAGGGAATTTTCATTCACTCAGTCGTATTTATTGAGCGTTTAACCTGTGAGCAGAGCACTGTACTAAGTGCTTGGGAAGTCCAAGTTGGCAACATATAGAGATTGGCCCTACCCAACAGCGGGCTCACAGTCTAGAAGGGGGAGACAGACAACAAACCAAAACATGTTAACAAAATAAAATAAATAGAATAAATATGTACAAATAAAATAAATAAATAAATAGAGTAATAAATACATACAAACATATATACATATATACAGGTGATGTGGGGAGGGGAAGGAACTAAAGTGGGGGGGATGGAGAGAGGGGGAAGGGGGAGAGGAAGGGAATGCATCTACCAAGTCCATATTGTGCTCTCCCAAGCACTTAGTACAGTGCTCTGCATGCAGTAAGTGCTCATTGAATGGGACTGATTGATTAATTGATTCATTCAATCGTATTTATTGAGTGCTTACTGTGTGCAGAGCACTGGTGCTAAGCGCTTGGAAAGTACAGTTCGGCAACAGATAGAGATAATCCCTACCCAACAACAGGCTCAAAGTCTAGAAGGGGGAGACGGACAACAAAACAGAGCACACAGGCATCAATAGCATCAAAATAAATAAATAGAATTATAGATATGTACACTAATAAAATAAAGAGAATAATAACACATGGACATCAGCGGTATGGATACTGAGAGTGAGGGTTGGTTTAATATAGGCTGGACAATTGGAAACGCACATCATTATCATCATCAATGGCAGTGGTATTTATTTAATGCTTACTGTGTATACGGCACTGTACTAAGCACTTGGGAAAACCTGTATATTTTATTACTCTATTTATTTATTTTATTTGTACATACTTATTCTATTTATTTTATTTTGTTAATATGTTTTGTTTTGTTGTCTGTCTCCCCCTTCTAGACTGTGAGCCCGCTGTTGGGTAGGGACCGTCTCTAGATGTTACCAACTTGGACTTCCCAAGCGCTTAGTACAGTGCTCTGCACACAGTAAGCGCTCAATAAAAACGATTGAATGAATGAATGAATGAAAGTCCAATACGAGAGAGTTGGTAGACACATTCCCTGTCCACAGTGAGTTTACAGTCTTGTGCCGAGAACAGTCCTTGGCCCATAGTAAGCACTTGACAAATACCATCATCATTATTATTATTCTTCTTATTATTATTCTTATTATTATAAGGGATATTTACTGAGGAGTTGTTGAATGGAACTGTTTGTAATAATAATAATGATAATAATAATGGTATTTTAGTGCTTGCTATGTGCCAGGCACTTTACTAAGAGCTGGAGTGGATACAAGCAAATTGGGTTGGACACAGTCCCTGTCCCACATGGGGCTCATAATCTTAATCCCCATTTTACAGATGAGGAAACTGAGGCCCGGAGAAGTGAAGTGATTTGTACAAGGCCACACAGCACTTCTAGACTGTGAGCCCGTTGTTGGTTAGGGACCGTCTCCATATGTTGCCAACTTGGACTTCCCAAGCGCTTAGTACAGTTATCTGCACACAGTAAGCACTCAATAAATACGATTGAATGAACAGCAGACAAGGGGCGGAGCCAGGATTAGAACACAAGACCTTCTGATTCCCAGGCCCAGGCTCTCCCCACTCCCCACTGTTTGCTGAAACTGTACCCCTGCTTCCTAAGTGAGATTTCCTCACAATAATAATAACAATAATAATAATGAAGGCATTTGTTAAGAGCTTACTATGTGTGAAGCACTGTTCTAAGCACTGGGGGAATCCAAGGTGATCAGACTGTCCCACGTGGGGCTCACAGTCTTAATCCCCATTTTACAGATGAGGTCACTGAGGCTCAGAGAAGTGAAATGACTTGCCCAAGGTCACACAGCAGACACGTGGCATTGCTGGGACTAGAACCCATGACCTCTGACTCCCAAGACCGGGCTCTTTCCGCTGAGCAATTCTGCTTCTCATACTTCCAGGCCCCTCCTCTTCCAGGCATCCTGGTGCTCTGGAATTCTTTTTCCAGACTCCACACTCACATAGGGATATGGAGAATCACGACTGAAGGGTTTTTTTTTTAATTTTTTATGGTATTTGTTAAGTGCTTACTATGTAACAGGCATTGAACTAAGCACTGGGGCTCATACAAGTTAATCTGATTGGACGCAGTCCGTGTTTCACATGGGGCTCAAAGTCTTCATCCCCATTTTACAGATGAGGGAACTGAGGCCCAGAGAAGTGAAGTCACTCGTCCAATGTCACACAACAGACAAGTGGCAGAGCCGGGATTAGAACCAGCGTGGCTCAGTGGAAAGAGCCCAGGTTTGGGAGTCAGAGGTCATGGGTTCTAATCCCGGCTCTGTCACTTGTCAGCTGAGTGACTTTAGGCAAGTCACTTCACTTCTCTGTGCCTCGGTTACCTCATCTGTAAAATGGGAATTAAGACTGTGAGCCCCATGTGAGACAACCTGATTACCTTGGACCCCCCTAGCGCTTTATTACTCTATTTATTTTACTTGTACATATTTATTCTACTTATTTTATTTTGTTAATATGTTTTGTTTTGTTCTCCGTCTCCCCCTTCTAGACTGTGAGCCCACTGTTGGGTAGGGACCGTCTCTATGTGTTGCCAACTTGTACTTCCCAAGCGTTTAGGACAGTGCTCTGCACACAGTAAGTGCTCAATAAATACAATTGAATGAATGAATGAATGAATGAACAGTGCTAGGCATATAGATGATATTATTATTATTATTATTATTATTATTATTATTATTATTATTATTATTATTATTAACAACCCAGGTCCTTCCGATTCCCAGGCCTGGGCTCTAGCCACTGGACCATGCTGCTTCTCAGCTTTCCCTATACCCTGTTCTCTCTGAAGCCTTTCTGGACCCCAGAAACATCCGTAAATGGAAGCAGCATGGCTCAGTGGAAAGAGCACAGGCTTTGGAGTCAGTGGTCATGGGTTCAAATCCCAGCTCCTCCAATTGTCAGCTGTGTGACTTTGGGCAAGTCACTTCACTTCTCTGTGTCTCAGTTACCTCATCTGGAAAATGGCGATTGACTGTGAGCCCCCCATGGGACAACCTGATCACCTTGTAACCTCCCCAGTGCTTAGAACAGTGCTTCGCACATAGTAAGCACTTGATAAATGCCGTTATTATTATTATTATTGGCAACATTATGGATGGCTATTGTCCATAATGGTTAGAGCACTTGCCTGGAAGTCAGGCAAGTATATACATACCTGTATATACATGTATATATGTTTGTACATATTTATTACTCTATTTATTTATTTATTTTACTTGTACATATCTATTCTGTTAATTTTATTTTCTTAGTATGTTTGGTTTTGTTCTCTGTCTCCCCCTTCTAGACTGTGAGCCCACTGTTGGGTAGGGACTGTCTCTATATGTTGCCAACTTGTACTTCCCAAGCGCTTAGTACAGTGCTCTGCACACAGTAAGCGCTCAATAAATATGATTGATTGATTGATTGATTGATTGATTGATTGATTGATTGAGTCAGACCGTCCATGGGTTCTACTCCCAGCTCCGCCGCATGGCTCAGTGGAAAGAGCCCGGGCTTTGGAGTCAGAGGTCAAGGGTTCAAATCCTGACTCCAATTGTCAGCTGTGTGACTTTGGGCAAGTCACTTCACTTCTCTGGGCCTCAGTTACCTCATCTGGAAAATGGGGATTAAGACTATGAGCCCCCCATGGGATAACCTGATCACCTTGTAACCTCCCCAGCGCTTAGAACAGTGCTTTGCACATAGTAAGCACTTCATAAATGCCATCATTATTCTTATTATTGTCTGCTGTGTGACCTTGGGCAAGCCACTTAACTTCTCTGTGCCTCAGTTACCTCAGCTGAAAATGGGAATTAAGTCTGGGAGCCCCACGTGGGACAACCTGATTACCTTGTATCTACCCCAGCGCTTAGAACAGCACTCTTCCTCCCCTTCCCTTCGCTCTTCCTCCCTCCCTCTGCTCTACCCCCTTCCCCGTCCCACAGCACTTGTGTATATTTGTACATATTTACCAGTGCTTAGAAAAGTGCTCAGCACATAGTAAGTGCTTAACAAATACTATCATCATTATTATCATTATTCATCTGTGTGCTACCTCTTTTTGAAAGCCGGAGGTTGAGTGGATAATCCTTGGATCATTCTCTGGCTCTTCTTTTCAAGCTATTTTCTAGGGCTGCGTCTTTTTTCCAGACTCTGGCCTCCAGAAGGTGGTCATTAATAATGATGGCGTTTGTTAAGCTCTTACTATGTGCGAAGCACTGTTCTAAACACTGGGCACTCTTCTGAGAAGCAGCGTGGCTCAGTGGGAAAGAGCCCGGGCTTTGGAGTCGGAGGTCATGGGTTTGAATCCCGGCTCCGCCGCTTGTCAGCTGTGTGACTTTGGGCAAGTCACGTCACTTCTCTGGGCCTCAGTTCCCTCATCTGTAAAATGGGGATGAAGACTGTGAGCCCCACGTGGGACAACCTCATCACCTTGTATCCCCCCAGCGCTTAGAACAGTGCTTTGCACATAGTAAGCGCTTAATAAGTGCCATTATTATTATTATTATTCTAAGCGCTGGTCATTCCCTTTCTCGACTTCATTCCGGACCCTCCGCCAGACCCGGCCCACCTTCCCTCCTTCCCTCCCCCTCCTGCCATCCACCTTTTTCTTTTTCCACCCTTCACTGGAAATTTCCCAAGAACAGGGAGCAGAAAAAGGAAATGAAACTCGGATCAGTTAATCCGGCCTTTGTTAGCCTGATTTAGTGGGAAGGATCTGGAAACTAACAACTAAAAATGAGGGTTTGGATTATCTGAGAATTTCATTTATCCATGCTGTCTCTGTTTCCCATTACTGTGAAAAATCAAGAGTCGACTGTCTTTCTAAAGCTATTTAACATCTCCTTCAGGGGAGGAGGTTGGGAAGCCTTCTCGATTTCCCAAGCGTATTTGGAATTCAGTGAGGTTGATGGAGGGGACTGTGTGGGGAGTAAAATCTTATGACAAATTAGTTCTTAACCGCTTTGGTTTCTTTGCTCGTCGGCCAGAAGGAAAAGCAGTGTGGCCTAGTGGAAAGAGCACAGACCCGGGAGTCAAAGGATCTGGGTTCAAATTCCCCTTTCCTCACTTCCCTGCTGAGTGACCTTGGGAAAGTCATGGAATGTCACTGTCCTTCAGTTACCTCATCTGTAAAATGGGGATTTGCTCTCAGTTCTCTCTCTTACTTGGCCCATTTGGGACAGGGACTGTGTCCAGACTGATTATGTTCTCGAGAAGCAGCGTGGCTCAGTGGAAAGAGCTCGGGCTTTGGAGTCAGAGGTCATGGGTTCGAATCCCAGCTCCGCCACATGTCTGCGGTGTGACCTTGGGCAAGTCACTTCACTTCTCTGAGCCTCAGTTACCTCATCTGTAAAATGGGGATGAAGATTGTGAGCCCCATTTGGGACAGGGACTGTGTCCAGACTGATTATGTTCTCGAGAAGCAGCATGGCTCAGTGGAAAGAGCCCGGGCTTTGGAGTCAGAGGTCATGGGTTCGAATCCCAGCTCCGCCACATGTCTGCTGTGTGACCTTGGGCAAGTCACTTCACTTCTCTGAGCCTCAGTTACCTCATCCGTAAAATGGGGATGAAGTTTGTGAGCCCCACGTGGGACAACCTGATCACCTTGTATCCCCCCAGCTCTTAGAACAGTGCTTTGCACATAGTAAGCGCTTAACAAATGCCATCATTGTTATTATTATTATTATTATTACCCCAGCATTAGGACAGTACTTGATGTGCATTCTATTTATCATATCTCCAATTCTGTTTATCATATCTATAATTCTATTTTTATGAATGCCTGTTTGTTTTGCTGTCTGTCCCCCTCTTTGAGCCCGTTGTGGTCAGGGATTGTCTCTATGGCTGAATTGGACTTTCCAAGCACTTAGTCTGTGCTCTGCACATTCATTCATTCATTCATTCATTCAATCGTATTTATTGAGCGCTTACTGTGTGCAGAGCCCTGTACTAAGCGCTTGGGAAGTACAAGTTGGCAACATATAGAGACGGTCCCTTCCCAACAGTGGGCTCACAGTCTAGAAGCACGCAGTACTTATTTATTTACTGAGCACGCAGGATTTATTGAGCACACAGTAAGTGCTCAGTAAATGCAGTTGAATGAATGAATGTGTGTAGTAAGCACTTAATAATAATAATAATAACAATAATAATGGCATTTATTAAGCGCTTACTATGTGCAAAGCACTGTTCTAAGCGCTGGGGAGGTTACAAGGTGATCAGGTTGTTCCACGGGGCTTAACAAATATCACAATCAATATTTTACATTGTATTTGTGTTCTTGAGCTCATCTCTAGACTGGAAGCTCATTATAGGCGGGGATTGGCAAATTCTCTTGGATTGTACTCTCCCAAGTGCTTAGAACAGCGATCTGCTCATTATAAATTCTAATTAAATATAATTGATTGATTCGTGTTTTATCCTAACTCAAACGTGTGTCACCAGTCCCCTTCCCTGTATTTAGACAGGGAGCTTCTTGAGGCCCAAGGATAGTGTCTAACTGTTCCCGTGCTCAATATAGTGTTCTGCCGATAGTAGGTGTTTAATAATAATAATAATAATAATAATAATATAATAATAATAGTAATAATAATAATAATAATGGCATTTGTTGAGCACTTACTATGTGCAAAGCACTGTTCTAAGCAATGGGGAGGTTACAAGGGGATCAGGTTGTCCCACATGGGGCTCACAGTCCTTTTTATCCATTTTATCACTACTACTTTTTATAATAATAATAATGGTTTTTGTTAAGCGCTTACTATGTGCCAAGCACTGTTCTAAGCGCTTGGGAGGTTACAAGGTGATCAGGTTGTCCCACGGGGGGCTCACAGTCTTAATCCCCATTTTACAGATGAGGTAACCGAGGCACAGAGAAGTGAAGTGGCTTGCCCAGAGTCACCGGGCTGACAATTGGCGGAGCTGAGATTTGAACTCATGACCTCTGACTCCAAAGCCCGGGCTCTTTCCACTGAACCACGCTGCTTCTCTAATGAGTATTATTACTTTAATAAGTATTACTACTACCGCCACAGAACCCCTCTCAGGATGGCACCTAGAGTTTCCAGTCAATCAATCAATCAATCAATCGTATTTATTGAGCGCTTACTATGTGCAGAGCACTGTACTAAGCGCTTGGGAAGTACAAATTGGCAACACATAGAGACAGTCCCTACCCAACAGTGGGCTCACAGTCCTCTATACCAGTCACGACTACGGGGGGAGAGTGAAGCAGAGGCCTGGCCATTCCATGCCTAGCTTGGCCAGTGGCTAGCGAGTGGCAGGAATTGGCTACTAAGGCAAAACTCCCCCGTGCTGGGCAGCAGCGGCACGGGCCGAGGGCGGACTCAGGTTTGCTGTGTGGAAGGCGGCGATGGTCAACCACTTCCAGATTTTTCCCAAGAAAACTCTGTGGATCCACTCCCAGAACGATGGCAGAGGGCGGTGGGGCCTTCTGGGAGAGATAATAATAATAATAATAATAAAATAATGACATTTATTAAGCACTTACTATCAATCAATCAATCATTCGCATTTATTGAGCGCTTACTGTGTGCAGAGCACTGTACTAAGCGCTTGGGAAGTACAAGTTGGCTATGTGCAAAGCACTGTTCTAAGCTCTGCGGAGGTTACAAGGTGATCAGGTTGTCCCCCGGGGGGCCCACAGTCTTCATCCCCATTTTACAGGAGGAGCAGCGTGGCTCAGTGGAAAGAGCCCGGACTTTGGAGTCAGAGGTCATGGGTTCGAATCCCCCGACTCCACCACATGTCTGCTGTGTGACCTTGGGCAAGTCACTTAACTTCTCTGAGCCTCAGTTACCTCATCTGTAAAATGGGGATGAAGACTGTGAGCCTCAGGTGGGACAACCTGATCACCTTGTAACCCCCCCAGCACTTAGAACAGTGCTCTGCACATAGTAAGTGCTTAACAAATGCCATTATTATTATTATTATTTTTACAGATGATGAGGTAACTGAGGCTCAGAGAGGTTAAGTGACTTGCCCAAAGTCACACAGCTGACAAGATGGGTCCATAGCGTCTTTATGGGTCAGACACGACTCGACTGCACAAGACAAGAGTGCCATGGATTAAAACTCCGGAGGGAAATACCGCCAGCTTTACCTCTTCCCTGGCAAAAGACGATCCCTGATTTTTGAGAATTTTGCTTATGCAACCGGCTGATAGCAGACCCTCAGTCTCCCTACCACCCTCAGTCATTTTTGACATCAGTTTTGATATTTTCAAACCAAAGGAGAAACAGCGTGGTTCAATGGAAAGAGCCCGGGCTTTGGAGTCAGAGGTCATGGGTTCAAATCTCAGCTCCACCAATTGTCAGCTGTGTGACCGTGGGCAAGTCACTTCACTTCTCAGGGCCTCAGTTACCTCATCTGTAAAATGGGGATTAAGACTGTGAGCCCCCCGTCGGACAACCTGATCACCTTTTAACCTCCCCAGAGCTTAGGACAGTGCTTTGCATCTTGTCAGCGCTTAATAAATGCCATCATCATTATTATTAAAGGCAGGATTATAAACCATTTAAAAGCATTACAGTTCGGGTGGTATTTACTATCAATCAATCAATTGGTCAATGGTATTTTATTTTAGTGGTATTTGTTAAGCACTTCTTATGTGTTCTCTGAATTATGCTGTTCTAAGCACTGGGGTAGTAATAATAATAATAATTGTGGTATTTGTTGAGCACTTACTAGGTGCCGAGCATTGTTCTAAGCACTGGGGTAGATAAAATAATAATAATAATAATAATAATAATGATAATAATAATAATAATGCTGGCATTTGTTAACTGCTTACTATGTGCCAAGCACTGTTCTAAGCACTGGGGTAGATAAAATAATAATAATAATAGTAGTAGTAGTAATAATAATAATAATAAGAATAAGAATAATGATAATGTTGGTATTTGTTAAGCACTTACTATGTGCCAAGCACTGTTCTGAGCACTGGGGTAGATACAAGGTAATCAGGTTGTCCCACGTGGGACTCACAGTCTTAATCCCCATTTTCCAGATGAGGTCACTGAGGCCCAGAGAAGTGAAATGACTTGCCCAAACTCACACAGCTGATACGCGGCAGAGGTACAAGTTAATTAGGCTGGACACAGTCCCTATCTTGCATGGGGCTCACAGTCTAAGCTGGAGGGAGAACTGGAGAAGTGAGGCAGAGAGAATTTAAGTGACTTACCCAAGGTCACACAGCAAGCAATTGGCAGAGCCAGGATGAGTACATTATATATATATATATATGTATATATACTTATATATATATATATACATTATTATAAATACATTATATATACTCATATATATACATTCTTATAAGTATAAGTATATATACTTATATAAGTATATATATACTTATATAAGTATAAGTATATATACTTATATAAGTATATATATACTTATATAAGTATAAGTATATATACTTATGTAAGTATATATATACTTATATAAGTATATATACTTATACTTATATAAGTATATATATACTTATATAAGTATATATACTTATATAAGTATAAGTATATATATACTTATATATACATTATTATATATATACATTATATATGCATTTTATATATATATATATATATATATATATATATAAGTATATAAGTATATATAAGTAACTACAAGTCAGAACCTAGAATGGTGTCCCATAGGTATAGGTTGAGCACTTACAGTGAGCAGAGCACTGTAATAGTAATAATAATAATTGTGATATTTGTTCATTCATTCGTTTTCATTAATGATAATAAAGATGATGGCATTTATTAAGCGCTTACTATGTACAAAGCACTGTTCTACGCACTGGGGAGCTTACAAGGTGATCAGGTTGCCCCACGGGGGCGCTTACCGTCTGCAGATCACTGTACTAAGCGCTTGGAAAGTCCAATTCAGCAACAGATAGAGACGATCCCTACCCAACAACGGGCTCACAGTCTAGAAGCAATGGGGTGGATAAGATGTAAGATACGGATAAGACAGTTCCAATCCTACCAGGAGCTCCCAGACTAATTCGGAAGGAAAAGGACTATTGAATCCCCATTTTACAGATGGGAAATCGAGGCACAGGGCTGCTGCTCAGGGTGCGGAAACAGGTGTCATCGCTTCTGTGACATCAGGTGACATCATGGGACATCTCTATGTGTTGCCAACTTGTACTTCCCAAGCGCTTAGTACGGTGCTCTGCACACAGTAAGCGCTCAATAAATACGATTGATGATGATGATGATGCTTCCTGTTAAAAGGCAATCTCCTTGCAGGCAGGGAACGTCTTGTGTTTCTCTTGAAATGCAAGAGAGCTTAATACAGCGCATGGCACCCACTAGATACTCAATAAATACCATCACCACTATTTCCTACTCCTACTGAGAAGCATCGTGGCTCAGTGGAAAGAGGCCGGGCTTTGGAGTCAGAGGTCATGGGTTCAAATCCCGGCTCTGCCAATTGTCAGCTGTGTGACTTTGGGCAAGTCACTTCATTCATTCATTCAATTGTATTTATTGAGCGCTTACTGTGTGCAGAGCGCTGTACTAAGCGCTTGGGAAGTACAATTTGGCAAATATAGAGACGGTCCCTACCCAACAGTGGGCTCACAGTCTAGAAGGGGGAGACAGAGAACATACCTCACTTCTCTGTGCCTCAGTCACCTCGTCTGTAAAATGGGGAGCAAGACTGTGAGCCCTCCGTGGGACAACCTGATCACCTTGTGGCCTCCCGAGTGCTTGGAACAGTGCTCTGCACAAAGTAAGCACTTAATAAATACCATTATTATTATTACTACTGCTACTACCACTACTGCTATCAGTCAAATGCTAACAAAAACTTCTCACCATTGATTTTTTAAAGCCATCCATCCCATAGCCTCCTCCTTCCTCACCTCCCTTCTTTCCTTCTTCATCCCAGCCCACACACTCCGCTCCTCTGAGGCCACTAACCTTCTCCCTGGGTCTCAATCTCACCTGTCTCCCCACTTATCCTTGGCTCACATCCTGCCTCAGGCCTGGAATGCCTTCCCTTCTCAAATCCCACAGACAATCAATCATCATCATCATCATCATCAGTTGTATTTATTGAGCGCTTAATGTGTGCAGAGCACCCCCGCCTTCAAAGCACACCTCTTCCAAGAGGCCTTCCCTCACCCACCCCCTCTTTCCTCTTCTCCCACTCCCTTCTGCATCGCCCTGACTTGAAATAAAATCACCTTTGTTTCCCAAGGATTAAGCCAAGTTGTGTCCCAAGCGGAATGGCTACATTTCGAGATTTGATTTTGATCTGCCGTTGAAAAGCACCAGGTATTTTTAATTATTTTTCTTATTGTGCTTGTTAAGCTCGAAATATGTTCCAGACACTGTAATGTGGTGCGTTGGCACATAGTAAGTGCTTTACAAGTCCCATTATTATTATTACTGTCATTATCATTACTAATGTGCAACAATAATAACATCAACATTAATATCAATTAATAATTATAATTAATCAATTATATAATATTACACAATCATATATTATATAATTATGTTATATAATTAAGTAATTAATATAATTATATATAATATATAATATAATTAATATAACATTGTGCTATATAATTATAATTAATTAATTATAATTAAGAATTAATTAAGAATTAATTAATAATAACATTATTATTATCAAAAGCTTAGTGCAGTGCTCTGCACACAGTAAGTGCTCAATAAATACGATTGATTGATTATTATAATTAATTTCCCCTATGTGTAATTCATTTGAGTATCTGTCTCCCCCACTAGACACAACAAGCTCTTTGTCGGCAGGGATCATGTGCAGTGTGGCTCAGTGGAAAGAGAATAATAATAATAATAATAAAGGCATTTTTATTAAGCGCTTACTATGTGCCAAGCACTGTTCTAAGCACTGGGGGTGATACAAGGTTATCAGGTTGTCCTATTGGGGGGTGGGGGGCGGTGGTCACAGTCTTAATCCCCATTTTACAGAAGGTTCTCTAACAAGGATTTGTTAGAGAAGCAGTGTGGCTCTGTGGAAAGAGCTCGGGCTTTGGAGTCAGAGGTCATGGGTTCAAATCCCAGCTCCGCCAATTGTCAGCTGTGTGACTTTGGGCAAGCCACTTCGCTTCTCTGGGCCTCAGTTCCCTCATCTGTAAAACGGGGATTAAGACCGTGAGCCCCCCGTGGGGCTCACAACCTGATCACCTTGCAACCTCCCCAGTGCTTAGGACAGTGCTTCGCACATAGTAAGCGCTTAATAAATGCCATTATTATTATTATTATTATTGTTCCTCCCACCCAGCCTCGGAATATAAACTAACAACTTGATTGTGCTCTCACAGGCGCTTAGTACAGCCCTCTGCATCTAACAATACTCTGCATCTATACAGAACCCCCTTTTCCTCTGCTCCTCCTCCCCTCCCAATCACCCCGACTCCCTCCCTCTGCTCTATCCCCCTCCCCACCACATTTGTGTATAGTTGTACATATTTATTATTCTATTTATTTTATTAATGATTGCATATCTAAAATTCTATTTTGATAATAATGATGGCATTTATTAAGCTATTACTATGTGCAAAGCACTGTTCTAAGTGCTGGGGAGGTTACAAGGTGATCAGGTTGTCCCACGGGGGGCTCACAGTCTTAATCCCCATTTTACAGAAGAGGTAACTGAGGTCCAGAGAAGTTAAGTGACTTGCCCAAAGTCACACAGCTGACAATTGGCAGAATGGGGATTTGAACCCATGACCTCTGATTCCAAAGCCCGGGCTCTTTTCTACTGAGCCACACTGCTTCTTGATGCTATTGACACCTGTCTTCTTGTTTTGTCTTGCCGTGTGTCTCTTCTTCTAGACTGTGAGCCCATTGCTGTGTAGGGACCGTCTCTATCTGTTGCCAAATTGTACGTTCCAAGCGCTTAGTAAGGTGTTCTGCGCACATTGAGCGCTCAATAAATAGGATTGAAAGAATGAATGACCAAGCACTAAATAGAAACCAGTGATTGACTGACTGTTTGTATCCCCGTGAGCTCAATTTCTTTTTCAGAAACTTGTTACTTAGAAATTCAATATGTTCTCGCTCTCTGACTATCCGTAGGTGGAATTTTTCTCCCCCCTTGGCACCTACTTCATTGCGTGCCGCAGTTTGCGGCTTATATTTTCCCGTGCATCTCATTGCCTCAAAGCAATCCAATCCACATTTTCGCCCCAATCTCCCATTTCCAGGAGGGTTGGAGATGGGAAGGAGAAATAATCTGTTTTCTACTTGAGGATTGGGAAGGGCAGCGAAGGTTTCATTTCCATCTCGATTCTGCCGACAGGTAAGGGCGGCCCAGCCTGGGTGATGTTCCAGACATTAAATGACGGAAGATAATAATAATAATAATAATGGCATTTATTAAGCGCTTACTATGTGCAAAGCACTGTTCTAAGCGCTGGAGAGGTTACAAGATGATCAGGTTGTCCCACAGGGGGGCTCACAGTCTTCATCCCCATTTTACAGATGAGGTAACTGAGGCCCAGAGAAGTTAAGTGACTTGCCCAAAGTCAAACAGCTAATTGGCGGAGCCGGAATTTGAACTCATGACCTCTGACTCCAAAGCCCGTGCTCTTTCCCACTGAGCCACACTGCACAGATTACTGAACGCGGCCTCTAGATTGGGAGTGAGGCTCATCAGAGCTGTATATTCATGAATTCATTTTTTAATGGTATTTGCTAAGCGCTTATTAGGTGTCAACCACTCTTCTAAATAATAATAATAATAATAATGATGGCATTTATTAAGCGCTTACTATGTGCAAAGCACGGTTCGAAGCGCTGGGGAGGTTACAAGGTGATCAGGGTTGTCCCATGGGGGGCTCACAGTCTTCATCCCCATTTTCCAGATGAGGGAAATGAGGCTCAGAGAAGGGAAGTGACTAGCCCAAGGTCACACAGCAGATACGTGGCGGAGCCGGGATTAGAACCCGTGACCTCTGACTCCCAAGCCCGGGCTCTTTCCACTGAGCCACGCTGGGGTTCACAGTCTCAATTCCCATTTTGTAGTTAAAGAAGCAACAGGGCTTAGTGGATCGATCATAGGCCCGTGAGTCAAAAGGACCTGGGTTCTAATCCTGGCTCCGCTACTTGTCTGCAGTGTGACCTTGGGCAAGTCACTTCACTTCTCTGGGCCTCAGTTCCCTCATCTGGAAAATGGGGATGAAGACCCTGATCCCCATGTGAGACAGAAACTGTGTCCAACCCGATTTCCCTGTATCATCATCATCATCAATCGTATTTATTGAGCGCTTACTATGTGCAGAGCACTGTACTAAGCGCTTGGGAAGTACAAATTGGCAACATATAGAGACAGTCCCTACCCAACAGTGGGCTCAGCACTGGCATATAGTAAGCGCTTAACAAATGTCACAATTATTATTATCATTGTGTGAGGCAGGAAATGTGTCCAACCCATGTGTGACAGAAACTGTGTCCAACCCGATTTCCCCGTATCCACCTCAGCACTGGCATATAGTAAACGCTTAATAAATGTCACAATTATTATTATTATTGTGTGAGGCCTGGAAATGTGACCAACCCATGTGAGACAGAAACTGTGTCCAACCCGATTTCCCCGTATCCACCTCAGCACTGGCATATAGTAAGCGCTTAACAAATGTCACAATTATTATTATTATTGTGTGAGGCAGGAAATGTGTCCAACCCATTTAGCTTGCTTCATAGTAAGCGCTTAACTAATACTTTTAAAAACTGAAAGAAAAACAGGGCAGGATCCGCTCCCACGGTGACAAGGCCGTTGTGGACAGGGGATGTGTCTGTTATGGCTATATTGTGCCCTCCTAAGGGGTTGGTACAGTGCTCTGCACACAGTGAGCGTTCAATAAATAGGATTGAGTGATGACTATATATATATGTATATATGGTTGTACATATTTATTACTCTATTTATTTATTTATTTATTTATTTATTTATTTATTTATTTTACTTGTACATTTCTATCCTATTTATTTTATTTTGTTGGTATGTTTGGTTCTGTTCTCTGTCTCCCCCTTTTAGACTGTGAGCCCACTGTTGGGTAGGGACTGTCTCTATGTGATGCCAATTTGTACTTCCCAAGCGCTTAGTACAGTGCTCTGCACATAGTAAGTGCTCAATAAATACGATTGATTGATTGATTGATTGATTGATTGATTGACTGATGGGCAGCGGTGACACGGAGGGAGAGCTAAGGCCACGTCCTTCTGTCCTCCGCCCGTCCATCCCGTTGCTGCCTCGATGGGGTTGTCCGGGCCTAAGAGGTCCTTTCCCTCAGCACCAAGGCCCAAGCTTTGTTTCTTCAGGTTCAGTTTGAAATGACGTTTTCATTTTGTAGTAATAATAATAATGGTATTTATTAAGCACTTACTATGTGCAAATCACTGTTCCAAGCGCTGGGGAGGTTACAAGGTGATCGGGTTGCCCCACGGGGGGCTCACAGCTTTAATCCCCATTTTCCAGATGAGGTAACTGAGGCCCAGAGAAGTGAAGCGACTTGCCCAGAGTCACACAGGTGACAATTGGCAGAGCCGGGATTTGAACCCATGACCTCTGACTCCAAAGCCCGGGCTCTTTCCACCGAGCCACGCTGCTTACCCGGGACGGCGGAGGACGAAGCGGCCCCTGGAAGTGTTCATTAAAAATTCAGATTGTAAAATTGAAACTTAAGCGTCAAGTTTTTATAACGGTCTGTCAAACGCTTGACAATTAAAATGGCTAATTTTAAAATTTTAATGAGTCTGAACCAGGGCTAAGCTTGCCAGGAGATCCTGCCGTTTTAGGATCGTACCGATTTAGCCTAACAAGTCCATTACACTGCCTTACGCAGAGCCCCCATCTGTAAAATCCGCCATCTATTTTTAATTAAATTACACGTGTCATCCATTACCTGCAATATATGTATTAATCTTTAATATTTAATTTCAAATTACTTATCCGAGTGAAGGACGGTTTAGCGTGGCTGAGGAGACGCCAGTGGTAATTGAGTTGCCATTCTAACCGAAGTAAATGTTTGTGCGGCGTTTTCCCTGCTAAATCTTCCGTTTGGTGAACTTCAATGGGTCTCTAGTGCACTGTAGTCCTTTAGGCGCTCAATAAATTGGGGTTCTAGGAGGAGGGCGTGACCCTCCTGAGAAGCGGCGTGGCTGAGTGGAAAAAGCCCGGGCTTTGGAGTCAGAGGTCATGGGTTCAAATCCCGGCTCCACCAGTTGTCAGCTGTGTCACTTTGGACGAGTCACTTAACTTCTCTGTGCCTCAGTTACCTCATCTGGAAAATGGGGATTAAGACTGTGAGCCCCCTGTGGGACAACCTGATCACCTTGGAACCTCCCCAGCGCTTAGAACAGTGCTTTGCACATAGTAAGCGCTTAATAAATGCTATTATTATTATTATTAGTGGAAAGAGCAGGGGCTTGGGAGGCAGAGGTCGTGGGTTCCGCCACTTTGGGCAAGTCATTTCACTTCTCTGTGCCTCAGTTACCTCATCTGTCAAATGGGGAGTGAGACTGTGAGCTCCACATGGGACAACCTGATTACCTTGTATCATCATCAATCGTATTTATTGCTCTCCCCCAGCGCTTAGACTAGTGCTTAACAAATACCATCATTACTATTATTATTACCCACGTCATCCATCGGTCATATTTTTTGAGCGCTTGCTGTGTGCAGAGCACTGTACTAAGCGCTTGGGGGGGAGTTCAAAGCGACAGAGTTGGTAGACGCAGCAAATCAGGTGGGACACGGTCCCTGTCCCACATAAGGCTCACAGTCCGAGTCCCCTTTTTACCAAAGGGGCAACTGAGGCCCAGAGAAGTGACTTGCCCAAAGCCACAGGAGGCCTTCCCAGACTGAGCCCCCTTTTTCAATCAATCAATCAATCGCATTTATTGAACGCTTACTGTGTGCAGAGCACTGTACTAAGCGCTTGGGAAGTCCAAGTTGGCAACATCTAGAAACGGTCCCTACCCAACAGTGGGCTCACAGTCTAGAAGGGGGAGACAGACAACAAAACAAAACATATTAACAAAATAAAATAAATAGAATAGATCCCTACCTCCTTCCCCTCCCCACAGCACTTGTATATATTTGTAGAGATTTATTACTCTGTTTATTTTACTTGTACATATTTATTATTCTATTTATTTTGTTAATGACGTGCCTATAGCTATAATTCTATGTATTCTGACGATTTTGACACCTGTCCACATGTTTTGTTTTGTTGTCCGTCTCCCCCTTCTAGACTGTGAGCCCGTTGTTGGATAGGGACTGTCTCTAAAAGCTGCCGACTTGTACATCCCAAGCGCTTAGTACAGTGCTCTGCACACAGTAAGCGCTCAATAAATACGACTGACTGACTGAATGAATGAATTGTGTTGGCCCCAGTAATAATAATGATGGCATTTATTAAGCACTTACTATGTGCAAAGCATGTTCTAAGCACTGGGGAGGTTTCAAGGTGATCAGGTTGTCCCATGGGGGGCTCACAGTCCTCATCCCCATTTGACAGATGAGGGAACTGAGGCCCAGAGAAGGAAGTGACTTGCCCAAAGTCACACAGCTGACAATTGGTGGAGCCGGGATTCGAATCCATGACCTCTGACTCCAAAGCCCAGAATCTTTCCACTGAGCCACGCTGCTTCTCCCCAGTACTTAGCACAGCACTTAGCATGTAGTAAGAGCTTAACAAATGCCACAGTTATTATTACTTGTCATCTGTGATGATGGAGAGGTAAGGGTGGAGTTTCATTCATTCATTCGATCGTATTTATTGAGCGCTTACTGTGTGCAGAGCACTGTACTAAGCGCTTGGGAAGTCCAAGTTGGCAACATATAGAGATGGTCCCTACCCAACAGTGGGCTCACATCTAGAAGGGGGAGACAGAGAACAAAACAAAACATATTAACAAAATGAAATAAATAGAATAGATATGTACAAGTAAAATAAATAAATAAATAGAGTAATAAATACGTGCAAACATATATACAGGTGCTGTGGGGAGGGGAAGGAGGGAAGGCGGGGGGGATGGGGAAAATGCTGTGGGACTGAGGGTGGGATGAATAAAGGGTTCAAATCCAATCAATCAATCAATCCATCGTATTTATTGAGCGCTTACTATGTGCAGAGCACTGCACTAAGCACTTGGGAAGTACAAATTGGCAACATATAGAGACAGTCCCTACCCAACAGTGGGCTCACAGTCTAAAAGGGGGAGACAGAGAACAAAACCAAACATACTAACAAAATAAAATAAATAGAATAGATATGTACAAGTAAAATAAATAAATAAATAAATAGAGTAATAAATATGTACAAACATATATACATATATACAGGTGCAAAGATCAATCAATCGTATTTATTGAGCGCTTACTGTGTGCAGAGCACTGTACTAAGCGCTTGATGACATAGAAGGGAGAGAGAGTGGGGGAATGAGGGCTTAGTAGGAGAAGGTCTCTTGGACGAGATTTAATTTTAGCATTGTCTCCATCACCCCCACGGTGGGAACTATATTAACAAATGTACAAATAAATAATCTAATTTATTTAGATTGCATAGTCTCTTATTTTCAACTAGGGACATTAAAAATATAGCATGCTTCAGAATACCTCTCTTTGGAGTCCATTAGTCTGGCCAAATAATAATTATTTTGGCATTTGGTAAGCGGTTACTATGTAACAAGTAGTGTACTAAGCTCTGGGGTAGATTAATCAGGTAATTAGTCAACTGGGCCACAGTCCCTGCTCTATATGAAGTTCACAGTTTCAGTAGGAGGGAGAAAAGGTATTTAATTCCCCTTTCACAGATGAGGAAACTGAGTCCCTTAGAAGTGAAGCGACTTGCCCAAGGTCACACAGCAGCAAAGAGGTGGAGTCGGAATTATTCATTTGATCGTATTTATTGGGCACTTATTGTTTGCAGAGCACTGTACTAAGCGCTTGGGAGAGGACAATAGAACAATAAACAGACTGTGTTTCTAGACTGTGAGCCCACTGGTGGGTAGGGACCGTCTCTATATGTTGCCAACTTGGACTTCCCAAGCGCTTAGTACAGTGCTCTGCACACAGTAAGCGCTCAATAAATACAATTGATTGATAAATAGACACATTCCCTGTCTACAGTGAGCTAATTCGAACCCAGGTGTCCTTCCTCCCAGCCTGGCTCTCTTTCTTCTAGGTTACTCTGCTCAGAGAAGCGGTGTGGCTCAGTGGAAAGAACCCTGGCTTGGGAGTCGGAGGTCGTGGGTTCTAATCCCGCCTCTGCCAGCTGTGTGACTTTGGGCAAGTCACTTAACTTCTCTGAGCCTCGGTTACCTCATCTGGAAAATGGGGATTAAGACTGTGAGCCCCATGTGGGACAGCCTGATTATCTTGTCTCTCCCCCAGTGCTTAGAACCGTGCTTGGCACATAGTAAGTGCTTAGCAAATACCAAAATTATTATTTTTCATTCATTCAATGGTATTTATTAATAATAATGACGGCATTTATTAAGCGCTTACTATGTGCAAAGCACTGTTCTAAGCGCTGGGGAGGTTACCAGGTGATCAGGTTGTCCTACAGGGGGTGCACAGTCTTCCTCCCCATTTTACAGATGAGGGAACTGAGGCCCAGAGAAGTTGTGACTTGCCCAAAGTCACACAGCTGACAATTTGAACCCACGACCTCTGACTCCAAAGCCCGTGCTCTTTCCGCTGAGCCATGCTGCTTATTGAGCGCTTACTGTGTCCAGAGCACTGTACTAAGCGCTCGGGAAGTACAAGTTGGCAACATAGAGAGACGGTCCCTACCCAACAGCTGACTCACAGTCTAGAAGGGGGAGACAGACAACAAAACAAAACATATTAACGAAATAAAATAAATAGAATAAATATGTACAAGTAAAATAAATTATTATCCAGCACTTAGAACAGTGCTTGGCACATAGCAGAGTGGCTCAGTGTAAAGAGCATGGGTTTTGGAGTCGGAGGTCATGCATTCAAATCCCGGCTCCACCAATTGTCAGCTGTGTGACTTTGGGAAAGTCACTTAACTTCTCTGTGCCTGTTACCTCATCTGTA
The DNA here is from genome assembly GCF_015852505.1 of Tachyglossus aculeatus. Taxonomy (NCBI): domain Eukaryota; kingdom Metazoa; phylum Chordata; class Mammalia; order Monotremata; family Tachyglossidae; genus Tachyglossus; species Tachyglossus aculeatus. The sequence goes on from NC_052068.1 coordinate 3,323,035, forward strand.
AAATGGGAATTAAGACTGTGAGCCCCCCGTGGGACAACCTGATACCTTGTAACCTCCCCAGTGCTTAGAACAGTGCTTTGCACATAGTAAGTGCTTAATAAATGCCATTATTATTATTGTTATAGTAAGTGCTTAATAAATGTCATCATTATTATTCTCCGGATGTCATTGAAGACCTAGGGGAGTGTAATCTCAGCAGGGTGAAAGGAGGGAAATGAGAATAAAGTTGGTGGATGTAGTATAATCAATCAATCAATGGTATTTATTGAGCACTTACTACATCCATTCATTCATTCATTCAATCATATTTATTGAGCACTTACTGTGTGCAGAGAACTGTACTAAGCACTTTGGAGACTACAAAACAACAGAATTAGCAGACAGGTTCCCCGCCCGCAACGGGTTTACAATCTACAAGGGGAGACCGATGTTCATTCATTCATTTCATTCAATCGTATTTATTGAGCGCTTACTGTGTGCAGAGCACTGTACTAAGCGCTTGGGAAGTACAAGTTGGCAACATATAGAGACGGTCCCTACCCAACAGCGGGCTCACAGATAATCTGTCATTTGGGAAGCAGCACGGCCTAGTGAGAAGAACCCAGGACCGGGAGTCAGAGGACTTGGGTTCTAATCCCGGCTCTGCCGCTTATCTGCTGGGTGACCTTGGGCAAGTCACTTCTCTTCCCTGTGCCTCAGTTCTCTCGTCTGTAAAATGGGGATTAAGACTGTGAGCCCCACGTGGGACAGGGACTGTGTCCAACTTGATTTCCTTGTATGTAATAATCAATCAATCGTATTTATTGAGCGCTTACTGTGTGCAGAGCACCGTACTAAGAGCTAATAATAATGATAATTATGGTACTTGTAAAGCGCTCACTGTGTGTCAAGGACTGTAATACAGTGCCTGGACCATAATACGAGTTTAACCAACACCATAAGAGAAAAAAAATTAAAAAAGACCTGGTGCTTTTTGACGGCAGGTCAAAATCGAATCTCCAAATGCATTCGTTCCACTTGTGACACAACAACTTTGCATAATCCTTGGGAAATAAAGGTGATTTTAGAGGATGAATCGTTAAAGGAAATTACATTTATTAAACCCAGAACGTGATTCGTCCGTATGTTCCAAGGCATGAGAACAACAAATTTACAAATTGCTGGGGCTGTTTTATGAATATATGAATAACTCAGGAGGGAAGACGTTCCCTTTCGAATCTTCAATTGCATTCTCTCAGAGAGGCATGCATTATGCAGTGAAATGAAGGATGTAGAGAAGTAAGTAATATCATTCCCGATCATTCCCCTACCGTTTTTCCCTTCTCCCTCCAAGCTGTCCACTCTGTATCCGACAACTACCATTTTACCCATCCACGTCGCCCGAGAGCTCAAGTTCCCGTCTTTCTGATCCACCCCTCAAACCACTCTAATTAATCAGGAGGGCTGCCGTGTGACCTTGGGAAAGTCACTTCATTTCAATCAATCAATCAATCAATCAATCATCAATCGTATTTATTGAGCACTTACTGTGTGCAGAGCACTGTACTAAGCGCTTGGGAAGTCCAAGTTGGCAACATAAAGAGACAGTCCCTACCCAACAGTGGGCTCACAGTCTAAAAGAATTCTAAATTTCTAATTCTAACTTAATTCTAATTCTAATTTAGAATTCCAGTTCTAAATTTCAATCAATCAATCAATCAGTGGTTGCTATGGAGCACTTCCTGTGAGCAGAGCACTGCGCTAAGCACATGGGAGAGTTTAATAAAACAGAGTTGATAAGACACGATCCCGCTCCACAAGGAAATTACAATGTAGCAGGGGAGAAAGAGGGTAAAATAAAGTTTCCTCACTTGTGAAATGCGGATTAAAATACCTGTTCTCCCTTCCTTTTATTTAGTGAGCCTGGATTATTATTATTATTATTATTATTATTATTATTATTATTATTATTATTATTATTATTATTATTATTATTATGTGACTACCCCAGCGCTTAGAACTGTGCTTGGCACATAGTAAGTGCTTAACAAATACCAACATTATTATTCTCTGTGCCTCAGTGACCTCATCTGTAAAACGGGGATCGAGACTGTGAGCCCCATGTGGGACAGGGTCTGTGATTTGCTTATATAATAATAATAATAATAATGGCATTTATTCATCATCATCATCATCAATCGTATTTATTGAGTGCTTACTGTGTGCAAAGCACTGTACTAAGCGCTTGGGAAGTACAAGTTTTTATTAAGTGCTTACTATGTGCAAAGCACTGTTCTAAGCTCTGGGGAGGTTACAAGTTGATCAGGTTGTCCCACATGGGGCTCACGGTCTTCATCCCCATTTTCCAGATGAGGGAACTGAGGCCCAGAGAAGTTGAGCGACTTGCCCAAAGTCACACAGTCGACAGTTGGCGGAGCCGGGATTTGAACCCCTGACCTCTGACTCCAAAACCCGGGCTCCTTCCACTGACCCACACTGCTTCTCCTCCACCCCAGGGTTTAATACAGTGCCTGGCACACAGTAAGTACTTAACAAATGTCATTATTATTACAATACAACAACAAACAGACACATTCCCAGGGCAGGCTGGAGTCTGGGAGGGAAGGGGAGTTTACTATGCTATTTACTTTATTTTGTTAATATGTGTTGTTTTGTTGTCTGTCTCCCCCTTCTAATGATAATAATCATAATAGTATTTGTTAAGCGCTTACTATGTGCAAAGCACTGTTCTAAGCGCTGGGGAGGTTACAAGGTGATCAGGTTGTCCCACGTGGGGCTCACAGTTTTAACCCCATTTTACAGATGAGGCAACTGAGGCCCAGAGAAGTTAAGCGACTTGCCCAAAGTCACACAGCCGACAGTTGGCGGGACCGGGATTTGAACCCCTGACCTCTGACTCCAAAGCCTGGGCTCCTTCCACTGAGCCTCGCTGCTTCTCTTCCACCCTAGGGTTTAATACAGTGCCTGGCACACAGTAAGTAGTTAACAAATGCCATTATTATTACAATGCAACAACAAATAGACACATTATGTTGCCAATTTGTACTTCCCAAGCGCTTAGTACAGTGCTCTGCACACAGTAAGCGCTCAATAAATACGATTGATGATGATGATGATTCCCAGGGCAGGCTGGAGTCTGGGAGGGAAGGGGAATTTACTATGCTATTTACTTTATTTTGTTAATATGTGTTTTGTTGTCTGTCTCCCCCTTCTAGACTGTGAGCCCGCTATTGGGTAGGGACCATCTCTATATGTTACCAACTTGTACTTCCCAAGCGCTTAGTACAGTGCTCTGCACACGGTAAGCGCTCAATAAATATAATTGAATGAATGAATGAATGAATGGTTGGGAAGCCACATGGCCTAGTGGAAAGAACACAGGCCTGGGGGTCAGAGGACATGGGTTCTAATCCCGCCTCCGTCACGTGTCTGCTGTTTGACCTTGAGCATGTCACTTCGCTTCCCTGGGCCGCACTTATCTCATCTGGAAAATGGGTATCCAATACCTGTTCTCCTTCCTACTTAGATTGTGAGCCCTATATGGGACAACAGGATCATCCCGTATCTTATCCAGCGCTTAGCACAGTGCTTGACCCATAGTAAGCGCTTGACAAATACCGCAATTATTTTTTATCATGGGACTCACAGTTTCAATCCCTGTTTTACAGATGAGGGAACTGAGGGCCACAGAAGTGAACTGACTTGCCCAAGGTCACCCAGCAGACAAGCGGCTGAGCCGGGATTAGAATCCAGGTAATAACAACAATAATAATAATGATGGTATTTGTAGAGAATCAGCGTGGCTCAATGGAAAGAGCATCGGTTTGGGAGTCAGAGGTCATGGGTTCTAATCCTGACTCCTCCACCTGTCAGCTGAGTAACTTTGGGCAAGTCACTTCACTCCTCTGTGCCTCAGTCCCCTCATCTGCAAAATGGGGATTAAGACTGTGAGCCCCATATGGGACAACCTGATTACCTTGTATCCCCCCAGCGCTTAGAACAGTGCTTGTCACATAGTAAGCACTTAAGAAATACCCTCATTATTATTATTATTATTATTAAGCGCTTACTATGTGCTTACAAGGTACAAGGTAATGAGGTTGTCCCATGTGGGGCTCACAGTCTCCCCATTTTACAGATCATATAACTGAGGCACAGGGAAGTTAATAATAATAATAATAATAATGGCATTTCTTAAGCGCTTACTATGTGCAAAGCACTGTTCTAAGCGCTGGGGAGGTTACAACGTGATCATGTTGTCCCACGGGGGGCTCACAGTCTTAATCTTCTAGACTGTAAGCCCACTGTTGGGTAGGGACTGTCTCTATATGTTGCCAACTTGTACTTCCCAAGCGCTTAGTACAGTGATCTGCACACAGTCAGCGCTCAATAAATACGATTGATTGATTGATTAATCCCCATTTTCCAGATGAGGTAACTGAGGCACAGAGAAGTTAAGTGACTTGCCTACAGTCACACAGCTGACAAGTGGCGGAGCCGGGATTCGAACCCCTGACCTCCGACTCCGGAGCCCGGGCTCTTTCCGCTGAGCCACGCTGCGAGTGAAGTGACTTGCCCAAAGTCACACAGCTAAACAAGTGGCGGAGTCAGAATTAGAACCCACAACCTCTAACTCCCAAGCCTGGGCTCTTTCCACTAAGTCCCGCCGCTTCTCTAGGGCCGGGTACTTCTGACCTGATCACCTTGTAACCTCCCCAGTGCTTAGAACAGTGCTTTGCACAGAGTAAGTGCTCAATAAATGCCATTATTATTTTTATGTGGAACAATGAACCTCCTCAGCGCTTAGAACAGTGCTTTGCACATAGTAAGCGCTTAATAAATGCCATTATTATTATTTTTATTAATAATAATGGTACTTGTTAAGTGCTTACTATGTGTCAAGCACTGTTTTAACCACTGGTGTGGATCCAAGGCCTTCTCTTTTTCCTCATTTCCCCTTCTCCCATCGCTCTTGCACTTTGATATTCATGGAGAGAAGCAGCGCGGCTCAGTGGAAAGAGCCCGGGCTTGGGAGTCAGAGGTCATGGGTTCGAATCCAGGCTCCGCCGCTTGTCAGCTGTGTGACCTTGGGCAAGTCACTTCACTTCTCTGGGCCTCAGTTCCCTCATCTGTAAAATGGGGATTAAGACTGCGAGCCCCACGTGGGACAACCTGATCACCTTGTATCCCCCCAGCGCTTAGAACAGTGCTTTGCACATAGTAAGTGCTTAACAAATACCATCATCATCATCATCATCACCTTTTCTAGCCCCCGGCCCTCAGCCTCACAGTATTTGCGTCCTTAGCTGTCATTTCTAGACTGTGAGCTTGCTGTTGGGTAGGAACCGTCTCTACATGTTGACAACCTGTACTTCCCAAGCGCTTAGTACAGTGCTCTGTACTCTGTAATAAATACCCTCATTATTATTATTATTATTATTATCATTATTATTATTATTAAGCAATTACTATGTGCTTACAAGGTACAAGGTAATGAGGTTGTCTCACGTGGGGCTCACAGTCTTACTCCCCATTTTACAGATGATGTAACTGAGGCACAGGGAAGTTAATAATAATAATGATGGCATTTATTAAGTGCTTACTATGTGCAAAGCACTGTTCTGAGCGCTGGGGAGGTTACAACTTGATCATGTTTTCCCACGGGGGGCTCACAGTCTTAATCTTCTAGACTGTGAGCCCACTTTTGGGTAGGGACTGTCTCTATATGTTGCCAACTTGGACTTCCCAAGCGCTTAGCACAGTGCTCTGCACACAGTAAGCGCTCAATAAGTGTGATTGAATGAATGAATGAATGATTCTCAGGCTCGGGCTCTATTCATTAGGCCACGCTGGTAAAACCACTCAGGTTTTCCATTTTTCACACCCAAGTTAACCCGCACATGGCTGCAGCGGGCATTCTTTTACCTCTTCCCTCCCTTAAACCAGAGGCTCATTCATTCATTCGATCATATTTATTGAGCGCTTACTGTGTGCAGAGCACTGGAAAGTACAATTGAGAAGCAGCGTGGCTCAGTGGAAAGAGCACGGGTTTAGGAATCAGAGGTCATGGGTTCAAATCCCGGCTCCGCCGCTTGTCTGCTGTGTGACTTTGGGTACGTCACTTAATAATAATAATAATAATAGTGATGGCATTTATTAAGCGCTTACTATGTGCAAAGCACTGTTCTAAAAGCTGGGGAGGGTACAAGGTGATAAGGCTGTCCCACGGGGGGCTCACAGTCTTCATCCCCATTTTACAGATGAGGAAACTGGGGGCCAGAGAAGTGAAGTGACTTGCCTAAAGTCACACAGCTGACAAGTGGCAGAGCAGGGATTTGAACCCGTGACCTGTGACTCCAAAGCCCGGGCTCTTTCCACTGAGCCACGCTGCTTCTACTCCACTTCTGCTTCCACTTCTACTTCACTGCTCTGTGCCTCAGTTACCTCATCTGCAAAATTGTGAGCCCCACATGGGACAACCTGATCACCTTGTGTCCTCCCCAGTGCTTAGAACAGTGCTTTGCACATAGTAAGCACTTAAGAAATACCAAAATTATGATTATTATTATTATTACAATTTGGTAACAAATAGAGACGGTCCCTACCCAACAACGGGCTCGCAGTAGATAGGGAACAGACCATCTCCGACCTGATCTTTTTCTATATGTTGCCAGCTTGTACTTCCCAAGCGCTTAGTACAGTGCTCTGCACACAGTAAGCGCTCAATAAATACGATTGATTGATTGATTGATTGATTGATTGATTGATCTGGGGAAGAAGGCCCCCTCCGCTTGGATAGTGGCTAAGGCTCAGGCTTGGAGGTCCGAAGGACCGGAGTTCCACTCCCACTTGTCTGCTGTGTGTGACCTTGGGCAAGTCTCTTCACTCTCTGGGCCTTAGTGCTCTCATCTATAATTCTGTTTATTCTGATGATTTTGACACCTGTCTCCATGTTTTGTTTTGTTGTCTGTCTCCCCCTTCTAGACTGTGAGCCCGTTGTTGGGTAGGGACCATCTCTATATGTTGCCAACTTGTACTTCCCAAGCGCTTAGTACACTGCTCTGCACACAGTAAACACTCGATAAGTACGATTGAATGACTGAATGAATGAATCCCCATTTTGCAGATGAGGTAACTGAAGCCCAGAAGTGAAGTGAAGTGAATTGAAGTGACTTGCCCTTTTAGACTGTAAGCCCACTGTTGGGTAGGGACTGTCTCTATATGTTGCCAACTTGGACTTCCCAAGCGCTTAGTATGTTGCTCTGCACACAGTAAGCACTCAATAAATACGATTGATTGATTGATTGATTGATTGATTGCCCAAGGTCGCACAGCAGACAAGTGGCCAAGCCAGGATTATTCCTTCATTCATTCATTCATTCAATCGTATTTATTGAGCGCTTACTGTGTGCAGAGCACTGTACTAAGCGCTTGGGAAGTACAAGTTGGCAACATATAGAGACGGTCCCTACCCAACAGTGGGCTCACAGTCTAGAAGAACCCATGACCTTCTTACTCCCAGGCCCGTGCTCCATAAACTACGCCGTGCTGCTTAGTAATAATAATAATAATAATAACAATAATAATAATAATAATAATAATAATAATGATGGCATTTATTAAGCGCTTACTATGTGCAAAGCACTGTTCTAAGCGCTGTGGAGGTTACAAGGTGATCAGGTTGTCCCACGGGGGGCTCACAGTAAGCACTTTACAAATACCATTTTTATTGTTTTTATCGTCATCATTTTGGGCCCACCACTCGACACGTGCGCCGGGCAGCGGGTGTTTTCTTTGTGATTGTTGCGGATTCCTCTCCCGCCCTTCCTCTTTTCCTGCCTCCCTCCCTCTCTGTTCATTATCCCTTAATCGTTCCCTGGCTTCCCGGCTTCGCCCGTCCAACGGATGGCCGGGAGACGGGCAGTACAGCGTTCTCTCGTCAACGTGTTCATTCCCGGTCTCTCCCTGACCGTGTCATGGCGTGAGGGCCGGGCCGAGCCTTCGGTTGGGGAGACTTCTGTCCCCTCTGCCCTCTCCCACCCCCAGCGCTAAGCCCCCTCACCCCTCCGCTCTCCGCCTCGGTTTCCACCATCCCTCGGAAGAGCCCGAATCCCGTTTCCACACGGGCAAACGAGACAGATGGGGTGCCGGGAGATGAGTAATTAGCGTCTGCACCATTGGGTTCGAGCTAATGCTCGGAACTGAGTCTAAGGCATCCAAGCATTTCCAGGGGGAGCGAAGGGCATGTCACGACAGAGCGTTGTATCTCCCAGACGCCTCTTGTCAGAAGCGAACACGAGAAAGGTTTTAACTCTTCCCGAAGTCTGGGCATCCCCAAGGCTGGATCCGCCGGCCGGGCTGGAAATCTTTGCTCTCGTCTGGCTAGCCGCGACCGGCGCCTCTCAACCGATCGAAATCCCCCCGGACGTCTCGCTCCTCTCACCTCAGGCTTGAAGACATTTTAGTTTTTCACCTGGAGGGCCTAGTCTGTTTGCGACGACTACGGCGAAAACACGCAGGCTTCAAGAGGCGGTTGGGGCTCGAGGGTTTCGGAAACATGGATGATTTTTGTCTCACTTCCGCCGGCCGCCCCCGGTGTCCCTGAGGGCTACGATTTCAGCGTGGAGCCACCGGATGAAAATTGCGCTCAAAAATAGACGAAATCTCTTCCTCTGGCCTGTTCCGGGAGCCCCGGGAGGCTCTGAGCAGGTCTGGTCCCCAGTGTCAGCTGGCTTTCCCACCCACTGAGCCCGGGAATCCATCCTTCCCGGCTTTCCTGACTCTATTTCTGCCAGGGAAGGCGGTATTTTTTTTTCTCTGTTTTTTATGGTATTTGTTACAGTGAAGCAGCGTGGCTCAGTGGAAAGAGCGCGGGCTTTGGAGTCAGAAGTCATGGGTTCGAATCCCGGCTCCACCACATGTCTGCTGCGTGACCTTGGGCAAGTCACCTAACTTCTCTGAGCCTCAGTTACCTCATCTGTAAAATGGGGATGAAGACTGTGAGCCCCATGTGGGACAACCTGATCACCTTGTATCTCCCCCAGCGCTCAGAACAGTGTTTTGCACATAGTAAGTGCTTAACAAATGCCATCATGATGATGATTATTCATTCAATCATATATTCATATCATATATCTGTTCTTTTAGACTGTGAGCCCACTGTTGGGTAGGGACTGTCTCTATATGTTGCCAACTTGTACTTCCCAAGCGCTTAGTACAGTGCTCTGCACACAGTAAGCGCTCAATAAATACGATTGATTGATTGACTGGTTGATTGATTAATCACTTACTGTGTGCAGAGCACTGTACTAAGTGCTTAGGAAAGTACGATACAACCACAACAATAATAATGATAATCATGGTATTTGTTAAGCGCTTACCATGTTCCAGACACTGTACTGAGCACTGGGATGGATACAAGCAAACCAGTTGGACAGTCCCTGCGCCGCCTGGGGCTCAGAGTCTCGATACCCATTTTACAGATGAGGTAACTGAGGCACGGAGAAGTCAAGTGGTCACACAACAGACAAGTGGTGAACCCGGAATTAGAACCCAAGACCTTCTGAATCCCAGGCCGGTGCTCCATCTATTTCCTCATGTTGCTTCTAAACAGTGACATTCCCTTCCCACAGGGAGCTCACAGTCTAGAGGGACTGTATGTGCTTTGTATATTCAGGGACTGTTCTATGCACCAAGTAAACAGGTTGGACACAGTCCCTGTCCCACATGGGGCTCGTGGACTTTAGTCCCATTTTCCAGGTGAGGTAACCGAGCCCCAGAGAATGATGATGATGATGATGGTATTTGTTAAGTGCTTACTACGTGCCAAGCACTGCTCTAAGCACTTAGGTACATACAAGGTGATCATGTTGTCCCATGTGGGGCTCACACTCTTAACTGCGAAGCAGCGTGGCTCAGTGGAAAGAGCCCAGGCTTGGGAGTCAGAGGTCATGGGTTCTAATTCCGCCTCTGCCACTTGTCAGCTGGGTGACTTTGGGCTAGTAGTTCAATGACTTGAACTACTTTAGCACTTAACAAATACCATCATCATCATCATTCTCTGGGGCTCGGTTACCTCATCTGGAAAATGGGACTGAAGTCCCCGAGCCCCATTGAACTACTCTGTGCCTCAGTTCTCCCATCTGTAAAATGGGGATTTAGACTATAAGCCCAACATGGGACAACCTGATCACCTTGTATCCTCCCCAGAGCTTAGAACAGTGCTTCAAACACGGTAAGCGTTTAACAAATGCCATTGTTATTGTTATTAACCCCCATTTTATAGATGAGGTAACTGAGGCCCAGAGCCATTAAGCGACTTGCCCAAAGTCACACAGCTGACAAGTGGCTGAGGCGGGATTAGAACCCAGGTCCTTCTGACTCCCAGTTCCGAGCTCTAGCCACTGTGCCGTGCTGCGTTGTCGACCAGGGCCTCCCCATGAGGATTCACCAGCTCCGCTCCTCTTACGCCCACCTACTGACTCTGCCTCCTTCTCAGCCAATCCATCAATCACATAGAGAAGAAGCATGGCCTAGTGGTTAGAGCCTGGGCCTGAGAGTAAGAAGGACCTGGGTTCTAATCCCGGCTCCGTCACTTATCTTCTGGGTGACCTTGGGCAAGTCGCTTCACTTCCCTGGGTCTCAGTTACCTCATCTGTAAAATGAGGATTGAGACTGTGAGCCCCATGTCAGAAAAGGACTGTGTCCAACCTAATTAGCTTGTCTTCCTTCCTTCCTTCCTTCCTTCCTTCCTTCCTTCTTTCTTTTCTTTCTTTTTCTTTCTTTCTTTCTTTCTTTTTCTTTCTTTCTTTCTTTTTCTTTCTTTCTTTCTTTCTTTCTTTCTTTCTTTCTTTCTTTCTTTCTTTTTCTTTCTTTCTTTCTTTCTTTCTTTCTTTCTTTCTTTCCTTCTTTCTTCCTTTCTTCCTTCCTTCCTTTCTCCTTTCTTCCTCCCTTCCTTCCTTCTTTCTTTCCTTCCTTCCTTCCTTTCGCTCTCTCTCTCTCTCCCTTCCTTCCTTCCTTCCTTCCTTCCTTCCTTCCTTCCTTCTTTCTTTTCTTTCTTTTTCTTTCTTTCTTTTTCTTTTTCTTTCTTTCTTTCTTTTTCTTTCTTTCTTTCTTTCTTTCTTTCTTTCTTTCTTTCTTTCTTTCTTTCTTTCTTTCTTTCTTTCTTTCTTTCTTTCTTTCTTCCTTTCCTTCTTTCTTCCTTTCTTCCTTCCTTCCTTTCTCCTTTCTTCCTCCCTTCCTCCCTTCTTTCCTTCTTTCCTTCCTTCCTTCCTTTCGCTCTCTCTCTCTCTCCCTTCCTTCCTTCCTTCCTTCCTTCCTTCCTTCCTTCCTTCCTTCCTTCCTTCCTTCCTTCCTTCCTTCCTTCCTTCCTTTCTTTCTTTCTTTCTTTCTTCCTTTCTTCCTTTCTTCCTTCCTTCCTTTCTCCTTTCTTCCTCCCTTCCTTCCTTCTTTCCTTCTTTCCTTCCTTCCTTCCTTTCGCTCTCTCTCTCTCTCTCCCTTCCTTCCTTCCTTCCTTCCTTCCTTCCTTCCTTCCTTCCTTCCTTCCTTCCTTCCTTCCTTCCTTCCTTCCTTCCTTCCTTTCTTTCTTTCTTTCTTTCTTTCTTTCTTTTTTCTTTCTTTTTTCTTTCTTCCTTCCTTCCTTCCTTCCTTCCTCCCTCCCTTCCTGCCTTCCTTCCTTCCTGCCTTCCTCTTTCTTTTTCTTTCTTTCTTTCTTTCTTTCTTTCTTTCTCTCTCTCTCTCTCTCTCTTTCTTTCTTTCTTTCTTTCTTTCTTTCTTCCTTCCTTCCTTCCTTCCTCCCTTCCTTCCTTCCTCCCTCCCTTCCTGCCTTCCTCTTTCTTTCTTTCTTTCTTTCTTTCTTTCTTTCTTTCTTTCTTTCTTTCTCTCTCTCTCTCTCTCTCTTTCTTTCTTTCTTTCTTTCTTTCTTTCTTTCTTTCTTCCTTTCCTCCTTTCTTCCTTTCTTCCTTCCTTCCTTTCTCCTTTCTTCCTCCCTTCCTTCCTTCTTTCCTTCCTTCTTCCTCCCTTCCACCTTTCTTTTCTCTTTCTCTTTCTCTTTCTCTTTCTCTTTCTTTCTCTCTTTCTCTTTCTTTCTCTCTCTCTTTCTTGCTTTCTCTTTCTCTCTTTCTCTTGCTTTTACTCTCTCTTTCTTTCAATCGTATTCATTCATTCATTCGATCACATTTATTGAGTGCTTACTGTGTGCAGAGCAAAGTACTAAGCACTTGGGAAGTACAAATGGCAACATATAGAGATAATCCCTACCCAACAACGGGCTTAGAACAGTGCCTAGCACTTAGTAAACTCTTAACAAATTATATTTAAAAAAAATCACTTGTATTTACGAAGTGCTTTCTGTGGGAGGGCAGAGTATAGAAGCAGCATGGCATAGGGGGTAGAGCACAGGCCTGGGTATCAGAAGGACATGGGTTCTAATCCCGGCTCTACCATTTGTCTGCTGGGTGACCTTGGGCAAGTTGCTTCACTTCTCTGGGCCTGTTACCTCCTCTGTAAAATGAGGATTGAGACTGTGAACCCCATGTCGGACCATGTCCAACCTGATTAGCTTGTCTTTCATTCATTCATTCACATTTATTGAGTGCTTACTGTGTGCAGCGTGCTGTACTAAGCGCTTGGGAAGCAGCGTGGTTCAGTGGAAAGAGCCCGGGCTTGGGAGTCAGAGGTCATGGTTCTAATCCTGCTTCTGCCACTTGTCAGCTGTGTGATTTTGGGCAAGTCACTTCACTTCTCTGGACTTCATTTCCCTCCTCTGTAAAATGGGGACGAAGTCTGTGAACCCTACGTAGGACACCCTGATTCCCTTGTAACCTCAGTGCTTAGAACAGTGCTTGGCACATAGTAAGCGCTTAACAAATGCCATCATTATTATTACTATTAAATCAGCAACGTATAGAGATGGTCCCCACCCAACAATGGGCTTAGAACAGTGACTAGCACATAGTAAGCGCTTAACAAATTACATTTTAAAAAATCACTTGCATTTATGAAGTGCTCTCTGTGGGAGAGCAGAGTAGAGAAGCAGTATGGCATAAGTGGTAGAGCACAGGCCTGGGTGTCAGAAGGATATGGGTTCTAATCCCGGCTCTACCCCCTGTCTGTTGGGTGACCTTGGACAAGTCACTTCACTTCTCCTTGCCTCATTTCCCTCATCTGCAAAATGGGGATCGAGACTGTGAGTCCCATGTGGGACAGGGACTGCATCAAACCTAATGATCTTGTATCCACCTCAGCGTGCAATGTCTGGCACATAGTAAACACTTAACAAACAGTCTTACTATAGAGTAACAATAAAAATAGTAACAATCATGGTATTTATTAAGCACTTAATGTGTGATGAGCACTGTTCTAAGCACTGGAGTAGATCCAAATTAATCAGGTTGGATACAGTCCCTATCCCACATGGGGCTCACAATCTTCATCCCAATTTTACAGATGAGGTAAAGGAGGCAAAGGGAAGGTAAGTGACTTGAAAACGGTTACACGGCAGACATTCATTCATTCAATGGTATTTATTTATTTTTTTTAAATGGCATTTATTAAATGCTTACTATGTGCAAAGCACTGTTATTGAGTGCTTACTGTGTGCAGAGCACTGTACTCAGTGCTTGGGAAGTACAAGTCGGAAACATTTAGAGACGGTCCCTACCTAACAACAGGCTCACAGTCTAGAAGGGGGAGATGGATAACAAAACAAAATGGTTCAGTTCTGGATCCCCTTCTATTCCCAATCTCCCCCCACTCCCTTGGAGAGCTCATTCGCTCCCACGGCTTCAACTACCAACTCTATGTGGATGATTCCCAAATCTCCCTCTCCATCCCTGATCTCTCTCCCTCTCTGCCATCTCACATTTCCTCCTGCCTTCAAGACATCTCTACTAGGATGCCCTCCCTTCACCTCAAGCTTAACATGCCCAGAACAGAGCTCTTATCTTCCCACCCAAACCCTGTCTACCCCCTGACTTTCTCATCACTGCAGAGGGCCCCACCATCCTTCCTGCCTCACAAGCCTGTAACCTTGGTGTTATCCTTGACTCCTCTTTCTCATTTAACCCACATATCCATCACTGAATCCTTCGCAGCATTGCTAAAATCTGCCCTTTCCTCTCCATCCAAACTGCTACCGTGTTAGTCCAAGCACTTATCCTATCCTGCTTTGATTACTGTATCAGCCTCCTTCCTTACCTCCCAGCCTCTTGTTTCTCTCCACTCCAATCCACATTTCACTCTGCTGCATGGATGATTTTTCTACAGAAACATTCAGGACATGTCCCCCCACTCCTCAGAAACCTCCAGTGGTTCCCCATCCACCTCCGCATCAAATAGAAACTCCTCACCATTGGCTTTAAAGCCGTCCATCACCTTGCCCCCTCCTCCCTCACCTCACTACTCTCCTACTCCAACCCATCCTGCAAACTTTACTCTTCTAATGCCAACCTTCTCACTCTACTTCAATCTCATCTATCTTGCCGCTGACATCTCTCTCTCCCTCCCCGTATCTGACAGACGATGCCTCTCCTCCAAGAGGACTTCCCTGACTGAATCCGTATTCTTTATCTTTAACTTCTGTGTCGCCCTGACGTGCTCTCTTTATCCATCCCTCCCTCCGAGCCCCACAGCAATTATATCCATATCTGTCACTTATTCACTTCTATTAATGTCCCCCTCTAGACTGTAAGCTCACTGTGGTCAGGGAACGTGTCTGTCATAATCAATCAATCAATCGTATTCATTGAGCGCTTACTGTGTGCAGAGCACTGTACTAAGCGCTTGGGAAGTACAAGTTGGCAACATATAGAGGCAGTCCCTACCCAACAGTGGGCTCACAGTCTAAAAGGGGGAGACAGAGAACAAAACCAAACACACTAACAAAATAAAATAAATAGAATAGATATGTACAAGTAAAATAAATAAATAAATAAATAAATAGAGTAATAAATATGTACAAGCATATATACATATATATACATATCTATGTGTATATATATACATATATATGCATATATGACATATAAGTCATAAGCGCTTAGAACAGTGCTTTGCACATAGTAAGAGCTTAATAAATGCTATCATCATCATATTGTGCTACTGTACTCTCCCAAGTGCTCAGTACAGTGCTTTGCACACATTTTAAGCACTCAGTACACAGGATTGGCTAACATATATTATTATTCTCTGGGCCCCCGTTTCCTCTTCTGTAAAATGCGAATCCAATCTCTGTTCTCCCTCTCCCTTGGTCCAAGAGCTCCATGTGGAACAGGGACTGTGTCTGGCCTGATCATCTCATATGTTGCTGACTTGGACTTCCCAAGCGCTTAGTACAGTGCTCTGCACACAGTAAGTGCTCAATAAATACGATTGAATGAATGAATATCTTGACTGAGGGCCCATTGTTGGGTAGGGACCGTCTCTATATGTTGCCGATTTGTACTTCCCAAGCACTTTGTCCAGTGCTCTGCACACAGTAAGCGCTCAATAAATAGGATTGAAAGAATGAATGAATTTCTCCCCCAACGCTTAGTGCAGTGCTTGGCCAAAACTGTGACTTTTACAAATACCACAGTTATTATTAAAGGGATTAGGTGGCCCTATTCTCTTGTCCATAGAGCCTCTGAAGAAGGGAAGCTATTCCAGTCTCATCACAATAATAATAATAAAAAAATAGTAATGATAATTCTGGTATTCATTAAGCGCTTACTGTGCGCCAGGCACTGTACTAAACGCTGAGGTGGATACAAGAGAAGTGGTGTGGCTTAGTGGAAAGAACCCGGGCTTGGGAGTCAGGAGTCATGGGTTCTAATCCTGACTCCACCACTTGTCAGCTGTGTGACCTTGGGCAAATCTCTTAACTTCTCTGAGCCTCAGTTCCCTCATCTGTAAAATGGGGATGAAGACTGTGAGCCCCCCGTGGGAAAACCTGATCACCTTGTATCTACCCCAGCACTTAGAACAATGCTTTGCACATAGTAAATGCTTAACAAATGCCATTATTATTATTATTTTTTTTTAGGGAAGCAGCGTGGCTCAATGGAAAGAGCATGGGCTTTGGAATCAGAGGTCATGGTTTTGAATCCCGACCCTGCCACATGTCTGCTGTGTGACCTTGGGCAAGTCACTTAACTTCTCTGAGCCTCAGTTCCCTCATCTTTAAAATGGGGATGAAGATTGTGAGCCCCCCGTGGGAAAACCTGATCACCTTGTATCTACCCCAGCACTTAGAACAGTGCTTGGCACATAGTAAGCGCTTAACAAATACCAACATTATTAATATTATTACAAAAAATCAGTTTAGACACAGTCCCTGTCCCATGTGGGGTTGTGCCATGGGGGGCTCGCAGTTTTAATTCCCATTTTACAGATGAGGAAATTGAGGCCCAGAGAAGTGAAGTGACTTCCCCAAGGTCACACAGGATACAATCAATCAATCAATCAATCATATTTATTGAGTGCTTACTGTGTGCAGAGCACTGTACTAAGTGCTTGGGAAGTACAAGTTGGCAACATATAGAGACGGTCCCTACCCAACAGTGGGCTCACAGTCTAGAAGTGGCAGATACAAGTGGCAGAGCCGGGATTAGAATCCATGACCTTCTGATTCCCAGGCCCGGGCTCTAGCCAGTAGGCCATGTGGCTTCTCTAATCAGTGTTGGACACAGTCCCTGTCCCACGTGGGGCTCACAGTCTCAATCCACATTTTACAGATGAGGAAACTGAGGAACAGAGAGACGAAGACCGTGAGCTCGTTGTGGACAGGGAATGTGTCTGTTTATTGTTCTATTGTACCCTCCCAAGTGCTTAGTATAGTGCTTTGCACATAGTCAGCGCTCAGTTCGATTGAATGAACGAACTTGCCCGAGGTCCCCCAGCCAACAAGTGGAAGAACCAAATTCAGAACCCAGGTCCTCTGAATCCCAGACCCACGGTCTTCCCACTGGGCCGCGGCCACTCCCGACATTCAACTATTTGCTGTTGACGCCTGTCTATTTCAATCAATCAATCAATCAATCGTATTTATTGAGCGCTTACTGAGTGCAGAGCACTATACTAAGTGCTTGGGAAGTCCAAGTTGGCAACATATAGAGACGGTCCCTACCCAACAGTGGGCTCACAGTCTAAAAGGGGGAGACAGAGAACAAAACCAAACATATTAAAAAAATAAAATAAATAGAATAGATATGTACAAGTAAAATAAATTAATAAATAGAGTAATAAATCCATACAGACATATATACATATATACAGGTGTTGTGGGGAAGGGAAGGAGGTAAGGCGCGGGGGTGGAGGGGGGAAAGGGGGAGAGGAAGGAGGGGGCTCAGTCTGGGAAGGCCTCCTGGAGGAGGTGAGTTCTCAGTAGGGCCTTGAAGGGAGGAAGAGAGCTAGCTTGGTGGATGGGCAGTGGGAGGGCATTCCAGGCCCAGGGGATGACGTGGGCCGGGGGTCGATGGCGGGACAGGCGAGAACGAGGCCCTGGGAGGAGATTAGCGGCAGAGGAGCGGAGGGTGCGGGCTGGGCTGGACAAGGAGAGAAGGGAGGTGAGGGAGGAGGGGGCGAGGGGATGGACAGCCTGGAAGCCCAGGGTGAAGAGTGTCTGCCTGATGTGTAGGTTGATTGGTAGCCACTGGAGATTTTTGAGGAGGGGAGTAACATGCCCAGAGCGTTTCTGCACAAAGACAATCCAGGCAGCGGCGTGAAGTATGGATTGAAGTGGGGAGAGACACGAGGATGGGAGATCGGAGAGGAGGCTGATACAGTAGTCCAGACGGGATAGGATGAGAGCTTGTTCTGTTGTCCGTCTCCCCCTTCTAGACCGTGAGCCCATTTTTGGGTAGGGATTGTCTTTATCTGTTGCCTAACTGTACTTTTCAAGTGCTTAGTACAGTGCTCTGCACAGAGTAAGCACTCAATAAATACGATTGAATGAACTATTTGTGGAGGCCGCCACCACCTCCATCCCTCACGCCCCTCCGTGTCCTTCGCTCGAGATGCTCTCGGCTGCCCGCCCCATAGAGCAGCGTGGCTCAGCGGAAAGAGCCCGGGCTTTGGAGTCAGAGGTCATGGGTTCGAATCCCAGCTCCGCCAGTTGTCAGCTGTGTGACTTTGGGCAAGTCACTTCACTTCTCTGCGCCTCATCTGTCAAACGGGGATGAAGACTGTGGAGCCCCCCATGGGACAGCCTGATCACCTTGTAACCTCCCCAGCGCTTAGAACAGTGCTGCGCACATAGTAAGTGCTTACTAAATACCATTATTATTGTTATTATTATTAGAGCAGGAGGCCGCAAGGAGGATGATGGGTTGCCAGCATCCCTCGCTCCCCACCTGGCAGGCCTCTGCCCTCTGCGTGTGAGCGATCAGCGCGGCGTGCCCATCCAAATGGGCCGGCTAATGGCAGCGCATCCATTCTCATTAGCGCGCCTCAGCCCGGAGGAGCTGGACGGCCACGCTCTCCGGCTCGCTGAGCCGCGGGGACGTGCTCCGCTCCAAATGAGGACGTCCAACACCTGCTCGGGGGTTTCCGGCGGCTCGGCCTCATTCCTCACAGCTCACGCCACAGCTCGCTCTGGCAGGGCTCCGGGCCCCCGCCCGGCCTCCCCTCCCCGGCCGGAGAGTGCTTGGAAACCTTTTCTGAGAAACCGTTCAAAATTAGAAGCAGCATGACGTACCGGGTAGAGCCCAGCCTGGGAGTCAGAAGGTCATGGGTTCTAATCCTGGCTCAGCCACTTGTCCGCAGGGTGACCTTGGGCAAATCACTTCGCTGGGCCTCGGTCACCTCGTCTGGAAAATGGGGGTTGAGGCGGTGAGCCTTATGTGGGACAGGGACTGTGTCCTATTCGATTTGCTTCACTTGTCCGCTGTGTGACCTTGGGCAAGTCACTTCACTGGGCCTCGGTTACCTCATCTGGAAAATGGGGGTTGAGTCGTTGAGCCCCATGTGGGACAGAGACTGCTTCTTATTCGCTTTGCTTCACTTGTCCGCTGTGTGACCTTGGGCAAGTCACTTTGCTGGGCCTCAGTTACCTCATCTGGAAAATAGGGGTTGAGGCGGTGAGACTTATGTGGGACAGGGACTGCGTCCTATTCGATTTACTTCACTTGTCTGCTGTGTGACCTTGGGCAAGTCACTTCACTGGGCCTCGGTTACCTCATCAGGAAAATGGGGATTGTGACATTGAGCCCCATGTGGGACAGGGACTGCAACCTATTCAATTTGCTTCACTTGTCCGCTGTGTGACCTAGGGCAAGTCACTTCACTGGGCCTCAGTTCCCTCATCTGGAAAATGGGGGTTGAGATGTTGAGCCCCATGTGGGACAGAGAATGCTTCCTATTTGATTTGCTTCACATGTCTGCTGTGTGACCTTGGACAAGTCACTTCACTGGGCCTCGATTACCTCATCTGGAAAATGGGGGTTGAGGCGGTGAGCCTTATGTGGGACAGGGACTGCATCTCATTCGATTTGCTTCACTTGTCCGCTGTGTGACCTTGGGCAAGTCACTTCACTGGGCCTCAGTTACCTCATCTGGAAAATGGGGGTTGAGGCATTGAGCCCCATGTGGGACAGAGATTGTGTCCTATTCGATTTGCTTCACTTGTCCACTGTGTGACCTTGGGCAAGTCACTTCACTGGCACTCGGTTACCTCATCTGGAAAATGGGGGTTGAGACGTTGAGCCCCATGTGGGACAGGGACTGTGTCCTACTCGATTTGCTTCTATTCACTCCAGTGTTTAGTACAGAGCCTGGAACATAGTAAGCACTTAACAAATACCATTATTTTTATTATTACTACTAAATATCCATCGGTTTCCTATTATTCATTCATTCAATCGTATGTATTGAGCGCTTACTGTGCGCAGAGCACTGTACTAAGCGCTTGGGAAGTACAAGTCGGCAACATATAGAGACGGTCCCTACCCAACAACGGGCTATTAGCCATTTAGTAATAATTTTCAGGCACTTTTGTCCACATCTGGAATTTATTTATTTCTATTAAAGTCCATCTCCCCATCTAGACTGTAAACTCATTGTGGGCAGGGAAATCCGTTGAAACTGACTGGTTTCCCATTAGCGCTGTTCAGTCATTATTTTCAGGTGCTTATGTCCATATCTGAATTAATATAATATTAATATTAATTATATTAATGTCTGTCTCCCACTCTAGACTGTGAGCTCGTTGTGGGTGGGAAATTTATCTGCGTATTGTTATATTGTACTCACCCAAGCACTTAGTACAGTGCTCTGCAGCATGAGAAGCAGCGTGGTGAAGTGGTTAGAGCACAGGCCTTGGAGTGAGAAGGTCATGAGTTCTAATCCGGCCTCTGACACTTGTCTGTTGTGTGCACTTGGGCAAGGCACTTCACTTCTCTGGGCCTCAGTTACCTCGTCTGGAAAATGGGGATTGAACCCCGTGGCACATTAATAATGATAATAATTATGACATTTATTAAGCACTTACTATGTGCCAAGCACTGTTCTAAGCACTGGGGAGATTACAAGATGATCAGGTTGTCCCACGTGGGGCTCAAAGTCTTCATCCCCATTTTACAGATGGGGTCACTGAGGCCCAGAGAAGTGAAGTGACTTGCCCAAAGTCACACAGCTAACAACTGGCAGAGCTGGGATTTGAACCCTTGACCTCTGACTCCCAAACCTGTGCTCTTTCCACTGAGCCACGCTGCTTCTCTAAGTATATATATATATATGTATATATATATATATATATATGTATATGTATATATATATGTATATATATAAATATGTGTGTGTGTGTATATGTATATATATGTATAAGTAAATTACAGTTATATATATGTATATATACATATGTACATACATATACATATATATGTACATACATATATATATGTGTGTATATATATATGTGTATATATATATAAAACACTGTAATTTACTTACTTATTCATGTATATTAACATCTGTCTCTCCCTCTAGACTGAGAACTTGCTGTGGGCAGGGAATGGTCCCTTCGTGAGAAGCAGCGTGGCTCTGTGGAAAGAGCACAGGCTTTGGAGTCAGAGGTCATGGGTTCAAATCCTGGCTCCACCGATTGTCAGCTGTGTGACTTTGGGCAAGTCGCTTCACTTCTCTGGGCCTCAGTTACCTCATCTATAAAACGGGGATGAAGACTGGGAGCCCCCCGTGGGACAACCTGAACACCTTGTAACCTCCTCTGTGCTTAGAACAGTGCTTTGCATATAGTAAGTGCTTAATAAATGCCATTATTATTATTATTATTATTATTATTATTATCATTATTATTATTATTGTACTCTCCCAAGGGCTTAGAGCAGTGCAGTGCAAACAGTAAGCATTCAATAAATACAACTGAAGAATGAATGACCGTGAGGCCTACGTGGGACAGAGACTGTGTCCAACCCAGTGCTTAGTAAAGTGCCTGCCATGTAGTAAGTGCTTAACAAATACCACAATTATTAATAATAATAATAATAATAGTGGTATTTGTTAAGTGCTTACTTTGTGCCTAGCACTGTTCTAAGCACTGGATTGGATACAGGTTGTCCCACGTGGAGCCCACAGTCTTAATCCCCATTTTACAGATGAGGTAACTGAGGCACCGAGAAGTGAAGTGACTTGCCTAAAGCCACACAGCTGACAAGTGGCGGGGGCGGGATTAGAACCCATGACCTCTGACTCCTAAGACCGGGCTCTTTCCACTAAACCAAGCTCCTTCTCAGTTATTATTATTATTTTATTCCCCCCTTCCAGCTCCACTTGGAAGCATTTTCAGAGAAATCCGTTAAAATATTGATCGGTTTCCCATTAGCCATTCAGTCATTATGTTCAGGCATTACGTCCATATCAGTAATTTATTCATTTCTATTAATGTCCGTCTCCCCCTCTAGACTGTAAGCTCGTTGTGGGCAGGGAATGTGTCTGTTATATTGGTCTATTGTAATCTCCCATGCGCTTAGTACAGTGCTCTGCCCACTGTAAGCCCCACCTGGGACAAACTGATTTCCTTGTAATAATAACAGTAATAATAATAATGGTGGTATTTGTTAAGCGCTTACTATGTGCAAAGCACTGTTCTAAGCGCTGGGGGGATACAAGGTGATTAAGTTGTCCCATGGGGGGCTCACAGTCTTAATCCCCATTTTACAGATGGGGGAACTGAGGCACAGAGAAATTAAGTGACTTATCCAAAGTCACACAGCTGACAATCGGTGGAGCTGGGATTAGAACCCATGACCTCGGACTCCCAAGCCCGGGCTCTTTCCACTGAGCCACGCTGCTTCTCTAATCTACCCCAGTGCTTAGAACAGTGCTCGGCACATAGTAAGCGCTTAACAAATGCCATCATTATTAGTAAGCTCTCAATAAATATGATTGAATGAATTATTTCCAGATAATAATAATAATGTTGGTATTTGTTAAGCGCTTACTATGTGCAAAGCACTGTTCTAAGCGCTGAGGGGAACACAAGGAGATGAGGTTGTCCCATGTTGGGTTTACAGTCTGAATCCCCATTTTACAGATGAGGGAACTGAGGCACAGAGAAATTAAGTGACTTATCCAAAGTCACACAGCTGACAATCGGTGGAGCCGGGATTAGAACCCATGACCTCGGACTCTTTCCACTGAGCCACGCTGCTTCTCTAATCTACCCCAGTGCTTAGAACAGTGCTCGGCACATAGTAAGCGCTTAACAAATGCCATCATTATTAGTAAGCTCTCAGTATATATGATTGAATGAATTATTTCCAGATCTGTGTGGAACAACCTTGCTCTAATGATAATAATAATAATAATAATAATAATAATAATAATAATAATAATAATAATAATGGAATTTGTTAAGTGTTTACTGTGTGCCAGGCACTGTACAGAGTGACATGGAAGGGTGGGAGAGGGTGAGGCCAGGATGAAAGACTCATTGCCCATTGGTGACCACTGGCAGGATTTTGGTGGGCAGGAAAGGGATGGACTTGGGTTTGGGAGAAGTCATCTTCCCTCCGGGATCCTGAACTTGGAGAAGCAGCATTCCTGGATAGAGCCTGGGCTTGGGAGTCAGAAGGACCTGGATTCTCAAAATCCCGGCTCTGCCACTTGTCCGCTCTTATAATAATTATAATAATGGCATTTATTAAGCGTGTACTATGTGCAAAGCACTGTTCTAAGCTCTGGGGAGGTTACAAGGTGATCCATCGACCCCCGGCCCACGTCATCCCCCGGGCCTGGAATGCCCTCCCTCTGCCCATCCTCCAAGCTCGCTCTCCTCCTCCCTTCAAGGCCCTACTGAGAGCTCACCTCCTCCAGAAGGCCTTCCCAGACTGAGCCCCTTCCTTCCTCTCCCCCTCGTCCCCCTCTCCATCCCCCCATCTTACCTCCTCTTCCCCACAGCACCTGTATATATGTATATATGTTTGTACATATTTATTACTCTATTTATTTATTCATTTTACTTGTACATATCTATTCTATTTATTTTATTTTGTTAATATGTCTGGTTTTGTTCTCTGTCTCCCCCTTTTAGACTGTGAGCCCACTGTTGGGTAGGGACTGTCTCTATATGTTGCCAACTTGGACTTCTCAAGAGCTTAGTACAGTGCTCTGCACACAGTAAGCGCTCAATAAATACGATTGATTGATTGATTAATTGATCAGGTTGAACCTGATCAGTCACTTAACTGAGGCACAGAGAAGTTGTGACATCAATCAATCTATCGTATTTATTGAGCGCTTACTGTGTGCAGAGCGCTGTACTAAGCTCTTGGGAAGTACAAGTTGGCGACACATAGAGACAGTCCCTACCCAACAGTGGGCTCACAGGCTAGAAGGGGGAGACAGAACAGAACCAAACATATTAACAAAATAAAATAAATAGAATAGATATGTACAAGTAAAATAAAGAAATAAACAGAGTAATAAATATGTACAAACATATATACATATATACAGGTGCTGTGGGGAAGGGAAGGAGGTAAGACGGGAGGATGGAGAGGGGGACGGGGGGATGGAGAGAGGGACATGCCCAAAGTCACACAGCTGACAATTGCCGGAGCCGGGATTTGAACCCATGACCTCTGACTCCATAGCCTGTGCTCTTTCCACTAAGCCACGCTGCTTCTCTGTGACCTTGGGCGAGTCACTTCACTTCTCTGAGACGACAGACCATTCTCCTTGTATATGGCATTAACGGCGGAAAAGGATGAGTTCTGAACTTCAAGATAGAATGATAATAATAATGACGGTATTTGTTAAGCACTGTTCTAAGCGCTGGGGGGATGCAAGGTGATCAGGTTGTCCCACGTGGGGCTCACAGTCTTAATCCCCATTTTACAGATGAGGGAACTGAGGCACAGAGAAGTTAAGTGACTTGCCCAAAGTCACACAGCTGATCATTAGCGGAGTCTGAATTTGAACCCGTGACCTCTGACTCCAAAGCCCAGGCTCTTTACACTGAGCCATGCTGCTTCTCAATATATAGTCCCTTCAAGGCCCTACTGAGAGCTCACCTCCTCCAGGAGGCCTTCCCAGACTGATCCCCTTCCTTCCTCTCCCCCTCGTCCCCCTCTCCATCCCCCCATCTTACCTCCTTCCCTTCCCCACAGCACCTGTATATATGTATATATGTTTGTACAGATTTATTACTCTACTTATTTATTTATTTTACTTGTACATATCTATTCTATTTATTTTATTAGTATGTTTGGTTTTGTTGTCTGTCTCCCCCTTTTAGACTGTGAGCCCACTGTTGGGTAGGGACTGTCTCTATATGTTGCCAGCCTGTACTTCCCAAGCACTTTGTCCAGTGCTCTGCACACAGTAAGCATTCAATAAATACGATTGATTGATTGATTGATTGATATAGTCCTCGGATAGAGGACGTATCAGATATTAAGCTGATAAGAACAGACACTACACTTGATCTCAGCCAAAAGGCCGAGAAGCGACGCGGCAGAGTTGATGTTTCCCTGACTCTCCTTTCAGCCGAGAGCATCAGGGGCACTTTTGAGGGAAAATCCACACAACGATTTCAGATGATTGGACACGGGGAAGGTCTAGGGTCAATATTTGTTTGCCTGGGCTTTGGTAGAGTTGCCAAGGTTTTCTCCTCTCAGAAGCAGTTACAGCAATACCATCAACTATTTGTTGAAGGGCATTTGGGTCTGAAATTTGCCCCACGTAAGAGTCCTCTGATGAAAGCTCTTGGAACTTTGATAATAGTCAATATTTATTTTGGCCTAAACTTGGTAATAGGTAGATAAAATAGAAAGAAAGGCTTGTTAATGTTTCCTATCAGGAGCTGAACACAGGTTTGGGAAATTATGTTGTTCAGTGAAGAAGACGTCACCCTATGGCTACTATATATACTACTACTACTACTACTACAACTACTAATAATGATGGTATTTGTTAAGTGCTTACTACGTGCCGAACACTGTTCTAAGTGCCAGGGTAGATACAAGGTCACCAAGTTGTCCCACGTGGGGCTCACAGTCTTAATCCCCATTTTCCAGATGAGGGAACTGAGGCACAGAGAAGTGAAGTGACTTGCCCAAGGTCACACAGCAGACAAGTGGTAGAGTGGGATTAGAAGCCATGACCTGCTGACTCCAAGTCCTGTGCTCTAGCCACTAGGCCATGCTGCTTCTCATTACTACCATTACTATCAATCAATCAATCAATAAATTGTATTTATTGAGCGCTTACTGTGTGCAGAGCACTGTACTAAGCGCTTGGGACGTACAAGTTGGCAACATGTAGAGACAGTCCCTACCCAACAGTGGGCTGTTCTTTCACCTGCTCTGAGCCCGCTGTTGGGTAGGGACCGTCTCTATATGTTGCCAACTTGTACTTCCCAAGCGCTTAGTACAGCGCTCTGCACACAGTAAGTGTTCAATAAATACGATTGAATGAATGAAAGTAATAATCCTGTCAGAGTCATTTTCCATGGTTCCTTTGGCTGATACATAATGTCTTCTCTTTTCTCACTGTCTTCTACATCTCCCTTATACTTGGATTTATTCACACCTCCTTCAGCCCCACAGCACTTCTGTACATAGCCAGAATTTATTTATCTATATTAATATCTGTCATCCTCTCGACTGTAAGCTTATGGTGGACAGGGAACCTGTCTACTCACTGTTTTACTGTCCTCTCCAAAACACTTAGTACAATGCTTTGCACTCAGTAAGCGCTCAATAAATACGATCAAATGAACAAAAAGTAGTCAGCCCCCAGATTCATTGACAATGAAATTCTGAGCGGTGTTACCCTCGAAAATAGTCAAAGAAAGCTGTCTTCTAGACTGTGAGCCCGCTGTTGGGTAGGGACCGTCTCTATATGTTGCCAACTTGTACTTCCCAAGCGCTTAGTACAGTGCTCTGCACACAGTAAGCGCTCAATAAATCCGATTGAATGAATAAAGCCCTTTCATTTCTTGCAGCCCGCAGTCTCCTCAAGATATCCTTACAAAATTAACTTTGTCCTAAATGCCTCCCCTTCTCCCTTCGTCAACGTTTGGATTATTTTGACTGCCATGAATAGAGCGACTCAGGCCCGTTTCAGTTTCACATTGGGTAACGCAGATCGGTTTAGCAAAGATAATTGTGGTTCTCTAGGCCGTTAGCAAAAGCTGTCCGTCTGCTGAATAGGTTGTGAAAGGTGACATTTGGAAAATGCAGTTTTTGCACGTGGACAGTTAGAAAAGGCATCCAATTCAAAACCTGTGGTATTTGTCCATATCTGATGTGGATGATGATGATGTTTCGAAAATGAATGAGCCTCGACCCTGACATTTTCAATAATAATACTAATAATACTTATGGTATTTGATAAGTGCTTACTATGTGCGAGGCTCTGTACTAAGCACTGGGGTGGGTAAAAACTCCATGTGGGCAGGGAATGTGTCTGTTTATTCTGGCATTGTACTCTCCCAAGCACTTAGTACAGTGCTCTGCAGGCAGTAAGTGTTCAATAAATATGATTGAATGAATGAATATAAGCAAATCGGGTTGGACATGGTCCCTATCCCATTTGGGACTCACAGTCCTGATCCCCGTTTTCCAGATGAGGTCACTGAGGCCCAGAGAAGTGAAGTGGCTTGCCCAAGGTCACACAGCAGCCAAGTGGTGGAGGCGGGATTGGAACCCATGACCTTCTTACTTCCAGGCCCGGGCTCTATCCACTAGGCCACGCTGCTTCAGTTTGATTGAAAACGATTGAATGAATGGACTTAGTCTGGAGGCCTTCCAAGACTGAGCCCCCTCCTTCCTCTCCGCCTCCTCCCCCCCCATCCCCCCGCCTTACCTCCTTCCCCTCCCCACAGCACATGTATATATGTATATATGTTTGTATGGATTTATTACTCTGTTTTATTTGCACATATTTATTCTATTTCATTTTGTTAATATGTTTTGTTCTCTGTCTCCCCCTTCTAGACTGTGAGCCCACAGTTGGGTAGGGACCGTCTCTATATGTTGCCAACTTGTACTTCCCAAGCACTTAGTACAGTGCTCTGCACACAGTAAGCGCTCAATTAATACGATTGAATGAATGAATGAATGAATTACTCTATTTTATTTGTACATATTTATTCTATTTATTTTATTTTGTTAATTTGTTAATAAGTTTTGTTCTCTGTCTCCCCCTTCTAGACTGTGAGCCCACCGTTGGGTAGGGACCGTCTCTGTATGTTGCCTACTTGGACTTCCCAAGCACTTAGTCCAGGGCTCTGCACACAGTAAGCGCTAAATAAATACAATTGAATGAATGAATGAATTACTCTATTTATTTATTTTATTTGTACATATTTATTCGATTTATTTTATTTTGTTAATTTGTTAATATGTTTTGTTCTCTGTCTCCCCCTTCTAGACTGTGAGCCCACTGTAGGGTAGGGACCATCTCCATCTGTTGCCAACTTGTACTTCCCAAGCACTTAGTTCAGTGCTCTGCACGCAGTAAGCGCTCAATAAATACGATTGAATGAATAAATGAATGAATTACTCTATTTATTTTATTTGTACATATTTATTCTATTTATTTTATTTTGTTAATATGTTTGGTTTTGTTGTCTGTCTCCCCCTTCTAGACTGTGAGTCCGCTGTTGGGTAGGGACTGTCTCTATCTGTTGCCGACTTGGACTTCCCAAGCGCTTAGTACAGTGCTCTGCTCACAGTAAGCGCTCAATAAATACGATTGAATGAATGAATGAATGAAAGAATGGACTCAGACCTGCCCATCCAGGGATGTCCATTGGTCAGAAACCTTGACCCCTCATGGCACGGTCCCAGCAGACGGAGCCAGGGTCTGGGTCGGCATATATTTGAATTTGAATTTATATTATATTGAATATTTGAATTGATATTTGAATTTGCCGTTTGCTGGTGGAAATCTACTGGATATGGTTTTTATCACTGGTTTTTCCTATAGAGATACTGGTTTGGCCAATTTGGGGGATCTTGGGAAAGTGATAGACGCGCTCCACATCCTTTCCTAGGAATGAATGTTCCACTTGGTTTGGGGAACCGATCAAGAGCACTAACTGAGAAATTCATTCAGTCATTCAGTCATATTTATTGAGCACTTACTGTGTGCAGATCACTGTATTAAGTGCTTGGGAAGTACAAGTTGGCAACATATAGAGACGGTCCCTACCCAACAATTATTAGTGCTAGTGGCTTGCATTCATTCATCCATTTATTCAATCATATTTATATGTTTTGTTTTGTTGTCTGTCTCCCCGTTCTAGACTGTGAGCCCACTGTTGGGTAGGGACTGTCTCTATATTTTGCCAACTTGTACTTCTTAAGCGCTTAGTATAGTGCTCTGCCCACAGTAAGTGCTCAATAAATACAATTGAATGAATGAATTGAGTGCTTACTGTGTGCAGAGCACTGTACTAGGCGCTTGGGAAGTACAAGTTGGCAACATATAGAGGCGGTCCCTACCCAACAGTGGGCTCACAGTCTAGAAGGGAGAGACAGAGAGCAAAACAAAACATATTAACAAAATAAAATGAATAGAATAAATATGTACAAATAAAGTAAATAGAGTAATTCTTTCATTCAATTGTATTTATTGAGCGCTTACTGTGTTCAGAGCACTGTACTAGGCGCTTGGAAAGTCCAAGTTGGCAACATATAGAGACGGTCCCTACCCAACAGTGGGCTCACAGTCTAGAAGGGAGAGACAGAGAACAAGACATATTAATAAAATAAAATAAATAGAATAAATATGTACAAATAAATCAATAAATAGAATAATTCATTCATTCATTCATTCAATCGTATTTATTGAGAGTTTACTGTGTGCAGATTACTGTACTAGGCACTTGGGAAGTACAAGTGGGCAACATATAGAGACTGTCCCTACCCAACAATGGGCTCACAGTCTAGAAGGGGGAGACAGAGATCAAAACAAAACATATTAATAAAATAAAATAAATAGAATAAATATGTACAAATAAAATAAATACAGTAATAAATCTGTACAAACATATATACAGGTGCTGTGGGGAGGGGAAGGAGGTAAGGTGGGGGGGATGGGGAGGGGGAGGAGGGGGAGGGGAAGGAAGGGGCTCAGTCTGGGAAATCCTGGTTCCTCCACTTGTCAGCTGAGTGGCTTTGGGTGAGTCCCTTAACTTCTCTGTGCCTCAGCCAACTCATCTATAAAATGGGGATTAAGACTGTGAGCCCCAAGCGGGACAACCTGATGACCTTGTATCTATTCCAGTACTTAGAACAGTGCTTGGCACATAATAAGAGCTTAATAATAATAATAATAATAATAATAATAATAATAATAGCATTTGTTAAGTGCTTACTATGTGCGAAGCACTGTTCTAAGCACTGGGGGGGGGGATACAACATGATCAGGTTGTCCCACAGTCAATCCCCATTTTACAGATGAGGAAACTGGGGCCCAGAGAAGTTAAGTGACTTGCTCAAGGTCACACAGCAGACACGTGGAGGAGCCGGGATTCAAACCCATGACCTCTAACTCCAAAGCCCGTGTTCTTTCCACTGAGCCGCGCTGCTTCACAATGACCATTATTATTATTATTATTATGACTTTGTATCTATTCCAGTGCTTGGCCCATAATAAGCACTTAACAGACACCGCCATTCTTATTCCTATTATTATTATCATTCTCCGGAAACCCAGCTATCCGTCCACGGCCGCCTGCGAGCGGGAATCCCACCCCCACCTTAAACCCTCCCGCCTGCAACCGGCTAACTACCGACGCATAAACCACATCAGCTGGGTTTAAACCTGCTCTCCAATTGTGCCATAAAAGAAAGGCAGATGCCATTTGAGCATCTTATTATCATCCGGGGGGGGCAACTGCACCCGCAGCACCTGCCTCGTGGCAATCTGCTTATTCGGGCCTTGTTTCTCGGTGACGGTCTGCTCAGCCTCCCTCTGCCCCCAAAGAGCTTCTCCCCGGAGCAGAAGCGTCCGGGGGTCCCCCAGGAGGGGACACCCCTCAGGAACCGGCTTTTTGAAGCCCACGACAGCTTCGGCCGCCCAAGTCGGCCTCTGGCAAACGCGGCCTGCCGTTCATTTATGATTTAAAGTAATTAACTTTAGCTGATTAAAGTAATTATTTCAAGTGCGTCGCGCTCGGGCCCAAATGATGCGTGCAGACCCGCTCCGATTGGAGCTCAGCCTCCTGCCGAGGGTTTAGAGCCTGGGATGGGAGGGAGGGGAAGGGTGAGGGGGATGCCCGCCGCTGACTTGTGCCAACCTCATAGATCTGCCACGTTGGCCCGCACGCTAACCGCTCGTTTGCACGTGGCATCCTGGCCCGGGAGGCTGATAATGGCAGGAGCCCCTCAAGCCCTGCGGCCCACACAGTCCGGTGGCCCGCACACCGAGAGCGCTCAGTAAATACCACCCATTGTTCCCTCACATCTTCCACCCTAGCTTAGATTGGAAGCTCCACGAAGGCAGGGCTCTGCTCTGTTCTTTATAGGACACCCACAGCACAAACAGACAGAGCAGACTCAGATGATCTACAAACAGATACGGAGGAGTAGAGAGAATACAGCTCTGTAGCTATAAAGCCATAACCGGTAATTGCATTATAATTGTAGCTTTAATTCTATTTGTTCTGACGATTTTGACACCTGTCTACGTGTTTTGTTTTGTTGTCTGTCTCCCCCTTCTAGACTGTGAGCCCACTGTTGGGTAGGGACCGTCTCTACACATTGCCGACTTGTACTTCTCAAGCGCTTAGTACAGTGCTCTGCACACAGTAAGCGCTCAATAAATACGATTGATTGATCGATTGATTGACTTGGGGATGTTTGGGTTTGTGTGTTTGTGGAGGCCTGTGTCTCTGTGTGCGTGTTTGTGTTTGCGGATGGCTGACTCCATAGGGGCCAGAAGGAGTGTGATGGGAGTCATTCTCCACAACTTCTACCCAGATAGTTTCCCCTGTAATGGGGAGTACTGGCCAAAAACGAAATACTAAAAGAATAAAACTGAAAAGAGCTTTTTCACTGACCCATGAATGGAGGGCGGTCTAGAGTAATAATAATAATAATAATAATAATAATGATAATAATGATAATAATAATAATAATAATGATTAATCAATCAATCAATCATATTTATTGAGCACTTACTGTGTGCAGAGCACTGTACTAAGCACTTGGGAAGTACAAGTTGGCAACATATAAAGACAGTCCCTACCCAACAGTGGGCTCACAGTCTAAATGATGATGATGATGGCATTTATTAAGCGCTTACTATGTGCAAAGCACTGTTCTAAGCTCTGGGGAGGTTACAAGGTGATCAAGTTGTCCCACAGGGGGCTCACAGTCTTAATCCCCATTTTACAGATGGGGTTACTGAGGCACAGAGAAGTGAAGTGACTTACCCAAAGTCACACAGCTGACAATTGGCAGAGCCGGAATTTGAACCCATGACCTCTGACTCCAAAGCCTGGGCTCTTTCCACTGAGCCATGCTGCTTCTTGCTGCTGAGTAGTGAAAATAGAGAGGTGCAGTGACTTACCCAAGGTCACACAACAGATCAGGGGTGTAATTTACTTATTTATATTAATGCCTGTCTTCCCCCACTAGACTGGGAGCTCATAGAGAAGCAGCGTGGCTCAGTGGGAAGAGCCCGGGCTTTGGAGTCAGAGGTCATGGGTTCAAATCCTGGCTCCGCCACTTGTCAGCTGTGTGACTTTGGGCAAGTCACATAACTTCTCTGTGCCTCAGTTCCCTCATCTGTAAAATGGGGATTAAGACTGTGAGCCCCACATGGGACAACCTGATCACCTTAGAACAGTGCTTTGCACATAGTAAGC
Source organism: Tachyglossus aculeatus (assembly GCF_015852505.1). Taxonomy (NCBI): domain Eukaryota; kingdom Metazoa; phylum Chordata; class Mammalia; order Monotremata; family Tachyglossidae; genus Tachyglossus; species Tachyglossus aculeatus. The sequence continues at coordinate 3,355,352 of NC_052068.1, forward strand.
ACTTAACAGATACCATCGTTATCATTATTATTATTGTGGGCAGGGATTGTCTCTAATACTGTATTGCACTTCCCCAAGCACTTAGTACAGCACTCTGCACACAGTAAGCATTCAATAAATACAAATTCTAGACTGTGAGTCCACTGTTGGGTAGGGACCGTCTCTATATGTTGCCAACTTGTACTTCCCAAGTGCTTAGTACAGTGCTCTGCACACAGTAAGCGCTCAATAAATATGATTGAATAAATGAATGGATGAACTGAGTGAGTGAATGTGTCTGTTTATTGTTGTATTGTACTCTCCCAGCTGCTCAGTACAGTGCTTTGCACACAGTAAGTGCTCAATAAATATGATTGAATGAATTCTGACTCCGACCTTCCAGCTGGACTCCTTTTACGAGTTTACACTTCTTCCCTGTAGATCTCACATTCAATCAGTCGATCGATAAATTATATTTTTTAAGTGGAGAGTTTAATAATAACAATGATGCTATTTGAGTAAGCGCTCAATAAATATGATTGAATGAACGAATGAATCTGTTAAGCACTTACTATGTGCCAAGCACCATTCTAAGCACTGGGGGAGATACCTAGTTATCAGATTGTCCCACGTGGGGCTCACAGGCTTCATCCCCATTTTACAGAGGAGGCAACTGAGGCCCAGAGAAGCGAAGTGGCTTGCCCAAAGTCACACGGCTGACAAGTGGCGGAGCCGGGATTTGAACCCATGACCTCTGACTCACAAGCCCGGGCTCTTTCCACTGAGCCACGCTGCTTCTCTAATAGTATAATAAAGTAAGTACAGCTGACCTCTGCTTCAAGGAGTTTACAGACTACTGAACAATATGCCATTATTATTATTATTATTACTGTGTGCAGGGCACTGTAGTAAACACTTGGGACAATAGAACAGAGTTGGTAGACTCAATTCCTGCCCTCAAGGAGCTGACGGTCTACTGGGTGTAGAGAATTTTAATAATAATAATAATAATAATAATAATAATAATAATAATAATAATGATGATGAGGATGATGATGGTATTTGTTAAGCACTTACTATGTGCCAAGCACTGTTCTAAGCGCTCTGGTAGACGCAAGGTAATCAGGTTGTCCCACGTGGAGCTCACAGTCTTAAACCTCATTTTACAGATGAGATAACAGAGGCTCAGAGAATTGAAGTGACTTGCCCAAGGTCACCCAGCAGACAAGTGGCAAGAACCGGGCTTGGGTATCAGAGGTTGTGGGTTCTAATCCCGGCTCTCCCACTTATCTGCTGTGTGACGTTGGGCAAGCCACTTCACTCCTCTGGGCCTCAGTTCCCTCATCTGGAAAATGGGGATGAAGACTGGGAGCCCTATGCGGGACAACGTGATCACCTTATATCCCCCCCAGCCCTTAGAACAGTGCTTTGCACATAGTAAGCGCTTAACAAATGCCATCATCATTAAGTTGCGGAATTGGGATTAGAACCCAAGTCCTGGGCCAGTGGCGCAATGGATAACGCGTCTGACTACGGATCAGAAGATTCCAGGTTCGACTCCTGGCTGGCTCGAATCCTTAATTTAAGCGCTTAGTACAGTGCTCTGCACACAGTAAGCGCTCAATAAATACGATTGATTGATTAATTGACTCCCAAGCCCCAGCTCTTCTCTAAGCCACGTTGCCTCTCTACGGAGCGCTTGGAAGAGGACGATAGATTGTGTAGACACAGTCCCTTCCCTCCAGGAGCCATGTGCGGGGTACTGTACTAAGCGCTTGAAAATGTACAATAGGGTGAGTCTACACTATCCCTGCTCCTAATTTGGCAACCTCTCTCTGTCTCTCCATCACTCAGTCTCTGTCGCTCTCTTTCCACCTCTCCCCTTGTTCATTCATTCGATCGTATTTATGGAGCACTTACTGTGTGCAGAGCACTGTACTAAGCGCTTGGGAAGTACAAATCGGCAACATATAGAGACGGTCCCTACCCAACAACGGGCTCACAGTCTAGAAGGGGGAGACAGACAACAAAAGGAAACCTGGTGGGAGGCCTTAAATCAAGATTGTGCCTTAAATTGGACCAGGAAGGGAGGGGGGCTGGGGTGTGCGTGTGTGTGTGTGTGTGTGTGTGTGTGTGTCCATTCATTCATTCATTCAATCGTATTTATTGAGCATTTCCTGTGTGCAGAGCACTATACTAAGCACTTGGGAAGTACAAGTTGGCAACATATAGAGACAGTCCCTACCCAACAGTGGGCTCACAGTCTAGAAGGGGGAGAAAGAGAACAAAACCAAACATACCAACCAAATAAAATGGATAGAATAAATATGTACCAATAAAATAAAATAGAGTAATTCATTCATTCATTCAATCATATTTATTGAGCGCTTACTGTGTGCAGAGCACTGTACTAAGAGCTTGGGAAGTCCAAGTTGGCAACATATAGAGACGGTCCCTACCCAACAGAGGGCTCACAGTCTAGAAGGGGGAGACAGAGAACAGAACAAAACATATTAACAAAATAAAATGAATAGAATAAATATGTACAAAATAAATAAATAGAGTCATTCATTCATTCAATCATATTTATTGAGCGCTTGCTGTGTGCAGAGCACTGGACTAAGAGCTTGGGAAGTCCAAGTTGGCAACATATAGAGACGGCCCCTACCTAACAGAGGGCTCACAGTCTAGAAGGGGGAGACAGACAACAAAACAAAACATATTAACAAAATAAAATAAATAGAATAAATATGTACAAATAAAATAAATAGAGTAATAAATCCGTACAAACATATATTCATATGTACAGTTGCTGTGGGGAGGGGAAGGAGGTAAGGTGGGAGGGATGGGGTTGGGGAGGAGGGGGAGAGGAGGGAAGGGGCTCAGTCTGGGAAGGTCTATGTGTGTTTGTGTGTGTGTGTGTGTGTGTATGAGCAGCAACCACAGCCAATGTCTGTGAACCCCTGGGGCTCACACACGACTGAGCCATCGTTCGGAGGTGTAAGTCACGTAAGTGCATTTTTGGATCGCTTCCCCGCTGTCGTCCCTTGGCGAGCCAGGCCTGGGGCGGGCCTGGTGTTCCTTGGGCAGTGTGTGTTAGTGAATGTGTGTGTTGTGTGTGTGTATGTGTGTGTTTGTGGATGGGCAGGGGGTGGATAGAGGGGCAGGGGCTCCCCCCGGCACGTGGGCAGGGGTCTGGAGGGGTTGACCTGGACGTTGGCAGAGTTGGGCCGCGTCGGTTGCCTATTGGGTGTGAGCCCGTTGTTGGGTAGGGACCGTCAATCAATCAATCAATCAATCAATCGTATTTATTGAGCGCTTACTATGTGCAGAGCACTGTACTAAGCGCTTGGGAAGTACAAATTGGCATCACATAGAGACAGTCCCTGCCCAACAGTGGGCTCACAGTCTAAAAGGGGGAGACAGAGAACAGAACCAAACATACCAACAAAATAAAATAAGTAGGATAGAAATGTACAAGTAAAATAAATAAATAAATAAATAAATAGAGTAATAAATATGTACAACCATATATACATATATACAGGTGCTGTGGGGAAGGGAAGGAGGTAAGATGGGGGGATGGAGAGGGGGACGAGGGGGAGAGGAAAGAAGGGGCTCAGTCTGGGACAGTCTCAGACCGTCCCTATCTGTTGCCAACTTGTACTTCCCAAGCGCTTAGTACAGTGCTCTGCACACAGTAAGCGCTCATACGATTGATGATGATGATGATAAATACGATTGAATGAATGAATCCTCCATCTGGAGGGAGGAGGGTTGGGACGGGACAACCCCAAACCCTCAAATGGGATGGAGACGGGGAGGAAGAGACAGAGAGAGACAGAGAGGAAGATGCATTTAATCAATCAATCAATCAATCAATCGTATTTATTGAGTGCTTAATGTGTGCAGAGCACTGTACTAAGTGCTTGGGAAGTACAAGCTGGCAACATATAGAGACAGTCAATCCCATTTATTGAGTGCTTACTGGGTGCAGAGCCCTGTACTAAGCGCTTGATAATAATAATCCCATTGTTGGGTAGGGACTGTCTCTATATGTTGCCAACTTGTACTTCCCAAGCGCTTAGTACAGTGCTCTGCACACAGTAAGCATTCAATAAATACGATTGAATGAATGAATGAATGAATAATAATCATTATGGTACTTGTTAAGTGCTTACTATGTGCCAAGCACTGTTCTAAGCGCTGGGGTAGATACGAGATAATCAGGTTCATTCATTCAATCGTATTTATTGAGCGCTTACTGTGTGCAGAGCACTGTACTAAGCGCTTGGGAAGTACAAGTTGGCAACATATAGAGACGGTCCCTACCCAACAGTGGGCTCACAGTCTAGAAGTGCGGTGCTCACAGTCTTCATCCCCATTTTACAGATGAGGCAACTGAGGCACAGAGAACTGAAGTGACTTGCCCAAGGTCACACAGCAAATGGGGGATCCGGGATTAGAACTCACGCCCTTGGTCTCCCAATCCCCGGCTCTCGCCATTAGGCCGTGCGGCTTCTCAATATTTTCTACCCCGGTGCTTAGAGCAGTGCCTGGCGTGTAATAAGAACCTAAAAAATACCATTCAAAGAAAAAACAAAGGAAAAAAATAAAACCAGATGCTCAAGAGATGTGTTAGCTAGCTGGAGGTTTTAGAGGACAAAAAGTTACCCAACTGTATTAGAGAGACAATAAAAAATGAATCCTGATCCATCTTGCCACAGACCCGTTATTTCTCTCCCCTCAGAACTCAGGAGCATAACGAGAACATTATTTGTCGTGTATTTTCCTACCTGTCATGACGGGGGTGATGGGAAGGTGCCCAGCACCGTAAACTCTATTTTCCCCTTCTCTCCAACGAGCACTAGATTTTCTTGTTCTCCTCAATTACATTTGACAGGATAATAATTCACACCAGATGACCAAGTTAGAACAGCTGGCCGTATAATTTCAGGGAAATACAGTATTGGGTTCTATATTTATTCTATCGGAGGTTTGATTCAAATCTTCGACGGCCTTTGAGAAGGACTCTTCGAACTACAGAAGCAGAATATTCTCTGCATCGGGGAATTGAAAGAGAGCGGAGGCCAGAAAGGGTGCCGAGCGGTGGAGATGCTTGTGTTGTTTTTATCAAACACATTGCTTGCCCTAAATATTTTCTCCTCTAAATGCATCTTTCCGTCTTGGGGGTCTCAGTCTAGGGAGACCAAGGAAGGAAAATATATTTGATTTTTCAGAGTTGGCCTCTGTATTTGGAGAAGACGCTGCTGAGGGTGAAATTTCTTTTATTCAGCTATGCCGGGCCCTGTTCTAAGCGCTGGGGTGGATACGACGTAATCCCGGTCCCGCGTGGGGCTCACAGTCTCCATCCCCATTTTCCAGATGAAGGAACTGAGGCCCGGAGAAGTGAAGTGATTTGCCCAAGGTCATGTTTGTACATATTTATTACTCTATTTATTTATTTTACCTGTAAATATCTATTCTATGTATTTTATTTGGTTAGTATGTTTGGTTTTGTTCTCTGTCTCCCCCTTTTAGACTGTGAGCCCACTGGTGGGTAGGGACTGTCTCTATATGTTGCCAACTTGTACTTCCCAAGCGCTTAGTACAGTGCTCTGCACACAGTAAGCACTCAATAAATATGATTGATTGATTGATTGATTGAAGTGGCAGAGCTGGGATTAGAACCCAGATCCTCCTGACTCCCAGGAGTGTGCTCTCTCCGCTTGGCCACACTGCTTCTCACTTGACCCACTGGGCTGTGTGATCTTGGGTAAGTCACTTCACTTAATAATTATAATAATAATGATGGTATTTGTATGTGGCAGACACTGTTCTAAGTGCCGGGATAGATGCGAAATAATCAGGTTGTCCCACGTGGGGCTCACAGTCTTAATCCCCATTTTTCAGATGAGGTAACTGAGGCACAGAGAAGTGAAGTGACTTGCCCAAGGTCACACAGCTGATAAATGGCGGAGATGGGATTAGAACCCGCGACCTCTGACTCCCAAGCCCGGGCTCTTTCCACTAAGCCACCCTCCTTCTCAATTCTCTGGGCCTCAGTCATCTCAACTGTAAAAAGGGAATTAAACCTGTGAGCCCCTTGTGGGACAGCAACTGTGTCTGACCCTATTATCTCATCTCTACTCCAGTGCTTACTACAGTGCCTGGCACAAAGTAAGCGCATAACAAATACCCCAGTTATTATTATTATTACTGTTATGAGCCATGCTGCTTCCCAAATTCACCTTGGAGTGTTTGTCTGTGGCTTAAAAAGCCAACGTAGGATCTAGCACGTAAAAAATACCCCAATTATTATTATTATTGTTGTTATGAGCCATGCTGCTTCCCAAATTCACCTTGGAGTGTGTGTCTTTGGCTAAAAGTCAATCAATCAATCAATCAATCATATTTATTGAGCGGTTACTGTGTGCAGAGCACTGTACTAAGTGCTTGGGAAGTACAAGTTGGCAACATATACAGTCCCTACCCAACAGTGGGCTCACAGTCTAAAAGGGGGAGACAGAGAACAAAACCAAACATACTAACAAAATGAAATAAATAGAATAGATATGTACAAGTAAGATAAATAAATAAATAAATAGAGTAATAAATATGTACAAACATATATACATATATACAGGTGCTGTGGGGAAGGGAAGGAGGTAAGATGGGGGGGGGAAGCCACTGTAGTATCCACAGCCTTGTACACACTGACACAGATGGTGTTTTTGTTCGTGTCCTTAATAATAATAATGATAATAATAACGGTATTATTAAATAAACGGTATTAATAAACGGTATTAATAAACGGTATTTACTAAGTGCTTACTATGTGCAACGCAGTGTTTTAAGTGCTGGGGAGGTTACAAGGTGATCAGGTTGTCCCACGGGGGGTTGGGGGGGGGGGGCTGACAGTCTTAATTCTCATTTTACAGATGAGGGAACTGAGGCCCAGAGAAGTTAAGTGACTTGCCCAAAGTCACACAGGTGACAATTGTTGAAACCTGGATTTGAATCAATCAATCAATCAATCAATCAATCATATTTATTGAGCGCTTACTATGTGCAGAGCACTGTACTAAGCGCTTGGGAAGTACAAATTGGCAACACATAGAGACAGTCCCTACCCAACAGTGGGCTCACAGTCTAAAAGGGGGAGACAGAGAACAGAACCAAACATACCAACAAAATAAAATAAATAGGATAGAAATGTACAAGTAAAATAAATAAATAAATAAATAAACAGAGTAATAAATATGTACAACCATATATACATATATACAGGTGCTGTGGGGAAGGGAGGGAGGTAAGATGGGGGGATGGAGGGGGGACGAGGGGTAGAGGAGGGAAGGGGCTCAGTCTGGGAAGGCCTCCTGGAGGAGGTGAGCTCTCAGCAGGGCCTTGATAATAATTTGATGATAATTTGAACCCATGAACTCCAAAGCCCGGGCTCTTTCCACTGAGCCACGCTGCTTCTCTGAATATCATGTGAATCTCTGAATCGTGTGAATCTCTGAATCATCCTGGTCCTTGTGAATCATGTCTGTCTCTCCTTCTACATGGAGTTTTGGCTCAAAAACAGCCATTCATGGCTTGACCACGCCGTCCTTACCCACTGGCTTCCAGGGTTCAGCTGGGATGCCTTGCCAGCTGTGTGACCTTTGGCAAGTCACGTCACCTCTCTGGGCCTCAGTTGCCTCATCTGCAAACTGGGGATTGAGACTACGAGCCCTACGTGGGACACCCGATTTGCTTGTATCTGCCCCAGCGCTTAGCACAGTGCCTGACACATAGTAAGAGTTTAACAAACATTGTCATTATTTTGCCGCCCCATCTGAAGCTTTGCTTTCGTCTTGTGTTATGCTGTTGCGTTGTTTCATTCATTCGTTCATTCAATCCTATTTATTGAGTGCTTACTGTGTGCAGAGCACTGGACTAAGCACTTGGGAAGTACAAGTTGGCAACATATAGAGACAGTCCCTACCCAACAATGGGCTCACAGTCTCGAATGGGGGGACAGACAACAAAACATGTAGACAGGTGTCAAAGTCATCAGAAAAAATAGCGGCGTCACGGACACATCTCTCCCGGAAGGCCCTGCTCTCCATCTCCCATCGTTCTACTATTGGATCCACAGCGTTTTCTTGGGAAAACAGATTTTTCTCGGGGAAAAATCTGGAAGTGGTTGACCACTGCCGCCTTCCGCACAGTAAACCTGAGTCTCCGCCCTCGACTGTCTCCCGTGCGGCTACTGCTCAGGTCGGGGGCGTTTTGCCTTGTAGCTTTCATTCATTCAATCATATTTATTGAGTGCTTACTGTATGCAGAGCACTGTACTAAGTCCAAGTTGGCAACACATAGAGACGGTCCCTACCCAACAGCAGGCTCACAGTCTAGAAGGGGGAGACAGACGACAAAACAAAACATATTAACAAAATAAAATAAATAGAATAAATACGTACAAGTAAAATAAATAGAGTAATAAATATGTACAAACATATATACAGGTGCTGTGGGGAGGGGAAGGAGGTAAGGCGGGGGGATGGGAAGGGAGACGAGGGGGAGAAGAAGGAGGGGGCTCTAGCCACTGGCCAAGCTAGGAATGGAATGGACAGGGCTCTGCTTCATTCATTCACTCATTCAGTCGTATTTATTGAGCACTTACTGTGTGCAGAGCACTGTACTAAGTGCTTGGGAAGTACAAGTTGGCAACACATAGAGACGGTCCCTACCCAACAGCGGGCTCACAGTCTAGAAGGGGGAGACAGACAAGAAAACAAAACATATTAACAAAATAAAATAAATAGAATAGATATCAATCAATCAATCATATTTATTGAGCGCTTACTGTGTGCAGAGCACTGTACTAAGCGCTTGGGAAGTACAAGTTGGCAACCTATAGAGACGGTCCCTACCCAACAGTGGGCTCACAGTCTATAAGTGGGAGACAGAGAACAAAACCAAACATACTAACAAAATAAAATAAATAGAATAGATATGTACGAGTAAAATAAATAAATAAATAGAGTAATAAATACTAACAAATATATACATATATACACAACAGCAGGCTCACAGTCTAGAAGGGGGAGACAGAGAATAATACAAATGATATTACAAAACAAAACATATTCACTCTCCCTCCTGTACCCAAGACTGGTAGAGAACTGGAAACTCTCCAGATGCCACCCTGAGAGGGGGAGGCTTTGTTCTACCGTGTCCTTAAAACACTCCCTCTGCCCTCCTGCCTTTCCTTCTTCCAGTGTTGGCTTCCCACATGTCACCTGTCTGGGTCTCCATCTTCATTCGTCCTCCTCACAGGTCTTGCTGTATTGCAGCGAGCCCAGATAATAATAATGATAATAGTAATAATAATAATAGTTGTGGTCTTTGTGAGGCACTTACTATATGCCAAGCACCATACTAAGCGCTGCAGCGCATACAAGCCAATTCGTTTGAACGTAGTCCCTGACCCACGTGAGTTAATAATAATGATGGCATTTTTATTAAGCGCTTACTATGTGCAAAGCACTGTTCTAAGCGCTGGGGAGGTTACAAGGTGATCAGGTTGTCCCACGGGGGGCTCAAAGTCTTTTAGACTGTGAACCCTTTTAGACTGTGAGCCCACTGTTGGGTAGGGACTGTTTCTATATGGTGCCAACTTGTGCTTCTCAAGCGCTTAGTACAGTGCTCTGTACACAGTAAGCGCTCAATACGATTGATGATTGATTGATTGATTGATTCTAAGCACTGGGGAGGCTACAAGGTGATCAGGTTGCCCCACGGGAGGCTCACAGTCAGTCCCCATTTTACAGATGAGGTAACTGAGGCCCAGAGAAGTGAAGTGACTTGCCCAAAGTCACACAGCTGACAATTGGCGGAGCCAGGATTTGAACCCATGAACTGTGACTTCAAAGCCCATGCTCTTTCCACTGAGCCATGCTGCTTCTCAATAATAATAATAATAATAATAATAATAATGATAATACTACTACTAATAATGATGGTATTTGTTAAGCACTTACTATGTGCCAAGCATTGTTCTCAGCACTGGGGTAGATACAAGGTAATCAGGTTGTTCCACGTGGGGCTCATTCATTCATTCAATTGCATTTATTGAACAGTTACTGTGTGCAGAGCACTGTACTAAGCACTTGGAAAGTACAATTCCAAAGTACAGAGAAGCAGTGTGGCTCAGTGGAAAGAGCCCGGGCTTGGGAGTCAGAGGTTATGGGTTCTAATCCCGGCTCCGCCGCTTGTCAGTTGTGTGACTTTAGGCAAGTCACTTAACTTCTCTGTGCCTTAGTCACCTCATCTGGAAAATGGGGATTAAGACTGTGAGCCCCATGTGGGACAAACTGATCACCTTCAATCCCCTCACTGCTTAGAACAGTGCTCGGCACATAGTAAGCGCTTAACAAATACCATTATTATTATTATTACAATTCAGCAACAGATAGAGACAATCCCTACCCGACAATGAGCTCACAGTCTCAATCCCCATTTTACAGATGAGGTCACTGAGGCCCAGATAAGTGAAGTGACTTCCCGGAGGCCACACGGCAGGCAAGCGGTGGAGCTGGGATTAGAACCCATGACCATGGGGCTCTCAGGCGCGGGCTCTTTCGACAATGGAAAGAGCCCGGGCTTTGGACTCAGAGGTCATCGGTTCAAATCCCGGCTCCACCACTTTTCAGCTGTGTGACTTTGGGCAAGTCACTTAACTTCTCTGGGCCTCAGTTCCCTCATCTGTAAAATGGGGATGAAGACTGTGAGACCCCCGTGGGACAATCTGATCACCTTGTATCTCCCCCAGCGCTTAGAACAGTGCTTTGCACTTAGTAAGCGCTTAATAAATGCCATCATTATTATATTATTATTATGCCTGGGTGAGTTTCGTTGCGGAGAGGATGGACGTGTCCCGGAGCTTCACTTTGTGCCATCTTCTCTTGCCATCTGATGTTGGGTCTGTGGATCTAGACTGTGAGCCCGCCGTTGCGTAGGGACCGTCTCTGTATGTTGCCAACTTGTACTTCCCAAGCGTTTAGTACAGTGCTCTGCACACAGTAAGCGCTCAATCAATACGATTGAATGAATGAATGATCTGGCCGAGAAGTCGGACGTGGTGGGTGGTTGGAGGTTCTGGGTTTCCCAGCCAGAGAGAGGATCGGAGAACATTCCGGCTCTGGAGCTTGGAGTTTGGTCCGGAGCCTCTGACAGGGAGCTGCCGCCACACTCTGGGTGACAGTCTCACAGAGGATAATTGATTAATTAATTCATTCAGTCAATCGTATTTATTGAGCGCTTACTGTGTGCAGAGCACTGTACTAAGAGCTTGGGAAGTACAATCGGCAACAGAGACAGTCCCTACCCAACAACGGGCTCACAGTCTAGAAGGGAGAGACAGTCAACAAAACAAAAGGAGTTTGGTCCGGAGCCTCTGACACGGAGCTACCGCCATACGCTGGGTGACAGTCTCACAGAGGATAATTGATTAATCATCATCATCATCAATCGTATTTATTGAGCGCTTACTATGTGCAGAGCACTGTACTAAGCGCTTGGGAAGTACAAATTGGCAACATATAGAGACAGTCCCTACTCAACAGTGGGCTCACAGTCTAAAAGATTAATTAATTAATTCATTCAGTCAATCGTATTTATTGAGCGCTTACTGTGTGCAGAGCACTGTACTAAGAGCTTGGGAGTACAATCGGCAACAGATAGAGACGGTCCCTACCCAACAACGGGCTCACAGTCTAGAAGGGAGAGACAGTCAACAAAACAAAAGGAGTTTGGTCCGGAGCCTCTGACACGGAGCTACCGCCATACGCTGGGTGACAGTCTCACAGAGGATAATTGATTAATTCATTCATTCAGTCAATCGTATTTATTGAGCGCTTACTGTGTGCAGAGCACTGTACTAAGAGCTTGGGAAGTACAATCGGCAACAGATAGAGACGGTCCCTACCCAATAACGGGCTCACAGTCTAGAAGGGAGAGACAGACAACAAAACAAAACAAGTAGACAGGTGTCAATACCATCAGAATAAACAGAATTATAGCTATATACACATCATTAATAAAACAAACAGAATAATAAACATGTACACATATAGACAAGTGCTGTGGGGAGGAGGAGGGGGGAGGGAGGAGGGGTGATGGGGAGGCTTAGTCAGGGAAGGCGTCCTGGAGGAGGTGAGTTCTCAGTAGGGCCTTGAAGAGACCTAGTTTGGTGGATCAGTCAATCAATCAATCAATCAGTCGTATTTATTGAGCACTTACTGGGTGCAGAACACTGTATCAAGCGCTTGGGAAGTACAAGTTGGCAACATATAGAGACGGTCCCTACCCAAAGGTGGGCTCACAGTCTAGAAGGGGGAGACAGAGAACAAAACAAAACATATTAACAGAATAAAATAAATAGAATAGATATGTACAAGTAAAATAAATAAATAGAGTAATAAATACATACATACATGTATGCATATATACAGGTGCTGTGGGGAAGGGAAGGATGTGCGGAGGGAGGGCATTCCAGGCCAGAGGTAGGACATGGGCCGGGGGTCGACGGATAATGATAAAGGTTGTGGTATTTGTTAAGCGTTTGCTGTGTGTCGAGCACTGAATTAAGGGCTGGGATAAAAGCAGGGAAGCAGAGTGGCCTAGTGAGCAGCAGCGTGGCTCAATGGAAAGAGCATGGGCTTGGGGATCAGAGGTCATGGGTTCAAATCCCTGCTCTGCCAATTGTCAGCTGTGTGACTTTGGGCAAGTCACTTCACTTCTCTGGGCCTCAGTTACCTCATCTGTAAAATGGGAATTCCTTCATTCAATCGTATTTATTGAGCGCTTACTGTGTGCAGAGCACTGTACTAAGCGCTTGGGAAGGATAAGTTGGCAACATATAGAGATGGTCCCTACCCCACAGTGGGCTCACAGTCTAGAAGGGGGAGACAGAGAACAAAACATATTAACAAAATAAAATAAATAGAATAAATATGTACCAATAAAATAAATAAATAAATAGAGCAACAAATATGTACAAACATATATACATATATACAGGTGCTGTAGGGAGGGGAAGGAGGTAAGGCGAGAGGAAGAAGGGGGCTCAGTGTGGGAAGGCCTCCTGGAGGAGGTGAGCTCTCAGTAGGGGTTTGAAGGGAGGAAGAGAGCGAGCTTGGAGGATGGGCAGAGGGAGGGCATTCCAGGCCAGGGGGAGGACGTGGGCCGGGGGTCGACGGCCGTATGGGCGAGAATGAGGCACATCCATTCATTCATTCATTCATTCATTCATTCAATCATATTTATTGAGCGCCTACTGTGTGCAGAGCACTGTACTAAGCACTTGGGAAGTACAAGTTGGCAACATCTAGAGACGGTCCCTACCCAACAGTGGGCTCACAGTCTAGAAGAGACTAGAAGAGACATGAGTGCAGAGAAGCAGCAAGGCTCAGTGGAAAGTGCCCGGGCTTTGGAGTCAGAGGTCATGGGTTCTAATCCCGCCTCTGCCACTTGTCAGCTGTGTGACTTTGGGCAAGTCACTTCACTTCTCTGGGCCTCAGTTTCCTCATCTGTAAAGTGGGGATTAAGACTGTGAGCCCCCCATGAGACAACCTGATCACCTTGTAACTTCCCCAGTGCTTAGAACAGTGCTTTGCACATAATAAGCACTTAATAAATGCCATCATCATTCAGAATACAGAACTAAGCGCTTGGGAAAAACAAATGTAACATGAAGCAACTTGAGAAGCAGCATGGCAGAGTGGACAAAAAGTAGAACCGGAAGTCCGAGGTCATGGGTTCTCATCCTGGCTCTGCCACTTATCAGCTGTGTGACATTGGGTAAGTCACTTCATTTCTCTGTGCCTCAGTTCCCTCATCTGTAAAATGGGGATTAAGACTGTGAGCCCCACCTGGGACAACCTGATTGCCTTGTATCTACCCCAGCATTTAGAACAGTGCTTGGCACATAGTAAGCGCTTACCAAACACCATTATTTGTTTTTATTATTATTCCCTGGTCCTCCGTCATCTCATCTGTAAAATGGGGATGAAGACTGTGAGTCCCAGGTGGGACGGGGACCAGGTCTGACCTGATTAGCCTCCCCCTTCTAGACTGTGAGCCCGTTGTTGGGAAGGGACCGTCTCTATATGATCCTGATTTGTACTTCCCAAGCGCTTAGTACAGTGCTCTGCACACAGTGGCATTAGAGGCCATGGGTTCGAATCCTGGCTCTGCCATATGTCTGCTGTGTGACCTTGGGCAAGTCACTTAACTTCTCTGAGCCTCTCTTACCTCATCTGTAAAATGGGGATTAAGTCTGTGAGCCCCCCGTGGGACAACCTGATCACCTTGTAACCTCCCTAGTGCTTAGAACAGTGCTTTGCACTTAGTAAGCACTTAATAAATGCCATCATTACTATTATAATTATCATTAATAAATTGATTTTACTTGTACATATTTACTATTCTATTTATTTTGTTAATGATGTGCATATAGCTTTAATTCTATTTGTTCTGACAATTTTGACACCTGTCTACAGGTTTCATTTTGTTGTCTGTCTCCCCCTTCTAGACTGTGAGCCCACTGTTGGGTAGGGACCGTCTCTATATGTTGTTGCTGACTTGTCCTTCCCAAGCGCTTAGTACAGTGTTCTGCACACAGTAAGTGCTCAATAAATACGACAGAATGAATGAATAATTAAATACGATTGAATGAGTGGATGAAATGAATTAGCGGGTATCGACCACGGCGATTCTGACTCCAGGCCGGGGCTCTACGCACTGCTCCATGCTGCTTCTCAAGTGCTGATTCAGAAGGAAGACCATCAAGTCAAACACAACCCCCCTCCCACACCGGACTCCAAATCCCACTGTTGGGTAGGGACTGTCTCTATATGTTGCCAACTTGTACTTCCCAAGCGCTTAGTACAGTGCTCTGCACACAGTAAGCGCTCAATAAATACGATGGATTGATTGATTGATCTAGTGGGGTCGGGGGAGGAGGGCACAGGTCAACACTGTGGGAACTTAAAAAGACTGAACTGAGATGCTTCTGCTCTGAGAAATGCATTCATTCCTTCAACCGTATTTATTGAGCGCTCACTGTATGCAGAGCACTGTACTAAGCACTTGGAAAGTACAATTCGGCAACAGACCGAGACGGTCCCTACCCAACAACGGGCTCGCGGTCTAGAAGGTGGGAGACAGACAGCAAAACAAGTAGACAGGCATCAAATAGCATATATGTTGCCAACTTGTACTTCCCAAGTGCTTAGTACAGTTCTCTGCACACAGTAAGCGTTCAATAAATACAATTGATTGATTGATTGATCAAAAATAGATAAATAGAATTACAGAATTAATATTTGGTGGAGTGGGAGGGGAGGAGATGGAACAGGGGACTTGAAATGGGAACATCCCCTAAATGGGGAGCATTTATTATTCATTCACACATTCACTCATTCAATCATATTTATTGAGCGCTTACTGTGTGCAGAGCACTGTACTAAGTGCTTGGAAGGTACAATTCGGCAACAGAGACAGTCCCTACCCAGAAACAGGCTCACAGTCTAGAAGGGGGAGGCAGACAACAAAACAAAACAAGTAGACAGGTGTCAATGCCGTCATAATAGATAAATAGAATTATAGATAAATACATCATTAATAAAATTAATAATAATAATAATGGCATTTATTAAGCACTTATGATGTGCAAAGCACTGTTCTAAGCACTTTACACAAGTGCTGTGGGGAGCAGAAGGGGTTAAGGCATAGGGGGAGGGAGTGATGATGGGGATGGGAGGAGGTGCAGAGGAAAAGGGGGGATAATCTGGGAAGGCCTCCTGGGGGAAGTGAGCTCTCAGTAGAGCTTTGAAGGGAGGAAGAGAGCTACAAAACCCTCCCTCCTCATATCAGACAGGCTTATTCATTCATTCAATCATATTTATTGAGCACCTACAGTATGCAGAGCACTGTACTAAGCGCTTATTGAAGGGACATCTCCTCCAGGAAGCCTTCCCTGATTGAATCCTCCTCTGCTCTTCTCACACTCCCTTCTGTGCTGCTCTGACTTGCTCCTTCATTCATCCTCCCTCCCTTCCCCACATGTATGTATCCATATATAGCTGTAGTTTATTTATCTATTTATTTTTTTATATCAGTGTCTGCCTCCCCCTCAAGGCTGTGAGCTCAATGTGGGCAGGGAATGCATCTGATGTTATATCGTACTCTCCTAAGCGCTTAGTACAGTGCTTTGCACACAGTAAGTGCTCAGTAAATATGACTGAATGAATGAATTAACCCAGCCCCCAGACTTCGCTCCCCTTCTGCTAACCTTCTCACTGTGCCTCTTTCGAAGCAGTGTGGATCAGTGGAAAGAGCCCGGGCTTTGGAGTCAGAGGTCACGGGTTCAAATCCCGACTCCGCCGACTGTCAGCTGTGTGACTTTGGGCAAGTCACTTAACTTCTCGGTGCCTCAGTTACCTCATCTGTAAACTGGGGATTAAGACTGTGAGCCCCACGTGGGACAACCTGACCACCATGTATCCCCCCAGTGCTTAGAGAAGTGCTTTGCACATAGTAAGCGCTTAACAAATACCATCGTTATTATTATTCTTCTCTTCTGTCTCACTCCATATCTCCAGCCCTCATCCTGCCTCTGGCCTGGAACGCCCTCCCTTCTCAAATCCGACAATGACTCTACCCCTGCTTCGAAGCCTTATCGAAGGCCCGTCTCCTCCAAGAAGCCTTCCCTGGCTAAGCCCTCCTTTCCTCTTCTCCCACTCCCTTCTGCATCGCCCTGATTTGTTCCCTTTATTCATCTCTGCCATCTTCCAGCCCCACAGCACTTATGTCCATATCTATCATTTCTTTATATGTCCGTCGCCCCTCTAGACTGTAAGCTCATTGTGGGCAGGGAACGTGTCTGTTTATTGTTGTATTGTACTCTCAATCCATCAATCAATCAATAAATCATATTTATTGAGCGCTTACTGTGTGTATTAAGCGCTTGGGAAGTACAAGTTGGCAACATATAGAGACGGTCCCTACCCAACAGTGGGCTCACAGTCTAGAAGGGGGAGACAGAGAACAAAACCAAACATACTAACAAAATAAAATAAATAGAATAGATAGGTACAAGTAAAATAAATAAATAAATAGAGTAATAAATATGTACAAACATATATACAGGTGCTGTGGAGAAGGGAAGGAGGTAAGACAAGCACTGTTCTAAGCGCTGGGGAGGGCACAAGGTGATCAGGTTGTCCCACGTGGGGCTCACAGTCTTAATCCCCATTTTCCAGATGAGGTAACTGAGGCCCAGAGAAGTGAAGTGGCTTTACCGAAGTCACACAGCTGACAATTGGCGGAGCTGGGATTTGAACCCATGACCTCTGACTCCAAAGCCCGGGCTTTTTCCAGTGAGGCATGCTGCTTCTCCAAGTGCTTAGTATAGTTCTCTGCACACAGTAAGTGCTCAGTAAATACGATTGAATGACTGTAAGCGTTTTAGCTGTTGAACTGGAGACGGCAATGCACATTCTCCATTTTCCTTCACCCTCCATCTCGAAAGTGGTTGAGAAACCGATGATCAATAATTTTCATCTTGGCTCAGTGGGAAGAGCCCGGGCTTTGGAGTCAGAGGTCGTGGGTTCAAATCTTGCCTCCACCACTTGTCAGCTGTGTGACTTTGGGTAAGTCATTTCACTTCTCTGGGCCTCAGTTACCTCACCTGTAAAACGGGGCATGACTGTGAGCATCTCCATGGGACAACCTGATCACCTTGTATCCCCCAGTGCTTAGAACAGTGCTTTGTCCATAGTAAGCGCTTAATAAATGCCATTATTATTATTATCCTGCGGCGGGTGGTGAAACCTTTTGGTCTTCAGCTCTCTGCAAGCAGAAGGTGAATGGCCTAGCCTCTCCCGAAGATGCCCACACAAGAACATATAGCTTTAATTCGGTTTGTTCTGACGATTTTGACACCTGTCTACATGTTTTGTTTTGTTATCAGTCTCCCCCTTCTAGACTGTGAGTCCATTGTTGGGTAGGGACCGTCTCTATATGTTGTCGACTTGTACTTCCCAAACGCTTAGTACGGTGCTTTGCACATAGTAAGCGCTCAATAAATACGATTGAATGAAGGTGAAACAGAGGAGGATAACGAGGCAGAAGAAACCGCTACGACGGGTAACTCATGAGGTCGCAGAAACTTGGGAAGCACAAGTCGGCAACATCCAGAGACAGTCTCGACCCAACAACGGGCTCACAGTCTAGAAGGGGACAGTTCCGCAACAAACAAAAACTCCGCACTGTTGGCTTTAATAATAATAATAATAATAATAATAATAATGGTATTTATTAAGCGCTTACTATTTGCAAAGCACTGTTCTAAGCGCTGGGAAGGTTACAAGGTGATCAGGTTGTCCCACGGGGGACTCACAGTCTTAATCCCCTTTTTACAGATGAGGTATCTGAGACCCAGAGAAGTTAAGTGACTTGCCCAAAGTCACATAGCTGACAATTGGCAGAGCCGGGGCTTGAACCCATGACCTCTGACTCCAAAGGCCGGGCTCTTTCCGCTGAGCCGTCCAACTCCTTGGGCAAGTTACTTCACTTCTCTGGGCCTCAGTTACCTCATCTGTAAAATGGGGACTGTGAGCCCCACGCGGGACAGGGACTGCATCCAACCTGATCAGCTTGCAACCACTCCAGTGCTTCGGCCCGGCGCGTAGTTAAGCGCTTAACAAACGCCATAATTATTATTATTACTATTGTGCGGTCAGACAAAGAGCAGGAAACGGGTCCAGGGTGGGGGCTTTCAAATGGAAGCTCAAATAATAATAATAATGATAGCATTTATTAAGCGCTTACTACGTGCAAAGCACCGTTCGAAGCGCTGGGGAGGTTACAAGGCAATCAGGTTGTCCCACAGGGGGCTCACAGTCTTAATCCCTGTTTTACAGATGAGGGAACTGAGGCACAAAGTTAAGTGACTTGTCCAAAGTCACACAGCTGATGAGTGGCGGAGCCAGGAGTCGAACCCATGACCTCTGACTCCAAAGTCCGGGCTCTTTCCACTGTGCTTCGCTGCTTCTCCAAGCTCCCGCCCACCCGAGAAGCGAATTGTCGATGTTTGGGGAGAGAGCGGAGCTGGGAAAATTCACTTGGGACGCGGGGCCAGAAGACCAGAAGAAATGGGCAGACTGACATTGCTCGGTTTTATTAACTCATCCGTAATTAGCCCGTAGCTTAGACGCAATTTAACTGAAGCCATATGGGCTAATGTAGCGTCGAAAGTAACCCCCTGCCCGCCCCAGTCTGCCGTGTGGATGGCGGATTAGCATCAGACGAACAGCAAGACCCGTTTAACGAGGACAGTCAGCCGGGCCAGTGAGCTGGCTGCCTAAACACGTCCATTAAACGGCCTGATTTTCAAGATTTTCCAAATTAGCCCATTCGTCCGTGGATGCCGCCTTGGACCGATCCCACCCGAGACGTAAAGCTTCGGACGTGGCAGCGATTTAGGCGTTTGCCCTTGGCTTGCCCTTAAAAATAATAATAATAATAATAGTAATAATAAAATAACAATAATAATAATAATGGCATTTATTAAGTGCTTACTATGTGCAAAGCACTGTTCTAAGCGCTGGGGAGGTTACAATGTGGTCAAGTTGTCCCACATGGGACTCACAGTCTTAATCCCTTCTAGACTGGGAGCCCGCCGGTGGGTAGGGACCGTCTCTATATGTTGCCAACTTGTGCTTCCCAAGAGCTTAGTCCAGTGCTCTGCACACAGTAAGCGCTCAATAAATGATGATAATGATGATGATGATGGCATTTGTTAAGCGCTTACTATGTGCAAAGCACTGTTCTAAGCGCTGGGGAGGCTACAAGGTGATCAGGCTGCCCCACGGGAGGCTCACAGTCAGTCCCCATTTTACAGATGAGGGAACTGAGGCACAGAGAAGTTGTGACTTGCCCAAAGTCACACAGCTGGCAAATTTAGGCGTTTGCCCTTGGCTTGCCCTTAATAATAATAATAATGATGACATTTATTAAGTGCTTACTACATGCAAAGCACTGTTCTAAGCGCTGGGGAGGTTACAAGGTGATCAGGTTGTCCCACATGGGGCTCACAGTCTTAATCCCTTCTAGACTGGGAGCCCACTGTTGGGTAGGGACCGTCTCTATATGTTGCCAACTTGTGCTTCCCAAGCGCTTAGTATAGTGCTCTGCACACAGTAAGCACTCAATAAATGATGATAATGATGATGATGATGGCATTTGTTAAGCGCTTACTATGTGCAAAGCACTGTTCTAAGCACTGGGGAGGCTACAAGGTGATCAGGTTGCCCGACGGGAGGCTCACAATCAGTCCCCATTTTACAGATGAGGTAACTGAGGCACAGAGAAGTGAAGTGACTTGCCCAAAGTCACACAGCTGGCAAATGCCGCTTGATTGATTAATCCCCATTTTACAGATGAGGTAACTGAGGCCCAGAGAAGTGAAGTGACTTGCCCAAAGTCACATAGCTGACAATTGGTGGAGCCAAGATTTGAACCCCTGACCTCTGACTCCAAAGCCTGTGATCTTTCCACTGAACCATGCTGCTTCTTCCCTTTTTATGGTATCTGTTAATAATGAATATAATAATGGCTGAGGGATTTGGTAAGCGTTTACTACGTGCCAGGCACTGTGCTAAGCGCTGGGGTGGCAATGAGCACGATGATCAGGTTAGACAAAGTCCCTGCCCCACATAGGGCTCACAGTCTTAACCCCCATTTTGCAAATGTTAAGCCCTTACTACGCATCTAACACTGTTCTAAGCGCTGGGTTAGATACAAGTTGCTCCCACCTCCACCACTTGTCTGCTGTGTGACCTTGGGCCAATCGCTTAACTTCTCTGTGCCTCAGTTACCTTCTCTGTAAAATGGGGGTTAAAAGTGTGAGCCCCATGTGGGACATCCTGATTACCCTGTATCTACCCCAGTGCTTAGAACAGTGCTTGGCACATAGCAGAGAAGCCGCGTGGCTCAGTGGAAAGAACCCAGGCTCTGGAGTCAGAGGTCATGGGTTCAAATCCCGCCAATTGTCGGCTGTGTGTGACTTTGGGCAAGTCACTTTGCTTCTCTGGGCCTCAGTTACCTCATCTGTAAAATGGGGATGAAGACTGTGAGCCCCACTTGGGACAACCTGATCACCTTGTAACCTCCCCAGCGCTTAGAACAGTGCTTTACACATAGTAAGTGCTTAATAAATGCCCTTATTATTATTATTATTATTATTATTATTATTATTATTATTGTAAGCACTTAACAAATACCATCATTATTATTGTTATTATTAGGTTGGACACAGTCTCCTGTCCCTCCTGGAGCTCGCAGCCTAAGTAAGAGGGAGAAGAGGAGTACTGAGGCACAGAGAAGTGAAGAGACTAGCCCAAGGCCGCACAGCAAGCAGTTGGCAAAGTCAAGATTAGAACCCAAGTCCTCCGACTCCCAAGCCCGGGCTCTTTCCACAAGGCCACATTGGATCTCTCTATATGACCGTCTCTATATGTTGCCAACTTGTCCTTCCCAAGCGCTTAGTACAGTGCTCTGCACACGGTAAGCGCTCAATAAATACGATTGATTGATTGATTGATCTGCAGCGTCGCCTAGTAGAAAGAAGTTGGCCTTCAGAGGATCTGGGTTCTAGACTGTCCGCTTGTTGCGGGCAGGGAATATGTCTGTTATATTATTATATCATCCTCACCCAAGCGCTCAGCACAGTGTTCTGCTCACAGTAAGGGCTCAATAAATAGGACAAATTGATTGATTCTAATTCTGATGCTCCCTCCTCCCCGCTGGGTACCGGTAGCTGTAGATGTAATAATTATAGTACTTGTGAAGCACTTAGTATGTGGCAGGCTCTGTACTAAGCGCTGGGGTAGATACGAGATAGGTTGAACGTAATCCACATCCCACGTGGGGCTCCCAGTCTAGGTACGAGGGAGGAGGACTGAATCCTCATTTGACAGATGGGGAAACTGAGGCCCAGAGAAGTTAAGTGATGTGCCCGAGGTCACGCAGCCGAGAAGCTGCTTAGCGCTTAGTCCAGTGCTCTGCGCACAGTAAGCACTCAATAAATACGATTGATTGAATGAATGACAGCCTGTGTCCAACCTGATTTGCTTGTATCCACTGTAGTGCTTGGCTCTTAGTAATAATAATAATAATAATAATAATAATAATAATAATAATAATGATAATGATAATAATAATAATAATAATGGCATTTGTTAAGTGCTTACTATGTGCAGAGCACTGTTCTAAGCGCTGGGGGGGATACAAGGTGATCAAGTTGTCCCACTTGGGGCTTACAGTCTTAATCCCCATTTTACAGATGAGGGAACTGAGGCTCGGAGAAGTTAAGTGTCTTGCCCAAGGTCACACAGCAGAGACGTGGCGGAATCGGGAATGGGGAATCGGGTAAGCTCTTAATATTTATTACTCTATTTATTTATTTTATTTGTACATATTTATTCTATTTATTTTATTTGTTAATACGTTTTGTTTTGTTCTCTGTCTCCCCCTTCTAGACTGTGAGCCCGCTGTTGGGTAGGGACTGTCTCTGTTGCCAACTTGGACTTCCCAAGCGCTTAGTACAGTGCTCTGCACACAGGAAGCGCTCAATAAATACGATTGAATGAATGAATGAAGTGGCAGAGCCGGGATGAGAGTCAGAGGACCTGGGTTCTTTCTGTGAGAAGCAGCGTGGCTCAGTGGAAAGAGCCCGGGCTTTGGAGTCAGAGGTCATGGGTTCAAATCCCGGCTCCTCCAATTGTCAGCTGTGTGACTTTGGGCAAGTCACTTGACTTCTCTGTGCCTCAGTTACCTCATCTGTAAAATGGGGATTAAGATTGTGAGCCCCCTGTGGGACGAGCTGATCACCTTGTAACCTCCCCAGCACTTAGAACAGTGCTTTGCACATAGTAAGTGCTTAATAGATGCCATTATTATTATTATTATTATTATTACTAGGCTCCACTGGAGCAATAGTTCAGGCATGTAGTGCATTGTACAAAGTGAACACTCAATAAATGCCTTTACTGCTACTATCAGTAATAAGAGTGGTATTTGCTAAGCGCCTTCTATGTGCCAAGTACTGATCGAAGAGCTGGGATAGATACAGGATTACCGGGACAGCCGCAGTCCCTGCCCCACGTAGAGTTCGTGATCTAAGAAAGGAAATCGGGTATTTAATCATCATCAATCGTCAATCGTATTTATTGAGCGCTTACTATGTGCAGAGCACTGGACTAAGCGCTTGGGAAGTACAAATTGGCAACATAAAGAGACAGTCCCTACCCAACAGCGGGCTCACAGTCTAAAAGAATGGGCTCTTACTGTGTATTGAGTGCTTAATCCCCCCCCCTACTCAGATGAGGAAACTGCAGCTTGGAGAAGTTAAATGACTTGTCCAAGGTAACCCAGCAGGTAATTGGCAGAGTCTGGATCAATCAATCAATCAATCGTATTTATTGAGCGCTTACTATGTGCAGAGCACTGGACTAAGCGCTTGGGAAGTACAAATTGGCAACATAAAGAGACAGTCCCTACCCAGCAGTGGGCTCACAGTCTAAAAGAGTGGGCTCTTACTGTGTATTGAGTGCTTAATCCCCCCCTACTCAGATGAGGAAACTGCAGCTTGGAGAAGTTAAATGACTTGTCCAAGGTAACCCAGCAGGTAATTGGCAGAGTTTGGATCAATCAATCAATCAATCAATCATATTTATTGAGCACTTACTGTGTGCAGAGCACTGTACTAAGCGCTTGGGAAGTCCAAGTTAGCAACATATAGAGACGGTCCCTACCCAACAGTGGGCTCACAGTCTAGAAGGGGGAGACAGAGAACAAAACCAAACATACTAACAAAATAAAATAAATAGAATAGGTATGTACAAGTAAAACAAATAAATAAATAAATTCCTTCAGTGAACTCTTCCTTCAGTGAATCTGGATCAGAAACCAGATTCTTTCCCCACTGACCCCATGATCACCGTAACAGTAGAATCAGTAGACCGTATTTACTGATCCCTTTTGGGTGTAGAACACCCTCCCCTGTGCCTCAGTTCCCTCATCTGTAAAATGGGGATTAAGACCGTGAGCCCATTGTAGGATCGGGTCTGTGTCCAACCTGATTGTCTTCTATTCATTCATTCATTCAATTGTATTTATTGAGCCCTTTTGGGTGTAGAGCACTATACTAAGCGCTTGGGAGAGTACGATATGACAGAGTTGGCAGACACGTTCCCTGCCCACAGTAAGCATACGGTCTGTAATTTACTTTACAATCAAATAGTAGTTGTACAAGCGATAGAAGTCGAGAAGCAGCTTGGCCTTGTGGAAAGAGCCCGGGCCTGGGATTCAGAGGGCTTTGGTTCTAATCCCGGCTCCACCACCTGTCTGCTGTGTGACCTTGGGTAAGTCACTTCCCTCCCCTGTGCCTCAGTTCCCTCATCTGTAAAATGGGGATTAAGACCGTGAGCCCATTGTAGGATCGGGTCTGTGTCCAACCTGATTGTCTTCTATTCATTCATTCATTCAATTGTATTTATTGAGCGCTTTCTGTGTGCAGAGCACTGTACTATGTGCTTGGGAGAGTAAAATACCATTATAAACAGACACATTCCTAATAATAATAATAATAATAATAATGATGATGATGGCATTTGTTAAGTGCTTACTAGGTAGTAATAATAATGATGATGGCATTTATTAAGCGCTTACTATGTGCAAAGCACTGTTCTAAGCTCTGGAGAGTTACAAGGTGATCAGGTTGTCCCATGTGGGGCTCACGGTCGTATTCCCCATTTTACTGATGAGGGAACTGAGGCACAGAGAAGTGAAGTGACTTGCCCAAAGTCACACAGCTGACAATTGGAGGGGCTGGGATTTGAACCCATGACCTCTGACTCCAAAGTCCGGGCTCTTTCCACTGAGCCACGCTGCTTCTCTAGGTGCCAGGCACTGTACTAAGCGCTGGGGTGGATACAAGCAAATCGTACCGGACACAGCCCCTTGTCACCAGGTGGGGCTCACAGTCTCTATCCCTATTTTACAGATAAAGTCACTGAGGAACAGAGATGTTAAGTGACTTGCCCAAGGTCACACAGAGGAGCCAGAATGAGAACTCAGGCCCTTCTGACTCCCACGTAAGGGCTCTTTCCACTACGCCATGCCAGCCCACAGAGAGTTTACAGTCTATCATAGTGCTTACACTGTCTGACACATAGTAAGAGCTCAATAATAATAATAATAATAGTGGTATTTGTTAAGTGCTTACTATGTGCCAAGCACTGTTCTAAGCACTGGAGGGGATGCAAGGTGATCAGGTTGTCCCACATGGGGCTCACAGTCTTAATCCCCATTTTACAAATGAGGTAACTGAGACAAAGAGAAGTGACTTACCCAAAGTCACCCAGCAGACAAGTGGCAGAGCCGGGATTAGAACTCACATCCTCTGACTCCCAAGCTGGGGATCTTTCCACTACGCCACGCTGCTCAACATATACATATATATACATATATATGTATATAAATGTTTATATATAATGATAATCCTGGTATTTAAGTGCTCACTATGTGCCAAACACTGTTCTAAACTCTGTGCATTTTACATACATACAAAATGTCCTATTCATTCATTCAATTGTATTTATTGAGCGCTTACTATGTGCAGAGCACTGTACCAAGCGCTTAGAAAGTACAATTCAGCAACAGAGACAATCCCTACCCAACAACGGGCTCTCAGTCTGGAAGGGGGGAGAGAGACAACAAAACAGGTACAAATAAATAGTCATCAATAGCATCAATACAAATAATAGAATTATAAATATATGCATATCATTAATAAAATGAATAGAATAGCAAATAGGTACATATATACACAAGTGCTGTGGGGCGGGGAGGTGGGTAGAGCAGAGGAAGGGTGTTGGGGCGATGGGGAGGGGAGGAGGAGCAGAGGAAAAGGGGGGCCTAGTCTAGGCCCAATCAATCAATCAATCAATAAATGGCATTTATTGAGTGCTTACTGTGTGCAGAGCACTGTACTAAGTGCTTGGGAGAATACAGTACAACAGAACTGGTAAACATGTTCCCCGCCCACAGTGAGCTTCCCGTCTAGAGGACCCCCTACTCTTTATCTGGGTTGTGCCAGGTAAATGAGAAAATCGAGTTTTCCCAAGGCTTTAATCATCCTGTTTGCCTCCGTCAGGACTCCTGCTGAGTTCCTTATGGAACATTAGATTCAGTATATAACTGACAAGTCCTACCTACCTACAAGGGGCTTATGCTCTAAAGGGGGAAGTGGCGGGTTATCTCGGGGAGAGGGGCTGGAGCTTCTCCTAGCCTGTGAGCCTGTTGTTGGGTAGGGACCGTCTCTATATGTTCATTCATTCATTCATTCAATCGTATTTACTGAGCGCTTACTGTGTGCAGAGCACGGTACTAAGCGCTTGGGAAGTGCAAGTTGGCAACATATCATCAATCGTATTTATTGACCGCTTACTGTGTGCAGGGCACACAGATAGAGCACACATATAGAGACGGTCCCTACCCAACAGCGGGCTCACAGTTTAGAAGGGGGAGACGGACAACAAAACAGAACATATTAACAAAATAAAATAGACTAAATATGTACAAATAAAATAAATAAATAAATAGAGTAATAAATCCGTACAAACATATGTACTTATATACAGGTGCTGTGGGGAGGGGAAGGACGTAAGGCAGGGGGGGATGGAGATGGGGAGGAGGGGGAGAGGAAAGAGGGGGTTCAGTGTGGGAAGGCCTCCTGGAGGAGGTGAGCTCTCAGCAGGGCCTTGAAGGGAGGAAGAGAGCGAGCTTGGCGGATGGGCAGAGGGAGGGCATTCCAGGCCCGGGGGAGGACGTGGGCTGGGGGTCGATGGCGGGATGGGCGAGAACAAGGCCCGGTGAGGAGATTAGCGGCAGAGGAGCGGAGGGTGCGGGCTGGGCTGGAGAAGGACAGAAGGGAGGTGAGGTAGAAGTGGACGAGGTGATGGACAGCCTTGAAGCCCAGGGTGAGGAGTTTTTGTCTGATGTGTAGGTTGATTGGTAGCCAACTTGTACTTCCCAAATGCTTAGTACAGTCCTCTGCACACCGTAAGCGCTCAATAAATACGATTGAATGAGTGAATGAATGACCCAAGAGTCTCCAAACCCCACTCCCAGACCCGGCAGCTTGTGGCTTTAATCAATCTAGCGTCATTCAATTATTCAAGTCATCAAACCGCCAATTTCGCCCCAAGTCCCCCGACACGCCCGAGGGCAGAGAGCCGTTTCCAGGATTGCCCAGGGGGAGAGGAGTCCAGGAAGGACAGCCTGCCCCTCCGCCTTGGCACCGCGGATTTGGCTCCAACCCTTAATGAAGTGTCCACGGCGGGCACAGCCAGGAAGGCCTGGCCCGGCTCCCAGATTGGGGCGGGGGCCGGGAGGCGGCCGTGCCAGCTGGGCCCGCCGGGCACAGAGCAGCCGGCTCGGCCTGGGCCAAGGCACTGGCTCTCCATCCACGCTGGGCCAGTGAAGGAATGCCGCCGATAGCCGGGCCAGCTTCCCGGAGTCGGTGGGAAGAAGGAGAGACGGGAGCCAACTGCTCAACTTCTCCTTTCTCCTCCTCTGGCCCAGGATTTTTTCACTTTTACGGTATTTGTTCAGTGCTTACTCTGTGCCAGGCACTGTTCTAAGCGCTGGGGTAGATACAAGCTAATCAGGTCCCACAGGGGGCTCAAGGTCATAATCCCCATTTCGCAGATGAGGGGACTGAGCCACAGAGAAGTGAAGTGACTTGCCTATGTCACACCTTTTCTTTTAACGGAATTTGTTAAGCACTTAATCTGTGCCAGGCACTGTTCTAAACGCCGGGGTAGATACAAGCTAATCAGGTCCCACAGGGGGCTCAAGGTCGTAATCCCCATTTTACAGATGAGGGGACTGAGCCACAGAGAAGTGAAGTGACTTGCCTATGTCACACCTTTTCTTTTAACGGAATTTCTTAAACACTTAATCTGTGCCAGGCACTGTTCTAAACGCTGGGGTAGATACAAGCTAATCAGGTCCCACAAGGGGCTCAAGGTCATAATCCCCATTTTACAGATGAGGGGACTGAGCCACAGAGAAGCGAAGTGGCTTGCCTATGTCACACCTTTTCTTTTAACGGAATTTCTTAAGCACTTAATCTGTGCCAGGCACTGTTCTAAGCGCTAGGGTAGATACAAGCTAATCAAGCGGGACACGGTCCTTGTTCCATGTGGGGCTCACAGTCTTAATTTCCATGTTGCAGAAGAAGGAACCGAGGCACAGAGAAGTGAAGTGACTAGCCCAAGGTCACACAGTGGACAAGCGGCGAGCCATGACTAGAACCCAGGTCCTTCTGACTGTACTCTTTCTAGTACAGGAGTAGAAAGAGCCCGGGCGACTGTGAGCCCACTGTTGGGTAGGGACCGTCTCTATATGTTGCCAACTTGTACTTCCCAAGCGCTTAGTACAGTGCTCTGCTCACAGTAAGCACTCAATAAATATGATTGAATGAATGAGTGAATGAATGAATGGGTTCTAATCCCAGCTCTGCCACTTTTCAGCTGTGTGACTTTGGGCAATTCATTTCACGTCTCTGTGCCTCCGCTCCCTCATCTGTAACATGGGGATTAAGACTGTGAGCCCCCCCCACTCCCCTCCGTGGGACAACCTGATCACCTTGTATCCTCCCCAGCGCTTAGAACAGTGTTTTGCACATAGTAAGCGCTTAATAAATGTCATTATTATTATTATTACTACTGTTATTATTACTAGGCCACACTCCTTCAGAGCTTCTCCGGAGTCGAAGGAGTTCTTCGAGTTCATACACGTTGTATGCCTTCACGTGTACCCAACGTCCTGCTCTTTCTGGGTTCCTTCCCTCCTTCTTCCAGCAGCGTGGCTCAGTGGAAAGAGCACAGGCTTTGGAGTCAGAGGTCATGGGTTCGAATCCCGGCTCCACTACAAGTCTGCTGTGTGACCTTGGGCAAGTCACTTAACTTCTCTGAGTCTCAGTTACCTCATCTGTAAAAATGGGGATTAAGACTGTGATCCCCACGTGGGACAACTTGATCACAATGTATTCCCCCCCAGCTCTTAGAACAGTGCTTTGCACGTAGTAAGCGCTTAGCAAATGCCATTATTATTATTATTATTATTATCTGTCTGTATCCCCCCCATTAGACAAGAAGCCCTTTAGGGGTAGGGGGAAGTGCCTTGCTTTGGCAGGGCTCTCCCAAGTGCTTAGTGCAGTGCTCTGTCCCTGTTGGGTGTTTGGTATAGATGGATGGATTGATTTATGGAAGCTGTGATCATCCGATCGATAAAGAGGCCCAGGAAACTAACATCCTGGAAAGGCGGAGGGTGAGGACAGCCACATCTATTAGTAATCATAATTGTGGTATTTGTTAAATGCTTACTATATGCCAGGCACTGTACCAGACACTGGGGTAGATCCAAGCTAATCAGGTCGAAGGCAGTCCCTGTCTCACGTAGAGCTCACAGTCTTAACCCCCGTTTTACAGATGAGGTAACTGAGGCACAGAGAAGTGAAGCGACTTGCCTGAGGTCACAAAGCAGACAAGTGGTGGAGCTGGTATTAGAACTAGGTCCTTCTGCTTCCCATTCATTCATTCGCATTTACTGAGTGCTTACTGTGTGCAGAGCACTGTACTAAGTGCTTGGGAAAGGTAAAATACAATGGAAAGAGCCTGGGCTTTGGAGTCAGAGGTCATGGGTTCAAATCCCGGCTCCATGAACTGTCAGCTATGTGACTTTGGGCAAGTCCCCTCACTTCTCTGGGCCTCAGTTCCCTCATCTGTAAAATGGGGATTAAAACTGCGAGCCCCCCGTGGGACAACCTGATCACCTTGTAACCTCCCCAGCGCTTAGAACAGTGCTTTGCACATAGTAAGTGCTTAACAAATACCATCATCATCATCAATACAGCAATAAACAGTGAAATTCCCTGCCTACAATGAGCTTACAGTCTAGACTTCAAGGGCCAGGCTCCATCCGGTAGGCTGCAATGCTTCTCTACACATACATGTATTCATACACACAACACACAACACACACACACACACACACACACACACACACACACACACACACACAAACACACTCTCCCCACAGATCCCACCCTGGCCAGGCACATATTGGAGGGGCGTGTTGTCCCCTGGGGATTCATAGCCCTCACTCAACCCAGGGCGAAAATGTCCCCTTTAGTCAACTCAGGGAAGCTCAAATTCATCAATCAATCAATCAATCGTATTTATTGAGCGCTTACTGTGTGCAGAGCACTGTACTAAGCGCTTGGGAAGTACAAGTTGGCAACATATAGAGACGGTCCCTACCCAACAGTGGGCTCACAGTCTAGAAGGGGGAGACATATATATATTCATTCATTCAATCCTATTTATCGAGGGCTTACTGTGTACAGAACACCATACTAAGCGCTTGGAAAGTACAATTCGGCAACAAATAAAGACAATCCCTTCCCAACAATGGGCTCACAGTCTTGAAGGGGGGAGACAGAGAACATAACAAAACAAATAGACAGGTGTCAATAGCATCAATATTCTTCTAGACTGTGAGCCCACTGTTGGGTAGGGACCGTCTCTA
This sequence comes from Tachyglossus aculeatus, assembly GCF_015852505.1. Lineage (NCBI taxonomy): Eukaryota > Metazoa > Chordata > Mammalia > Monotremata > Tachyglossidae > Tachyglossus > Tachyglossus aculeatus. Next base: position 3,386,045 of record NC_052068.1, read on the forward strand.
TATGTTGACAACTTGTACTTCCCAAGCGCTTAGTACAGTGCTCTGCACACAGTAAGCACTCAATGAATACAATTGAATTGAATTGAATCAGTATAAATAGAATTATAGATATACACACATCATTAATAAAATAAATAGAATAATAAATATGTACATACATACACCAGTGATGTGGGTTGCCAATTTGTTGTTGTTGTTGCCAATTTGTGCTTCCCAAGCACTTAGTACAGTGCTCTTCACATAGTAAGCGCTCAATAAATACGATTGATGATGATGATGTGGGGTGGGGAGAGGGGTAATAATAATAATAATGATGGTATTTGTTAAGCGTTACCATGTGCCAAGCACTGTTCTAAGTGCTGGAGTAGATACAAGGTAATCAGGTTGTCCCACATGGGGCTCACAGTCTTCATCCCCATTTTCCAGATGAGGTAACTGAGGCTCAGAGAAGTGAAGTGGCTTGCCCAAAGCCACACAGCAGACAAGTGGCAGAGGTGGGATTAGAACCCATGACCTCTGACTCCCAAGTCTGTGCTCTTCCCACTGAGCCACGCTGCTTCTCTGTAGGGAGGGCAGAGGGAGGGAGTTGGGGCGATAGGGAGGGGAGGAGGAGCAGAGGAAAAGGGGGTTTAGTGTGGGAAGGCCTCCTGGAGGAGGTGAGCTCTCAGTAGGGCTTTGAAGGGAGGAAGAGAGATAGTTTGGCGGATATGCGACTTTGTGACTTTGGACAAGTCACTTCACTTCTCTGAGCCTCAGTTCCCTCATCTGTAAAATGGAGATTAAGACTGTGAGCCCCCCGTGGGACAACCTCATCACCTAGTAACCTTCCCAGATCTTAGAACAGTGCTTTGCACATAGTAAGCGCTTAACAAATGCCATCATTATTATTATCATTATTATATGCGGAGGGAGGGCATTCCGGGCCAGGGGAAGGACGTGGGCCGGGGGTGGATGGCGGGACGGGTGGGAACGAGGCCCAGTGAGGAGGTGAGCGGCGGCAGAGGAGTGGACGGCGTGGGCTGCGATGGAGAAGGACAGAAGGGAGGTGAGGTAGGAAGGGGCGAGGGGATGGACAGCCTTGAAGCCGACGGTGAGGAGTTATGAACAACTCCACTTTTCCTTTTCTTCAAGTGCAAATTTCAGAGCAGTCCTCCCTGCTCATTTAACCGTTGGCTTTGGGACATGGACTGTGTCCAGCCTGATTAGCTTGCATCTTTCCCAGCTCTTAGTACGGTGCCTGGCACTTAGTAAACACTTAAATCCCATAAAACAAAACAAAATAAAACAGAACAAAAAGCAAGCAAGCGCATGAGTGTTGTGGGGCTGGCTGTGAGGTGCGAGTGAATATCAAACATTAAAGGGCTCTAGATCCAAATGCAGAGGTGGAAGAGAAATAATCAATGAGACACTGGCATAGTGCATCTACCTGGGCCAGCGTGGCGTAGTGGCTACAGCCCTGGGAATCAGAAGGTCGTGGGTTCTAATCATCATCAATCGTATTTATTGAGTGCTTACTGTGTGCAGAGCACTGTATTAAGCGCTTGGGAAGTACAAGTTGGTAACATATAGAGACAGTCCCTACCCAGCAGTGGGCTCACAGTCTAAAAGGGGGAGACAGAGAACAAAACCAAACATACTAACAAAATAAAATAAATAGAATAGATATGTACAAGTAAAATAAATAAATAAATAAATAGAGTAATAAATATGTGCAAACATATATGCATATATACAGGTGCTGTGGGGAAGGGGAGGAGGTAAGATGGGGGGGATCCTGCCTCTGCCAGTTGTCTGCTCTGCAACCTTGGGCAACTGCTTAATGATAGCATTTATTAAGCGCTTACTGTGTGCAAGGCACTGTTCTAAGCGCTAATACTTCCAATACTTCATTCCTCTGGGCCTCAGTTCCCTCATCTGCAAAACGGGGATGGAGACCGTGAGCCTCATGTGGGACAGGGACTGTATCCAACCCCATTTTCTTGTGCCCACTCCTTAGTACAGAGCCTGGCACATAGTAAACACTGAACAAATACCACAATTATTATTATTATTAATCAATCAATCAATCAATCGTATTTATTGAGCGCTTACTATGTGCAGAGCACTGTACTAAGCACTTGGGAAGTACAAATTGGCAACACATAGAGACAGTCCCTACCCAACAGTGGGCTCACAGTCTAAAAGATATAAGGATATACTGAGAAGTAAGATACAACACAACACGTGCCGAAACCCGGGATCGAACCAGGGACCTTTAGATCTTCAGTTATTCAGTTAGATCTTTATTACCTAAAGTCTATCCAGCCACTCCTTAAGGATTAACTCCTCACCAGTCAGCGAGGGTGTTTTAGATTTACTCTCGACCAAAAGCTCCCCGCGGGCAGGGAATCTAGTCTATTAATTCTATTGTCGTCACTCCAGCGCTTAGAGCGGTGCTCTGCACGCCGTAAATACTCAACAAAAAATGCTATTATCGCTGCTACGACTCCTGAGCCGAGGATAGCATTTCCTGTCGTTTTTTTGGCGGTGCTTTTGGCTGCTTTGACTTTCACCGAGAAAGAGAGAGAGAGAGGAGGGAGTTATGAGGTAGGAGAAGATGCCTACCCTCTGGTTTTCCAGAGGAAAAAATTGCAGCGCTGCCCGGCGTCCCGCTACTTAATAACCCGCGGCCAACAGCTCTCTACAAAATGCCTCTTCTCCGAGCATCTGTTGTTATTAAGTATGGCAGTCAAATGGGATACGGGGCTCCAATTTTTCTTTTTTCTCCGCCCTGTTTACGAAGCAGAGATGGCAGGCCGCTCGCGGAGGTCACAGACGACTGTCCGGTTTACCCGTTCGGTGTCGCCGTTAACGGCGGACGATAAAATAAACTTTGACCTCTTCGCAACGGATGTTGTACTCCATGTTACCTGTATGTGTTTGTACATTTTTATTACTCTATTTATTTATTTATTTATTTTACTTGTACATATCTATTCTGTTTATTTTATTTTGTTAGTATGTTTGGTTTTGTTCTCCGTCTCCCCCTTTTAGACCGTGAGCCCACTGTTGGGTAGGGACTGTCTCTATATGTTGCCAATTTGTACTTCCCAAGCGCTTAGTACAGTGCTCTGCACATAGTAAGCGCTCAATAAATACGATTGATGATGATATGTTTGTACATATTTATTACTTTATTTATTTATTTTACTTGTACATATCTATTCTAGTTATTTTATTTTGTTAGTATGTTTGGTTTTGTTCTCCATCTCCCCCTTTTAGACCGTGAGCCCACTGTTGGGTAGGGACTGTCTCTATATGTTGCCAATTTGTACTTCCCAAGCGCTTAGTACAGTGCTCTGCACATAGTAAGCGCTCAATAAATACGATTGATGATGATGAGGATGATGATGTTGTAAAAACGTCCTGGGCTTCAGGGCCGAGCTCGCCGTGAGATGTTTCGAAGATACAGCCCAGCGTGGCCTAGCGAATAGAGGACAGTCCCCGGAGTCGGAAGACCTGGGTTCCAATCCTGACTCGGCCACTTGACTGCTGTGTGACCTTGGGAACTCTCTGTGCCTGAGTTATCTCAACTGTCAAATGAGGATTAAGACTGTGAGCCCCATGTAGGGTAGAGACTGCGTCCAACTCAATTATCTGTTATTTGCCCCAAAGTGCTGAACAGTGCTGGCACACAGCGCTTAACCAGTACCACAGTTATTATGATTGAGAATAATAATAATGATGGCATGTATTCAGCGCTTATTACGTGCAAAGCACTGTTCTAAGCGCTGGGGAGGTTACAAGGTGATCAGGTTGTCCCACGGGGGGCTCACAGTCTTCATCCCCATTTTACAGATGAGGGAACTGAGGCACGGAGAAGTGAAGTGACTTGCCCAAAGTCACACAGCTGACAATTGGCGGAACCAGGATTTGAACCCATGACCTCTGACTGCAAAGCCCGGGCTCTTTCCACTGAGCCACACTGCTTCCCCCATTCGGCAGGCGAATGAGCAGGGGTTGTCAGGCTCGCTTTACTTCATTCAATCGCATTTATTGAACGCTTACTGTGTGCAGAGCACTGTACTAAGCGCTTGGAAAGTACAATTCGGCAACAAATAGAGACAATCTCTACCCAGCAACGGGCTCACAGTCTAGAAGGGGGAGACAGTCAACTAAACGAAACAAGTAGATAGGCAGTTAGCGGGTGACCAGAGCCCTGGCCCCAAGGTACAAGGGAGAACTGGTATTTTTTTTTTATCTAATGGCATTTGTTAAGCGCTTACTATGTGCAAAGCACTGTTCTAAGCGCTGGGGGGGGATACAAGGTGATCAGGTTGTTCCACGTGGGGCTCACAGTCATAATCCCCATTTTACAGATGAGGTAACTGAGGCTCAGAGAAGTGAAGTGACTTGCCCGAGGTCACACAGCAGAAATGTGGCCAAGCCGGAATTCGAACCCATAACCTCTGACTCCAAAGCCCATGCTCTTTCCACTGAGCCACGCTGCTTCTCTATTTTGGTGGAGGTGGGGTCTTTTCCCTGCCCCTCCACCCACCCAAACTCCTGTGTCATGGCCCAAACCCTTCCTCGCCCCTCACTCCCTGCCATCCTATCCAAAGACCGGCTATAAGCAGTGTAGCTTAGTAGATAAAGCCCAGGCCCGGGAGTCAGAAGGATCTGGGTTCTAATCCAGACCCTGCCACATGTCTGCTGCACGACCTTGGGTAAGTCACTTTACTTATCATCATCATCATCAATCGTATTTATTGAGCACTTACTATGTGCAGAGCACTGTACTAAGCGCTTGGGAAGTACAAATTGGCAACACATAGAGACAGTCCCTACCCAACAGTGGGCTCACAGTCTAAAAGGGGGAGACAGAGAACAAAACCAAACATACCAACAAAATAAAATAAATAGGATAGATATGTACAAGTAAAATAAATAAATAAATAGAGTAATAAATATGTACAACCATATATACATCTATACAGGTGCTGTGGGGAAGGGAAGGAGGTAAGGTGGGGGGATGGAGAGGGGGACGAGGGGGGGAGGAAGGAAGGGCCTCACCTCATTGGGAGAACAGGGATGATTAATAATGATAATAATAGTCGGGAAGCAGTGTGGCTCAGTGGAAAGAGCCCGGGCTTTGGAGTCAGAGGTCACTGGTTCGAATCCCGGCTCTGCCAATTGTCAGCTGTGTGACTTTGGGCAAGTTACTTCACTTCTCTGGGCCTCATTTCCCCCATCTGGAAAATGGGGATTAAGACTGTGAGCCCCCCGTGGGACAACCTGATCACCTTGTAACCTCCCCAGTGCTTAGAACAGTGCTTTGCACATAGTAAGTGCTTAATAAATGCCATCAAAAAATAGTTATGGTACTTGTTACAAGTGCTTCCTATGTGCCAGGCACTGTACTAAGCGCTGGGGTGGTTCCAAGCGAATCGGGTTGGACACAGTCCCTGTCCCATGTGGGGCTCATAGTCCCAATCCCCATTTTCCAGATGAGGAAACTGAGGCCCGGAGAAGTGAGGTGACTTACCCCAGGTCACACAGCGGGCAACTAAGCGCTTGGGTGAGTGCAGTACAACAGAATTAGCAGGCACATTCCCTTCTCATAATAAGTAGGGCTGAAATATATATGTTTGTATATTGTTTGTACATATTTATTACTCTATTTTACTTGTACATATTTACTATTCTATTTATTTCATTTTTACTTGTACATATTTACTATTCTATTTATTTCATTTTGTTAATATGTTTTGTTCTGTTGCCTGTCTCCCCCTTCTAGACTGTGAGCCCGCTGTTGGGTAGGGACCGTCTCTATATGTTGCCGACTTGGACTTCCCAAGCGCTTAGTACAGTGCTCTGCACACAGTAAGCCCTCAATACATATGATTGATTGAATGAATGAATGAAAGTGGTGGAGCCAGGATTAGAACCCATGACCTTCTGACTCCCAGACTTGTGGTCTACCTACTTCTCCATGCTGCTTCTCTTAATGAGGAGACTGAGGCAGAGCGAAGTTAAGTAACTTGCCCAAGGTCACCCAGCAGACAAGTAGAGGAGCTGGGATTAGAACCCAGATCCTCTGAGTCCACAAGACAACACTGCTTCTCAAGGCCACACTTGTCTTCGCTGTGACCTTGGGCAAGTCATTCTTGGTTTTCTGTGCCTCAGTTCCCTCATCTGTAAAATGGAGATTCAATCCCTGTTCTCCATCCTAATTAGACGGTCAGCCCCATGGAGGCCAGGGATTGTATAACCTGATGTACGTATTGTACATATTTACTATTTTACCATTCTATTTATTTTATTTTGTTAATATATTTTGTTTTGTTATCTGCCTCCCCCTTCTAGACTGTGAGCCCGTTGTTGGATAGCGACCGTCTCTATGTGTTGCCAACTTGTACTTCCCAAGCGCTTAGTACGGTGCTCTGTACAAAGTAAGCGCTCAATCAACAACAACATCAACAATCGCATTTATTGAGCGCTTACTGTGTGCAGAGCACTGTACTAAGCGCTTGGGAAGTACAAATTGGCAACATATAAATAAACATAAACATAAACATAAAACATAACATAAACATAACATAACATAACATAAACATAACATAAACATAACATAAACAAACATAAACATATAAATAAATACGAATGAATGAATGAATGAATGATTATCTTTTATCTACCTCAGTGCTTAGAACAGTGCTTAGCACCAATTGTAAGCATTAATAAATACTATTAAAACAAACCGATTCTCCTGAATCCCAACATTTTTTCCTTAAGCTCCATGAGGGCCAGTATCACATCTGCCAACTCTTTTGTACTGGATTTTTCTCAGTCGCTGAGAATAGTGCTCAATAAAGTTGATTGATTGATTGGGGGAATCAGCAAGAAAGCCCAGTAGGCGTACATAAATTAATATCCATCTTGCCCTCTAGACTGTAAGCTCATTGTGGGCAGGGAATGTGTCTGCTGTATTGGTATATTGTCCTCTCCCAAGCGCTTAGTCCAATGCTCTGCACCCAGTAAGCACCCAATAAGCACTCAATAAACACGATCTACTATGTAGACAGTACATATCTATTCTATTTATTTTATCTTGTTAGTATGTTTGGTTTTGTTCTCTGTCTCCCCCTTTTAGACTGTGAGCCCACTGTTGGGTAGGGACTGTCTCTATATGTTGCCAACTTGGACTTCCCAAGCGCTTAGTAAAGTGCTCTGCACACAGTAAGCGCTCAATAAATACGATTGATTGATTGATTGTTTTCATGTGTATATATCTATAATTCGATATCTATATCTATCATATTTACAATTCTATCAGTATTATTTTATTATTATAGAATAATGGAATAAATAATTCTATTTATTTATATTGCTGCCTGGTTACTTGTTTTCATGTGTACATATCTATAATTCCATATCTGTCTCTATATGTTATATCTATAATTTTATCAGTATCTTTCTATTATTATAGAATATTATATTATATATTATTAATATTATTGTAGACTAATAGAATAAATTATTCTATTTGTTCGTATTAATAATGATGATGGCATTTATTAGTGGTTACTTGTTTTGATCTGTATATACCTGTAATTCTATATCTATCTCTATATAGTAAGCCTATAATTCTATTAGTATTAGTCTATGATTATAGAATAATAATATAGGATCTATATTATATGATATTATAGGTAATAATAATAATATAGAATAATAGGATAAATCATTCTATTTATTTATATTGATGCCTGGTTACTTGTTTCGATGTGTATGTGTCTATAATTCTATATCTATCTGTATTATACCTATAACTTTATCAGCATCATTATATCATAGAATATTACATTATATATTATTAATATTATTATAGACTAATAGAATGCATGATTCTATTTATTCATATTAATAATAATGATGGCATTTATTACTGGTTACTTGTTTTGATATGTATATATCTATAATTCTATATCTATCTCTATATAGTAAGCCTATAATTCTATTAGCATTAGTCTATTATTATAGAATAATAATATAGGATCTATATTATATGATATTATA